>NC_042620.1:0-300000 GCF_901001135.1 Rhinatrema bivittatum | reverse complement strand
CCGGTGTTCTCTCCGGAGTTTATCCTGCTCATGCATACCGCTTATCTGCAGGGGCTGGAAGCACCTGTGGGACCCCCCCTCCTAAGATCCCTCGGATGTCGCCCTCGACGCCGGCCCCCCCCCGACCCTCCGGGAGTGGGGGCCTCCCGCCTTCCTACCCGGGTCCGATCCACGCCCGCGGCAGTGGGGGCGGTGCCAGACCCAGCGGGACATGGACTTGACCTCCCGGACGGGGGACAAGGGGACGGCACGCAGGAGGGGGATGATCCGCGTAACCTACGCCTCTTTCAGAGGGAAGAGTTGGACGACCTCATCCCGCAGATCATCCAAGAATTAGATTTGGACCCGCCACCAGACCCGCCTGCCCCAGTAGCTCCCGCTGTCGTCACTTCTTCAAGGAAGGGAGATCCTGTCCTGGCGGCACTCCGGCCGAGGGCTCGGGCTTTTCCCATTCATGACTCGTTTTTACAACTTCTCACCAGGGAATGGGACACCCCGGAGGCCTCCCTGAAGAACAGCCGGGCTATGGAAAAGCTGTACCCGCTCTCCGAAGATTTCTGGACCTCATCAAGGTCCCAAAGGTGGACTCCGCAGTGTCGGCGGTCACGAAGAGGACGACTATCCCAGTGACGGGAGGTGCAGCGTTGCGGGACACACAGGATCGTAAGTTGGAAGTTTTCCTTAAGCGGGTTTTCGAGGTCTCACTCCTCACGTCTCAGAACCTGCCGTCCGATGAGGCTGCCCAGGCAGATCGGCTAGAAGCCGCAGTGGCGTATGGGGCGGACGCCTCGTACGACCTTTTTCGGGTCCTCGCAAGATCCATGGTTTCGGTAGTGGCAGCACGACGACTACTGTGGCTACGCATTTGGGCGGCTGATACGTCCTCTAAGTCGAGTCTGGGCTCTCTTCCCTTCAGGGGCAAGTTCCTCTTCGGGGAGGATTTGGACCAGATCATCAAGTCCCTGGGGGAGAACGCTGTTCATCGGCTGCCGGAGGATAGGTTTCAACCATCCAGAGCATTTTCTTCTTCTCGGACCAGAGCCAGAGCGCAACGGCGCTACAGGGGATACAGACAGGCGGGCTCCCGGTCATCCGCCCCCAGGTCTCAGCCCTGGTCGCGCTCCTTTCGCGGGCGTCGGCCCGCACGCCCTACTCCCGGAACCCCTATACCAAGTCTTCACAATGATGCCAGTCTCGCCCACTCCCCTGTCCCCAGGATTGGGGACCGACTACCGTATTTCTACGCGGAGTGGGCACGGATCACCTCGGACCAGTGGGTCCTGGATACCATAAAACACGGCTACGCATTGGAATTTGTCCGCCCCTCGCAGGGAAGGTTCATCTTTTCCCCCTGTGGCTCGGACCTCAAGAGAGGAGCGGTGCTGCTGACTCTGGACAGACTCCGGGAGATAGGCGCTATTGCGCCCGTGCCCTTCGGAGAGGTGGGCTCGGGCCACTATTCCATCTATTTCGTCGTACCAAAGAAGGACGGTTCCTTCCGGCCTATCCTAGACCTCAAGGAAGTCAACAAATCCCTTCGAGTCGTTCGGTTCCGCATGGAAACGCTCTGGTCAGTGATTGCGGCGGTGCATCGGGGGGAGTTCCTCTCCTCCCTGGACTTAACGGAGGCCTACCTGCACATTCCCATCCGCCCGTACCACCACCGTTTCCTTCGTTTCAAAATTCTGGACCAGCATTTTCAGTTCACGGCTCTCCCGTTCGGATTGGCGACAGCGCCGCGCACCTTCACCAAGATCATGGTAGTCGTGGCGGCAGCTCTCCGGAAGGAGGGCATCCTGGTTCATCCTTATCTGGTCATTCGATCATGGACGCTCAGCGGTGACTCGAGTAGTACGGTTTCTACATTCCCTGGGATGGGTAGTGAACTTCTCCAAGAGCTCCCTCATGCCCTCGCAACGCTTGGGTTTTTTTTGGGGGCGACCTTCGACACCCTACTGGGCAAAGTTTTTCTGCGCCAGGACAAAGCTCAATCCTTGCGGGATCACACACGACGGTTCTCTGCGTTACCAGAGCCCACCTCCTGGGACTACCTGCAACTCCTGGGAGTGATGGGGTCCACCATCGACCTTGTACCTTGGGCTTTCGCGCACATCAGGACCTTACAGTGGGCGCTCCTCTCCCGTTGGAAACCAGTATCGCAGGACTACCAGATGATTCTCCCGCTCCCGCAGAATGCCAGGGACAGTCTGGGCTGGTGGTTGGATCCGCCGAACCTGGCCCGTGGCGTGTCCCTCGATCTGCCAAATTGGGTGGTGGTGACCACCGATGCCAGTCTAGCAGGCTGGGGTGCAGTCTGCGATCGAAGCGCCACGCAGGGGACGTGGTCCACCAACCGTCTGGAAACCAGAGCAGTCCGGCTAGCTGTGCGACATTTCCTCCCGCTTCTTCGGAACCGGGAAGTCAGAATCCTATCGGACAACACTACCACCGTGGCCTACATCAACTGACAAGGAGGCACGCGCAGCCCGCAGGTCGCGCTCAAGGCA
The DNA here is from genome assembly GCF_901001135.1 of Rhinatrema bivittatum. Taxonomy (NCBI): domain Eukaryota; kingdom Metazoa; phylum Chordata; class Amphibia; order Gymnophiona; family Rhinatrematidae; genus Rhinatrema; species Rhinatrema bivittatum. The sequence goes on along the minus strand of NC_042620.1, from coordinate 297,493 downwards.
GCGCTGCTGATGCAATGGGCGGAGCGTCATCTCGTCCGGCTAGCGGCCTCGCACATCGCCGGTGTGGACAACGTCCAGGCGGACTTCCTCAGTCGTCAACTGCTGGACCCCAGAGAGTGGTCTCTCTCCGACAAAGCGATGCAACTTCTCGTCCATCGGTGGGGGGCCCCCCACTTGGATCTGATGGCGTCCGCTCTCAACGCCAAGGCTCCACGCTTCTTCAGTCGCCGGAGAGAGCGCGGCGCGGAGGGAGTGGATGCCCTGGTCCTCCCGTGGCCGCCACATCTTCTGCTCTATGCTTTTCCACCATGGCCCCTGGTGGGCAGGATGCTCCGCAGAATAGAAAGCCATCAGGGGACCGTGGTTTTCGTCGCCCCGGAATGGCCCAGGCGACCCTGGTTTGCGGACCTGCTACAGCTGGTGATCGACGGGCCAATCAGGCTGGGGCACCTCCCCCAGCTCCTACATCAGGGCCCGGTATTTTTCGAGCAGCCAGAACTCTTCTGTCTTGCGGCCTGGCTTTTGTGAGGCGCCGCCTCCGGCGTCGGGGCTACCCAGAGGCGGTAGTATCCATGCTATTGCGGGCACGAAAGACATCGACGTCAGCGGCCTATGTTCGAGCTGTGGTGTACCAGCCAGGCCACGAGACCCGCTAAGGCTTCTGTACCTCAGATCCTTCAGTTTCTACAGGCGGGGGTGGAAAAAGGGCTCGCCTATAATTCACTACGGGTTCAGGTGGCCGCCCTTGGTTCACTGTTGAGCGATGGGGGCTCTCTTCTACAGTATCCTGCCATTGCTCGTTTTCTCAAGGGTGTCAAGCATATGCGTCCTCCGTTACGGGACCCTTGTCCCTCCTGGAGTCTTAACCTTGTGCTTCGCTCCCTGTCGGGACCACCGTTCGAGCCGCTGCGCAGCGCAACGATAAAGGTTCTCACTCTCAAGACTGTATTTCTTGTGGCCATCTGTTCCGCTCGACGCATCTCGGAGCTGCAGGCTCTGTCGTGTAGAGAGCCCTATCTCCGTTTCTCCGACTCTGGAGTTTCGCTTCGCACCGTTCCCTCCTTCCTTCCAAAGGTGGTTTCTGCATTCCATGTGAACCAGACGGTGGAGTTGCCGTCCTTCTCTTCCTCAGAGCCGAAGTCTCTCCGTCTCTTGAATGTCAAGCGCACTCTGCGCCTCTATCTGGAGGCTACAAATGAGTTCCAGACCTCTGACCATCTCTTCGTACTCTGGGCCGGTCCTAAGAAGGGGTCTCAGGCCTCAAAGACTACCATTGCCAGATGGCTGAAGGCCGGCATTGCTGCTTCCTACATTGGGTCGGGTCGGACTCCCCCACCCGGAATCATAGCGCATTCTACACGTTCTCAGGCGGCTTCCTGGGCGGAGGTTCGCTCGGTATCCTCGCAGGAAATTTGTAGGGCAGCCACCTGGAAATCGTTACACACGTTCGAGGCACTATCGTCTGCACCTCGCCTCTTCAGTCTCTGGACACTTTGGCGAGCAGGTTCTCCGAGCAGGCCTCGCAGGACCCCACCCGATTTAGGGAAGCTTGGGTACATCCCACTGTCTGGACTGATCCAGGTACTTACAGGGAAAAGAAAATTATTACTTACCTGCTAATTTTCGTTCCTGTAGTACCATGGATCAGTCCAGACGCCCACCGCGTTTGGGTTCTTGATCCTGCTCAGCTCTGCGCTACTTCTTGCTCGCAGTGTTCTGTGTCTTCACAGTCGTTTCTTTTCACTGTTTTTCACAGCTCCCTACAAGTTGGTAGGATGTTTGCAGTTACTTGTTGCGGTTACAATTGTTTTCATTATCTGTTTCCACAAACTTGATCCTTCGGGGGTTTCTACTCTGGCTTTGATATACTCGATACTGAACTCCTGCAGAGGGGGTAGTAGTATATATGGATATGCCCCCTCAAAGCTTGTGCTGACTCCATCTGCTGGATTGGGGACATAACCCACTGTCTGGACTGATCCATGGTACTACAGGAACGAAAATTAGCAGGTAAGTAATAATTTTCTTTTACCATTCGAGCACTGTATCACCAAAAATTTCACAGTGTTGCTAGGTCCTTGTATTTTATTCTTGTTAATTTTCCAACCACTATTCTCCATATTTTCTACTACTTGTGCTAGAGCTATCGCTACTTGCTTTTCTGTATCCCCTTGTACTAATATATCATCAATGTAATGGGTCTTTTGGACAATCATACCTTTCTAAATCTTCTGCCACCCTCCGGTGACATATGGTAGGGCTATGTAAGTATTCCTGAGGTAGTCTAGTGAAGGTATACTGTCGTCCTTCCCACGTGAAGGCAAATTGTTCTTTGTTTTCTTTACAGATAGGAATTGTGAAAAAAGCATTTGCTAAATCAATTACGGCATACCACTTCCCCGAATTTTGCTGTATCTGCTCTACCAATGTTACAATATCGGGGACCACGGCAGTCAGAGGGTCCGTATTTTTGTTCAAAGCCCTGTAATCTACTGTCATTCTCCATAAACCATCTGATTTCTTCACTGGCCAGATGGGATTATTCCAACCGCTAGTGGTTGGAATTAGCACCCCCGCTTCCTGTAAATCCTTAATTGTTTCTGTTATCTCTTTATGTCCTCCAGGTATCTGGTATTGCTTTTGGCATACCGGACCCCTTGTTTTAGGCAAAGCTATTTCTGGTCCCACAGTTCTACCCACTATTATTGTTCTGGATAGATATACTGGTCTATTGTTTTCAAATGCTACTTGCTTACTTGGCGCCTTTCCAAACACCATTTGCCCACATGTTGTATTCAACTTAAGTCCCTGTAACAGATCCATCCCAATTATATATTCCTTAATGGGTACAATTACTACCTTAGCTTGAGGAATTTTGTATCCTCCCACGACTAAAGAAATTATGGTTCGTTTTCCTATCACAGTTTTTCCTCCGAGACCCGCTAATTCTACCTTTTGCCCCCCATGTTTCTTGGAATTTCCAAATATTAAAGTGGCCTCCGCCCCCGTATCTACTAAAGCCATCACCTGCTGTGCCCCATTTCGCCATTGTATTTCTACCCCAATATGGGGGCGATTATCCATGGTGACGGCAGCGATTTGGGGGGTATGGCCTTTTTCCTATTGTGCCCAGGATAAGTCCGGATACAGTCTGGTACTATTGGCCTCCTGAGGTGGGGCACTAGGTTGTACGGACTCAGACTCGTTTATGAAGGGGTTTGTAGCATTTACCTCTTGCTCTTTTTTCTCTTGCAACAATTGGTTCATCTTTGTTAGTAACACTTTTCCCCAGTCTTCCTCCCTTTCCGTGTAAACTTTCTTTTGTTTACCCTTGCATTTTTGCAGATAAAATTTATACATGTCTTTGGTTGGAATACCATCTATTTTCTCTTTAGCCACTCTGGCAGCTATCAATGCTGCAAACATATCTCTCCTTGACACCCGTGCGTCCGTATCTTGGTTTCGGAGATCCCTGTATCCCTTTCGAATACCTTCTCCTCTGTCACATACTTCGCCTTTAAATGTGAAAGTCTTATCATTGTGCTCTTGTATCCCTAAATCTAGGACCTCTCTGATTGCCCAAATCAAATCTCCAATTTTCTTCCCAGCCGTATTTAATAGCAAGGTCAACATAATGGACCTGTGTGCCGGGATTACGGTACGCATAATCTCTGCCCAAGCCGTACCGGGCAGGGGTAGGTCCAGGAAATCTCCCTGCAAATTCCTCAGACACCATGTTTGCATGGTAATTTCTTTGATACGCTGGATGATATCATGCATATTATATAATGGTTTGTTACTGACGGGCCAATCTCATACAGTGCTATACCTTGTTTTAGTGGCAGCGGCAACTACTCCAAACAAGTCCGTCATGTCCCCTTGCCAAACTACTGTTCTGATAGCTGCCCTTACCTTGGGATCGGTAGAAATCATAGTGAATCTTTTAACATATTTTTGATCAATCATAATGTCTCCCGCCCCCGATTCATATAATCTCACTAGCCAGCGGTCAATAGGTTCTCCTGGTTTTTGCCCCATGCGATCCAATATCTCACTTCTTGTTGGGTGAAGTCCTCCATTACTTGTGTACCCTCCTGTTCTATAGCTCTACCATCGCTGGTCTGCTTTAATTTACGCCTGACTATGGGACAGGCTTGCTCTACGGGGGGAGGGGGTATTACTGCCTCCTCCTCTCTGTCCGTAGAGTCCCATATGTCCCCGTCCCATATGTCCCCGTCCCATATCTCTGGATCCCAGTCATCTTTCATAATACATGCTCGAATTTTAGAATGATTTACTCTTCCTCTTCGTTTTCTATATTTGTGTTGTGCTACCCGCACAGCGGCTCGTTCGGCCAACGTCTGATAATGTTCTGCCTTCTGTTTAAAAGTCTCTAAGTGACACCTAAGCATAACATTATCTTTGAGGAGGTTGTCTATCTCTCGCTCTAGTTCAACTAATTTCTCTTGCAACACGCTTTTTTGTTCATGACATTTCCTATATCCTGTTAATACTACCCATCCTCTCCGTCTCACTGTCCCCAATTCTTTTCCTTTTATTGCGGGCACCTGTTGGAGTTGATTTACAATATCTAAAGGTTCTCCTCCTATATCCCAGCGAGCCCTGTATTCCTCCTATATCCTCCTATATCCCAGCAAGCCCTGTATTCGTAGCCCGTTCCTGGGCCAACATTTTATACGGGGGTTTTTCCCCTTCCGGGAATTTTTAGATCCACCAGGCTTGGTGGTTCGGATGTCTCTGTTCCGTTTTTCCTTTTAAATAGAGACATCCTGTTCAGTGACACCAAATTTTGGGAATGAGAGAGTAATTATTAATGTGACATCATGGTAATATATGTTATTTACAGAAAGTTATTTACATACCACATGATTGCATATGCCATCCAGCACCCTTCGTGTCATCAGCCTTGTATCGAGGAGTCGTCAGGTCAGCAAAGGCGAGAAGGGGGTTTTCAGTGTCCAGCACTCTATACGTCTATAGAGGCAATATCTCCTACTCCCGCCGGAAACTGGAAAGTCCTGCTCTTTTATACCGTGCCGTAAACAAGTGTGCGTGTGAGAGAGAAATGATTGATCACTATCCCCCCATGTTATGTGTCAACAGTTGCTACTGCCCACTCGGACTCATCCTGTCCCTGGCATGTAGGCGATTGATCAGACCACCTTATTCCTGACAGGGAGCCAGAAAGCTGAGCTACACAACCTGTTTAACAAGAACATGTTTATCCTACATACTCCCAAACATACACAATATGTGAGGATTAATTATGTCTTAACATTTCATCCGTTTGTTTTTCACCTTCAGAAATTGGTATCAGACTGCGTGCTCAATCGCTTAGGCTCTTGCCCTATACAGGGCTACAACCTCTTTCATGATGGCAATGGCACTAGAATAGTAACTTCATTTACCAATTTCACTAATGTACTCTTTTTATTATATATACCAATTTTTAACTTTTTAATCATTTTAAAAAAAATTTAAAAATTTTTTTATTTATCTTGCCAAATTCATGACAACCTCTCCGCATCGTTGTGTGAACTTGTCCCGTAAATATCCAAATCAACTGCCTGACAGGCAGTGCTATCAACCAATATGTGTGTGTGACTTCTAAAATTCTACCCTCCCGACATTGCAATGTTTCGGCGGCACAGCTCGCCTCCTTCAGGGGATTCCTCCTGATAAGAGAATATGAAATACCATTTTCATTAGTACACTATTCACCTTTACTAATATTTTTTGCAAACATTGTACTATTAAACATAGAATGCACATCTCTTTACTATCCACTGCCAGTTTTTTTCAGCGCAAAACTTGCAGCGCACATGCGCTCAACATACATTCACCACCACTTCCTTATTTTTAAACCTCCCCCTATCTTCAACAACTTTACTGTTTCCATTTCAATAAGATTCCTTTCAAACATTATTAGACATAAGATGCTCAACACAGCAGTACTTACTCGTTTTACTGACCATTACCGGTTCCTTCCCCACAGCACAAAACTTTCAACGCAAACGCTCAGTATATACTGACCATTACTTCCTGGTTTTTAAACCTCCCCCTGTCTTCAGTATCTCACCAGTCAGAGAAAAACTTTCAAGTTCCAGCCAATCTCTTGTGTTCAGAGTGCACTAGCATTCTGAAGAGCTTTTCTAAAACATTCCAATGTTTAAAGTTACCTCCTACCCTTAATTCTAAAACATTTCAATGTTTATAGTTCCCTCCTGCCCTTAATTCTCAAATACTCAAAAGAGCCTGCTACCAGTTCGTATCGGCACTCACTGCCTACATAAAGACTGACCAGTCTACCTCCTTATTTAAGCCCGATGGCTTAAATATATACTCCAACATACATCCCTACTTACAACCTATACTGACACTGATGTTAAGATGAAACAATTTTTAACTTAGAAGTGAGTGACCATCATAATAGGCTTCATTGAGATAGCTTGACGCCTTAAGACTCTGCCTTATATATAATCATAAGTCACCAATTGCTAGATATTGTATGCAAAAATATTTTTTAAACTTTTTTATATATGCCACATTAAAAAGTCCATCCATGAACTACTTAACTTAATTCAATGAGCCAATCATTCCATTGCAACTGTAATTTTGCTCGACAGTCGATTGTCTCCACACAATAGTTTGTAGAATAATCTTCAAATATTCTTAGTACTGGTGGTTAACTCCACTGTACTCAGGTTGTTACTTTAATAAACAGTTTTAAATATAAATAAATGGGGTATTACACATCCTATTAATCATAGGCGCTTGTTATAATTCTCTAAGCAAGAAAAAGCTCACATTGTTTTCCTTCAAGAGACTCACTTATCAAGAGCCGAAAGTGATAAACTGCAGAGAGTGGGTGAGCCAGTTGTACTCTGCTCAATTCTCATCAGGGAGCAGGGGGCTTAATAACCTGTTGCATAAACAACTGCTGTACAGGACCTAAGCACTAAAATTGATGAGGATGGTAGATTTATTATCTACATTGCAACATATATGCCCAGGAACTAGCGCTCGTTAATATTTAATGCCCTAACCAAGATCACAATGTTTTCTTTGTTGCTCTTACACAGGAGCTAGGGGCTTTGCTGGGCTTCCTTTGCTTATAAAGGAAGACTGGAATGCCTGTTTCCCTGTATGTACCCGGATCTGTCCAGACTGCTGGGTTATGCCTCCCTTCCAGCAGGTGGAATCAGAGAACAAACTGAAAAGGTACCCCCTGATAACCCAGTGTGCTATCTGCAATCCTTCAGTACTTCTCTGACTCCAGCAGGTGGAAGACAGCATAACCTGCGGTCCTGGTCTTACTAAAGTGATTTTTATGTATTACCGATTTTTGTTTCTAGATGCCAAATGACTAGATCAAAGGGATAGTGAGTACAATACAAAAAAAAAAAAAGGGAGAGAAAAGTTTTTTCCTTTCATTATTGTGCAGTTTAGGAGTTCAGATTCCTCTTGCTTACTTTAAATATTCAGTTTCATTCTAAGCAGGCATTGCTGGGCCTTTAGGCTTCTCAGTTTATTTACTGGAGAGTCAATGGTAGCCCGGTGAGTAGAGGAGATTTACCGGTGGGCCGGTCCCTCTCCCCTACCAGGCAGAGACAGTTTCATTCTTCTGCATTCAGGGACGTTGTCATTCCCCTGCTCAGTTTAAAATAAATAAATAAATACCAAGACAGCCTGCTTCCTTTCTTTTCCCGGGGCTCCAGAAGGGGTAGATTTTCTACCCAGGCAGACTTTTTTTTGCGGTGGTAACTGCCATGCCGCGGGGAGTGCAGTGCTCTGCGTGTGGATAGTTTATGTTCGCGCTGTTTAACCGGGGGCGAAGGCCCTTCTCATCTGCCTCTGGAAGGAAGAAGATCTCTCCCGCGGCCGCGAGGGGTTGCTAGACGGGGGCTGGATGGTTCTCCTCAGCCGGATCCATCCCCGCGAAGCGCGGGAACAGCAGCCATTTTTAATGACTTGCACTCAGAGGATCCTCAGGGCTCCGGTGGAGGAGAATTCCCTCCACCTCCTAGTTTAAGCCCTGTACTGCCCTCCGGTCCTACATTCAAGCTTCCGCCTCCCCCCCTTCCTCTTTTCCAATGGAAGGGGCCTTAAAGAGACAGCACCCTTTTTCATCTCAATTTGTGCTGCTCTTACATAAAGCTTACATGGAGGCAGAGGCTGCTTGGTCTTCTCAGCAACCACCTCCCTCAAAGAGACCTAGGCCTGCTGACCCCCAGGAGGCTCTTTGGGATCCATTACCTCAGCCGATTCCTGACGCAGGGACGGAGCCAGATCCATTGCTGGACTCCGTGCCCCAAGATCCTGATCAGGATCCAGGCGATGACATAGATTCTTCCGCCCCGGTTTAGGGGGATGATCCACAGGTATTCCGACTGTTTAGCAGGGACGAGCTAGATCCTCTAATTCCACATGTGCTTACAGAGCTGGATTTACCAGTTCCACAATCGGTGGCGGATCGGCATCTGGGGGATCAGGTGCTGTCTGGTCTTCGTGCTCTCCCTAGATCCTTTCCATTCCACCCAAGCCTCTTACAGCTCATGACTCAGGAATGGGATGCCCCAGAAGCCACTCTTCACGTTAGCAGGGCCATGGAGAAGCTTTATCCGCTCCCAGATGAATTTTTGGAGCTCCTTAAGAGTCCTAGAGTGGATTCGGCCATATCAGCCATTGCCAAGCACACTACCATTTCAGTAACGGGCAGCACCACCCTCAAAGATCTGCAAGACAGGAAGCTCGAGATCCTGCTTAAGAGAATTTTCAAAGTGTCTGTTCTTGGGGTTAGGGCGGTCGTCTGCAGTACTTTCATGCAGCGAGCCACCCTTAGATGGATACAGCAGCTCCTTACAGCACAGAAATTGCCCCCGGCGGAGGCAGAACAGGCAGACCGGATGGAAGCAGCAGTCACTTATACGGCTGATGCTCTGTATGATCTCCTGAGAACCTTCTCCCGTACAATGTCATCAGCGGTGGCAGCAAGGAGATTACTTTGGCTGCACAATTGGTCGGCTGATGCCTCTTCCAAGTCTCAGTTGGGATCCTTCCCTTTTAAAGGGAAATTTATTTGGTGATGATCTGGAGAATCTTAGCAAGGATTTGGGAGAGAATCTTATCAAGGATTTGCCGGAGGACAAGCCCAGGTCTATTCATCCTTTCAATTCCTATAGGGGTTGTTTCTGAGGCCAGCGGCATTTTCGGTCAGCTAGGGCCCTGTCATTCCCATCTCGGCAGGTTCCGTCGAGGTCCCAGACTTGGGCACGCTCCTTTCGTGGCAGAAGGCCTCCCTGAGACGGAACTTCTCAAGGATTCTCCAACACCAAGTCAGCCCATTGAAGTTACGCAGGCCCATTCCTCCGTTCCGGTGGTAGGGGGCCGTCTCTCTCTTTTTCGAGAGGAATGGTCCAAGATCACGTCGGATCAATGGGTCTTAGACATTATAAGTCACGGTTACGCTTTAGATTTTGCTCGCCCCCTACGGAATCTTTTCATGGTGTCTCCTTGCGGGTCGCGGACAAAGAGGCATGTGGTACTCCAGACCCTGGCTTATTTGAAGGACCTGGGAGCGATCATTCCGGTTCCTCCAGGAGAGTGCAGGACTGGCAGATATTCCATTTACTTCATAGTTCCCAAGAAGGACAGCTCCTTCCTTCCCATGCTGGACTTAAAGAAGGTCAACAGAATTCTTCGGGTTCCGCACTTTTGCATGGAAACCTTGAGGTCCGTCATTAGGGCCACAAAGGCGAATTTTTGGCCTCTTTGGATCTCACGGAGGCGTATCTGCACATCGGCATACAGGAGCATCATCAAAGGTTTGTCCGGTTCATGGTGCTAGGAGACCATTATCAGTTTCAAGCGCTCCCGTTTGGTCTGGCGACGGCACCTCGCGTATTCACCAAAGTAATGGTGGTGGTAGCGGCGTCCTTCAGCGAGAAGGGATTCTGGTTTATCCCTATTTGGACGACTGGTTGATTCGGGCAAAATCACAACACCTTTGTGAGCAGGCAGTTCAGTCAGTGTTGCTGTGGCTTCAGTCACTCGGCTGGGTGGTCAACTTTCCCAAGAACCAGCTGATTCTGTCCCAAGTGTTAGAGTTCCTGGGGGCTCGTTTTGACATGGTTGTGGGCAAGGTTTTCCTTCCTGTACAGAGAATGAACAAGCTGATGTCTCAGGTTCGCCGCCTGATGGACCTCCCCTTGCCCAGCGTTTGGGACTATTTATAGGTTCTTGGTTCTATGGCTTCTACTCTGGAGTTGGTTCCATGGGCGTTCGCTCATTTGAGCCCTTTACAGAGGGCGTTACTTTCCTGCTGGGATCCCAAGTCCGAGGAGTTTCACCTCCTATTGCCTCTCCTGGATCCAGCCAGAACCAGTCTCGAGTGATGGCTAGTACCGGAGCATTTACAACAGGGAATGGACCTGGAGAATCCATAATGGCTGATTGTGACCAAGGATGCCAGCCTCTCAGGTTGAGGGGCGGTTTGTCAGTTGCGCTCCGCCCAAGATCAGTGGTCCCTTCAAGAGTCCCGGTGGTCCATCAACCGCTTGGAAATCAGGGTGGTTCGTCTGGCTTTCCGCAGATTCCTTCCCCTTGTCCGCCATCAGTCGGTACAGATTCTCTTGGACAATGCCACCACAGTGGCCTACATCAACCGACAAGGAGGGACATGGAGTCGGCCGGTGGCTGCCGAAGCAGACAAACTGATGGTATGGGCGGAACGCAATCTGCTTCGCCTGGCGGCGTCTCACATAACCAGGGTGGACAACGTCCAGGCAGACTTTCTCACTCGTCAGCAGCTAGACCCCGGGGAGTGGAAGCTGTCCGGGTTGGCGATGCAGCTCTTGATCCAGCGGTGGGTTGTTCCCCACCTGGACTTGATGGCAACAAGTTTGAACGCAAAGGTGGTTCGGTTCTTCAGCCACAGAAGGGAGTACGGGGCAGAAGGGGTAGATGATCTAGTCCTTCCCTGTCCCCCCAACATCCTCCTATATGTGTTTTATCCATGGCCTCTGGTGAGCAAGGTGCTGAGACGCATAGAGTCACACCTGGGGCCGGTGGTTCTCGTAACTCCAGAATGGCACGGAGGCCATGGTTCGCAGACCTCATCAACTTAGCGATCGACGGTCCCTTTAGTCTTGGCCACCTTTCAAACCTTCTTCGTCAGGGTCCAGTATTTTTCGATGAGGCGGATCGCTTCTGTCTAGCTGCTTGGCTTATGAGAGGCTCTAGCTGAGGAAAAAAGGGTACCCTGAGGCGGTGATTTCTACTATGCTTCGCGCTCGTAAGACTTCCACGTTGCTTACTTATGCACGGGTTTGGAAGGTTTTTCATTCCTGGTGTAGCGGTTTTCAGGTGTCCCTGCGAAGGGCCACAGTAGTTCACATTCTAGTGTTCTTACAGGAAGGCCTGAAGAAAGGTTTGGCGTACAGCTCACTTCGTGTTCAGGTGGCGGCCTTGGGCTGCTTGCGAGATACAGTGGACGACACTTCCCTTGTGGGTCATCTGGATGTGGCACGTTTTCTGAAGGGAGCCAAACATTTGAATCCACCAGTATGACCTGTCTGCCCCTCGTGGAGTTTGAACCTGGTCCTACGGGTGCTATGCGACATGCCCTTTGAGCCTCTTAAGTGGGCTACGCTGAAAGATTTGACACTTAAAACGGTGTTTCTCGTGGATATTTGTTCAGCAAGGCGGATATCAGAGATTCAAGCGTGGTCTTGCCGGGAGCCGTTTCTACGGTTCTCAAACTCAGGCGTTTTGCTTCGAATGGTGCCATCCTTCCTACCAAAGGTGGTGTCAGCCTTTCATATGAATCATTCCGTTGAGTTACCGGCCTTTTCGGATTTGGATCGTGATTCTCCTTAAGCTCAGGAATTGAGAAAATTGAGATATTTGGAAGTGACTAATGCCTTTCGTTTGTCAGATCATCTTTTTGTATTATGGAGTAGTCCTAAGAAGGGACAGAATGCATCCAAGGCTAGTATTGCTCATTGGTTAAAAGAATCCATTGCATCGGCGTACATCTGTAAGGACCAACAGGTGCCTGATGGTCTTAAAGCACATTCTATCAGATCTCAGGCGGCGTCTTGGACGGAGAGTCAATGTGTTTCTCCTCAGGAGATTTGTCGAGCGGCGCTTGGAAATCTTTGCACACTTTTGCTAGGCATTATCGTTTGGATGTGCATGCTGCAGATACTGATTGTTTTGGTAGCGGAGTGCTCTGAGCGGGACTTACCGGGTCCCACCCCAGTTGAGGCGGCTTGGGTACATCCCAGCAGTCTGGACTGATCCGGGTACGTACAGGGAAAGGAAAATTGGTTCTTACCTGCTAATTTTCATTCCTGTGGTACCATGAATCAGTCCAGATGTCCACCCAGATAGTCTGGTAAGTCCGTTGATTTTCTTTCCTTTGCTTTCTACACGGGAGATTTGAAGATGCGAAGATGTATCAGGTCTATCCAGTAAAGTGCGGCTGCGTTTACCCCGCTCCTAACCTGCGTTCTACTCACTTTCCGGCCACGTTAGCCCTTCCTGCGATCCACAATCCCCTTTAACCTACTCTTACCGCGTCCTTAAATCCCCGGGTAACCCCTTCTGCACGCGGCATGTATATTAAATGTAAACGAGCGAATTAGCTATTCCCTACCATCCAGTAACGCGCGCCCTGACTATCGCTATTTTACCCTGCTGTTTTGCCGCGCGTTTAACCTGTTAACTTACCGCCTACCCTTACCCCTGCGTTAGAGGCAGGGGTAAGGGTAGGCGGCAAACTTTCCCCCAGCCCCCGCTCTCCTGCCCTGGCCGCGTTCATGGGTGCTGGTCTCCGGGGCAGCCCCAGTCCTCTCCCCTCCTCCCGAAGCAAAAAAAAAAGTTGCAAGAGAGCGAGGGGAGAGAGGATGGGAAATCCTACGCTCGGGATTGCCAGTCCCCCCTCCCCTCCTCCCGAAGCAGGGCGCGAAAAGCAGCCTTGCTCCAGGAGGAGGGGAGGGGGGACTGGAAGTGTAAAGCGACGAAGCAACTTACTTTTTGCAGCCCCCCTCCGGACATCGGCGAGGACGACCGCGGCTCCCCTCTCCTGCCTCCAGCTGCCAGGGAAGATGGACGCCTGCACGGGCGAAAGCGGCCCCTGTTCGTGCAATTGGGCCGCTCAAGGCGTGACACCACGACGTTTGGCGTCACGGCATGTGACGTCACGTCGTGAGCGGCCCAATTGCACGAACAGGGGCCGCTTTCGCCCATGCAGGCGTCCATCTTCGCGGGCAGCTGGAGGCAGGAGAGGGGAGCCGCGGTCGTCCTCGCCGATGTCCGGAGGGGGGCTGCAAAAAGTAAGTCGCTTCATCGCTTTACACTGCCAGTCCCCCCTCCCCTCCTCCCGGAGCAAGGCTGCTTTTCGCGCCCTGCTTCGGGAGGAGGGGAGTGGGGACTGGCAATCCCGAGCATAGGATTGCCTGTCCTCTCTCCCCTCGCTCTCTTGCTACTTTTTTTTTTTTTTTTTCGTTTTTTCCGCTTTGGTTGCTTGCTTCGGGAGGAGGGGAGAGGGCTGACAATCCCGAGCGTCGGAGAACTGTCCACTTCCTGGTACCTGTCATTTCAAATGTCATTTGAAATGACATTTGAAATGACAGATACCAGCGTGGCCGTGAAGCGTTAGGCCCGCGCACCTAGGTTACTGTATAGGCGCTCTATACAGTAAAATGGGTTGCGCGGGCCTAACGCTTCATGGACGCTTCTTAGACGCAGCTTGCATTTGCAAGCTATTTACATACAGGATCGAGCGGTAGGTGAGCTGCACTGTGCGTGCGGCAACCGCGGGTGCGCCGGGCACTAACGCAGCTCTTCCTACCACTCGGTACTGGATTGACCTGTAAGTTCGTAAGTAAGGAATGGAAGAATCTATACTCCTTACAGCTACATAATTCAGCAAGTTGGGACCATTTATTATTAGTTTTTTTGGTCTAGTCATTGGCTGTTAAATTGTTAAGTGGTTAAATGGTGTTTCTTTCTGCTTGGATATTGATTATACTGAAGGATTGCAGATGGCACACTGGGTTATCAGGGGGAGCCTTTTTAGTTTGTTCTCTGACTCCACCTGCTGGAAGGGAGGCATAACCCAGTAGTCTGGACTGATCCATGGTACTACAGGAACGAAAATTAGCAGGTAAGAACCAATTTTCCTTTGGACCCATTAAAAGACAGGTCGGGGGTTGCAGGTGATCAGAGGGTACGAGAGGCACTGACCTTGATGGTTAAAGTACTTTGTGCAATATCTGGAGAGCCAACAACCCTACAGGGAGAGATTACACTGTTTTTTCCCCACAGCATTACTCATACAGCCATATTGATTATTTCTTGTGCTCTGACAGGTTACACTTCATGGTGGGAGACTGTGATATCCTTCCTTGTCTGCTCTCGGACCAGCATCCTATTTTTTTTTCCCTAGAGTGTGCTCCTTCCTCTCAGGCCTTGCGATTATAGAGACAGAATGTATCTGTTATCGCTGGAGTGGTGGACCCTTGGGCCGGCCGTGCGGATGGTGAATAAAGGACAACGAGTCTCCACGGTGTAGATTGGCTGGGTGGCGGCACGGAGCCGGGAGACCAGGCAGGTGCTTCACCCTTGGAAGCCCGCAGTCCCCCTGGGAGGAGCCCGTGAGGACCCGGGCCGTTGGGACTTAGAAGTGGTCTCCCGGAGCAGGCTAACGACAGTAGGAGCAGTCCGAGGTCGAGGCAGGCAGCAGACAAGGGAACCGAAGACGTACCGTATCAGATACCAGGGAGTCAGTCCAAGGCTCAGGAAACCTGAAGCAGGAGAAGGAACTGGAGCTGTAGCAGAGCAAGGATCAGGGGCTCAGAAGCTGGATCGGGAACACGGAAGCTGGATCAGGAACATGGAAGCTGGATCAGGAACACAAGGTAACTAGTAACTCTGAGGAGAGAACCCCATTGCAAGGCAAAGTCTTCAGTCAGACGCTGGGTTTAAATATCCTGCCGGCGTCTGATGCCATCTTAGGGGCCGGCCGCAGTTTCGCGCCACTATGCCTTTAAATGGCTCCCCCTCGCACGCGTGCCTAAGGGGGGCGGAGCTTGGCAGCGTAGCTCGGCGGCGTCTCCCTCGTGGAGACGCTGCCACTGAGAGGCCTGAGAAAGCCCAGGGAACGCTGGACCCCATCGCAAGACCAAGGGCAGGAAAGAGGTAAGGACCCGGTCGCGAGGCCAGCGACCGGGACCGCAATTGTATCTTTGCTGGGATCTGTACTTCGACCCTTGCTTTTCAATATATTTATAAATGATCTGGAAAGGAATAAGACGAGTGAGGTAATCAAATTTGCAGATACAAAATTATTCAGAGTAGTTAAATCACAAGCGGATTGTGATAAATGGCAGGAAGACTTTGAGAGAGTGGAAAGTTGGGCATCCAAATGGCAGATGAAATTTAATGTGGATAAGTGCAGGGTGATGCATATAAGGAAAAATAACCCATGCTATAGTTACACAATGCTAGGTTCCATATTAGGAGCTACCATCCAAGAAAGAGATCTAGGCGTCATAGTGGATAACACATTGAAATCGTCGGTTCAGTGTGCTGCGGCAGTCAAAAAAGCAAACAGAATGTTAGGAATTATTAGGAAGGGAATGGTTAATAAAACAGAAAATGTCATAATGCCTCTGTATCGTTCCATGGTGAGACCGCACCTTGAATACAGTATACAATTCTGGTTGCCGCACTCAAAAAAGATATAGTTGCATAAGAACATAAGAATATACCATACTGGGTCAGACCAAGGGTCCATCAAGCCCAGCATCCTGTTTCCAACAGTGGCCAGTCCAGGCCATAAGAACCTGGCAAGTACCCCAAAACTAAGTCTATTCCATGCTACTGTTGCTAGTAATAGCAGTGGCTATTTTCTAAGTGAACTTAATAGCAGGTAATGGACTTCTCCTCCAAGAACTTATCCAATCCTTTTTTAAACACAGCTACATTAACTGCACTAACCACATCCTCTGGCAACAAATTCCAGAGTTTAATTGTGCGTTGAGCGAAAAAAAACTTTCTCCGATTAGTTTTAAATGTGCCACATGCTATCTTCATGGAGTGTTGGTTGAAATCTTTATTTTTTTCCAAGGGGCCCCACCATCAATGTTTGAGCTTAATGAAGCCAGAAAAATGCTTCTTTATAAAAAGAAGAGGGATGCATCAGATGTGGGAGCGTATTGGCCCATATCTTTACTAAATGGGGACCTAAAAATCTTGGTTAAGACATTGCAGATGCCTATGGAACAGATAATCATGCTGATCCACCAGGATCAAACAGGGTACATGAAAGGGTGCCAGTTGGTGCATAACATGCGCAAGATGTTTAATATGTTAGGTTAGGAAAATAATAAATATGGTTCTGTCTGTTGATGTTGTGAGTGTTTAGTGGACTCTTGGGCCGGCCTGGCAGAGACTGGGAAAGGTGGACCACTGTCTCTGTAGAGAGACAGGCAGGCCGGGAGGCGGACACTGGACCAGGTGAAGGAGTAGGCCTTCACCCTGGAAACCCGTACTCCCCAGGAGGGGCCTGCGGGAGTCGGGCTGCTGGGACTTAGGAGAACAAGGAGGAGGTCTTCACCCTGGAAGCCAAGACTCCTCCGGGAGGAGCCCGTAGGAGTCCGGCCGCTGAGATTTAGGAGATCAGTGAAGATGTCTTCACCCTGGAAGCCAAGACTCCCCTGGGAGGAGCCCATAGGAGCCCAGCCGCTGGGACTTAGGAGATCAATGAAGATGTCTTCACCCTGGAAGCCAAGACTCCCCCGGGAGGAGCCCGTAGAAGCCCGGCCGCTGGGACTTAGTCGAGCGGGGACGCAGAGAAGATGATCCGGGATCAAGGCAGACACCAGGCTGGAACTGAAGCAGAAGACTGAGACAGAGACCTGGCTGGTACTGAAGCAAGCTACGAAGCAGGAACCAAGCTGGAACTGAAGCAGGATACTGAGGCAGGAACCTGGCTGGAACTGAAGCTAGGCACAGAAGCAGGAACCAAGCTAGAACTGAAGCAGGATACTGAGGCAGGAACCTGGCTGGAACTGAAGCTAGGCACAGAAGCAGGAACCAAGCTAGAACTGAAGCAGGATACTGAGGCAGGAACCTGGCTGGAACTGAAGCTAGGCACAGAAGCAGGAACCAAGCTGGAACTGAAGCAAGACACGGAACCAGGAACCAGGCTGGAACTGAAGCAAGACACGGAACCAGGAACCAGGCTGGAACTGAAGCAAGACTCAGAAGCAGGAACCAGGCTGGAACTGAAGCAAGATACTAACAAACGTTAGCGAACTCCGAGGCACACAGCAACTAGGAACCCCAAGGTAACCTCGTTGCAAGGCATCTAACCGAGGCAGGCGCCGGCCTTTCATACCCGCCGGTGTCTGACATCTCGGAGGTGGGCGAAGCATCGAGTGGCGGGAAAGGGCCTACAAGTTTGGGCTCTTTGCGCACGCGCGCACCTATAAGGAGGGCAGCTGGCTGGGGTGTCCCGGCGGCGTCGCCCCCGCGGAAACACTGCCGCAGAACAGGCCCGGGGCCCGGCGGACCACTGCAGCGGGCTCGAGTCCGAACCCCGGAAGATCGAGGTAAGGTCCCGGTCGCGAGTGCCGCGACCAGGGACGCAACACTTGATGCAAACAAGGTTTTTGGCAGGATACAATGGCCTTACCTATTTGAGATGTTATGTAAATTTGGGTTTCCAAAGGAATTCAATAGGTGGATTAGAGCCTTGTATTTCTCTCCGCAGGCTTTTGTCTGGGATAATGACTTATATACAACTAAGTTTCCTATTGCTTTGGAACGTGACAGAGATGCTCCCCTCTATTCTCTTTAATTTGGCAATAGAACCCTTTGCTGAAATGATTAGTGAAAGCCCACTAGTCTCTAGGTTCAAGTTTGAGGGGATCAAACATAAAATATATGTGGATGATATCCTGCTTTTCTTGTCATGGGTCCCTAGTGTATCGGGCCCTAGTCTGATGAAGTTACTAGGAGAGTACAGCAGCATCTCTGGCTATCAAATTAATTTTGCAAAGTCCAAATTGTTAATTCTGGGGGATGCATTTTGTATTCCTTGGTGTATGTTGGGTTTTTCTAGGGTCTCTGAGGGGTTTACTTATTTCGTGGTGGAAGTGTCCCATAGATTCACGGAATTATGATTCACTTTCCTAAGCACAAATAGGGGAACACCCTGTATTCTATTCCCGGTACTTTCTAATCCCCAAAAAATCGGGAGGCATTCGTCCTATTCTGGACCTACGGGCCCTCAACAAGTACCTCCAGCGAGAGAAATTCAAGATGGTAACCTTAGGCTCGCTTCTTCCTCTTCTACAAAGAGGAGACTGGCTCTGCTCTCTGGATCTCCAGGATGCATACACTCATATTGCGATAACTCTATCTCATAGCAAATTCCTGAGGTTTCTAGTAGGCCCCAAGCACTATCAGTACCGAGTGCTTCCATTCAGCCTAGCTTCTGTGCCACAAGTCTTCACAAAATGCCTCATAGTTGTTGCAATCTTCCTCAGGACTCAAGGTGTTCATGTCTACCCCTATCTAGACGATTGGTTAATCAGGACTCCCACTCAGCAAGCTGCTCTGTCGTCCCTCAATCTAACCTTACACACTCTAATTTTGTTAGGATTTCTCGTCAACTACGACAAATCCTATTTAGTCCCGTCTCAAACCTTGTCGTTCATTGGGGCAGACTTGGACACCTTGCAGGCAAAGGCTTTTCTGCCTCGACAGCGAGCTCTCACTCTCGTGTCTCTTACACACCAGCTACAGTCTCAGCACTCCGCGACTGCACACCACTTTCTCATCCCCCTGGGACACATAGTGTCCTCCGTTCAGGTCACACCAATGGCCCGTTTGGCCATGAGAGTCATGCAGTGGACTCTAAGATCTCAATGGACTCAAAGCATTCAGCCCCTGTCAACCATTGTCCAAGTAACCGACTCACTCTGTCAGTCTCTTGCCTGGTGGAAAAATCAGATCAGTCTCCTCCACGGCTTACCCTTTCAGGCTCCAGACCCTCACTTAACTCTCACCACCGATGCTTCCAACCTTGGCTGGGGAGCCCATGTGGTCAATCTGCAGACACAAGGATTTTGGTCTCCAGAGGAAGCCAAACACCAAATAAATTTCCTGGAGCTTCGAGCAATAAGATATGCTCTTGGAACATTTCAGGATCGCCTCTCAAATCAAGTTATCCTGAACCAGACGGACAACCAGGTGGCCATGTGGTACATCAACAAACAGGGAGGCACGGGCTCCTTCCTTCTGTGTCAGGAAGCTGCACAAAGCTGCACAGATATGGGCGGAAGCTCTCTCCCATTCGATGTACCTCAGGGCCACCTACTTGCCAGGAGTGGACAATGTGTTGGCAGACAAGCTGAGTCGCATCTTTCAACCGCACGAGTAGTCTCTCAACCCCTCAGTAGCGAACTCCATCTTCCAACAGTGGGGATATCCTCAGATAGACCTCTTTGCGTCTCCTCAAAACCGCAAAGTAGAGAACTTCTCCTCTCTCATTCGCAGCAAACACTCTCAACCCAGAGACGCATTCTCCCTTTCGTGGGCGACCGATGTACTTTATGCATTTCCTCCACATCCTCTTCTCTCGAAGGCTTTCGTGAAGTTACGTCAGGACAAGGGAACCATGATCCTGATAGCGCCTCACTGGCCACGTCAAGTGTGGTTTCCAATACTTCAGGATCTCTCTATTCGCAGGCACATTCGCTTAGGAAAGGACCCGCTTCTGATCACTCAAAACGACGGGTGCCTGCGCCACCCCAATCTTCAAGCCTTGTCCCTGAAGGCATGGATGTTGAAAGGTTAATCCTTCAGCCACTTAACCTTTCTGGACCAGTTTCCCATGTCCTGATTGCTTCGCAGAAGCCTTCCATGAGAAAATCTTACTCTTACAAATGGAACAGGTTTATGTCATGGTGCTGTTCTCAGTCCCTTGACCCCTTTACTTGTCCAATCACGAAGTTTTTGGACTATTTCTGGCTCTTATCAGAGTCAGGTTCAAAAACTTCTTCCATCAGAATGCATGTCAGTGTGGTAGCCGCCTTCCATAAAGGTGTCGGGGATGTACCCTTATCAGTCCAACCCCTTGTAACACGTTTTCTGAAGGGCTTGCTTCACCTCAAGCCTCCACTGTGTCCTCCAGCCCCTTCTTGGGACCTCAATCTGGTTTTGGGTTGGCTCATGAAACCACCATTCGAGCCTCTTCAATCCTGTGATCTTCGCTATCTCACATGGAAAGTGATTTTCCTTCTGGCAATCACTTCGGCTCGCAGAGTTAGTGAATTACAGGCTCTAGTTACCTATCCGCCTTACACTAAACTTCTGCAGGACCGGGAAGTACTCCGCACTCACCCTAAATTTTTGCCTAAGGTAGTTTCGGACTTTCATCTCAATCAATCCATTATACTACCTACCTTTTTTCCCAGGCCCCATTCCAATCCAGGAGAACAGGCTCTGCATACCCTTGACTGTAAACGGACTCTAGCATTCTACTTAGACCGTACAGCTGCCCACAGGAAAAGCACTCAACTGTTTCTCTTTCCATCCTAACAAGTTAGGGCAGCCTGTGGGTAAACAGACTCTCTCCTCCTGGTTGGCAGACTGCATATCCTTTTGCTATCAGCAAGCGGGCATTCCATTTCAAGACTGTGTTAAAGCACACTCTGTGAGGGCCATGGCGACTTCAGTAGCACACCTACGATCGGTGCTTCTTCCTGACATTTACAGGGCTGCCACCTGGAGTTCTCTCCACACCTTTGCGGCCCACTATTGCTTGGACAAGGCCGGAAGACAAGATTCCATCTTCGGCCAGTCTGTCCTTCGTAACCTATTTACATCATGATGGACCAACATCCTTCTATCTGCCCGTTAGGGTTCAGGATGCCCTCGGCTAAATTTTTATCCCAGTCCTGGGTACATTTGGTGCATTCTCGGACATCCTCAGCTCGGTACTCACCCATATGTGAGGACTACCATCCTGCCTGTCCTGTGAGAAAGCAAATGTTGCTTACCTGTAACAGGTGTTCTCACAGGACAGCAGGATGTTAGTCCTTACGAATCCCGCCTGCCGCCCCACGGTGTTGGGTTCGTAACGTTTTCTTCTTTTATTTTTCGGCACAACTTGTAGCTTTTAAACAAGACTGAAGGGGGACCCCTGCTGGCTGCAGGGTTGGTGCCTTGCTGGGCATGCCCAGTAGGGGCCAGTCAAAGTTCTGGAAACTTTGACAAAAGTGTTCTGTGATTGGGCTCCATCCTGTGATGTCACCCATATGTGAGGACTAACATCCTGCTGTCCTGTGAAAACACCTGTTACAGGTAAGCAACATTTGCTATTTAAAAGGGAAAATTCTTTTAGGGTTTTTCTTCCTCTTCTCTCCCTCTGGTTCCCTCTCTCCTCTTGCTTTGCACTCTGCCGCAGCTCCTCCCATGTAGTGCAGGAGAATAAAGACGAGAACAACCCATTTTTGGAGGGGAACCATGGCAGGCAATGCTACTGTGACCGGCACTTTAATACTTTCCCTCAGGTGGTGAATATCAAGGGAGGGTTAGAAGGAGGGAAGACATAGACTGCAGTGCGGTCATTGTTTTAGATAAGCCCAGGAGCCATTCTAGTGTGATAGGGCACCTTAAAAAAAGCAAACCAAAAAAAAACTGGAGATATAAAAAGATTCCCAGTGTAGCAGGCTCATTCTGCCTGGCCTGTGATGGGACACAGGCTCAGCCTCCCTGGAGAGGCTCATAGAATACTTCTCTTCCGCCCCCCCCCCCCCCCCCCCCCAACCATGCACAGGAGGGGCTGCAGGAGAAGGTTGGGCCAACAGGTGACTCAGCTTCTAGTGCTCTGGAGAAGGAAAAGCAGCTGCCACCAGGAAAACCAGGGCTGCTAGTGTCCTAGAGAAAGGGGGTTCCAGGGAAGTGTCTGGAAGCAGGATGACTGGCCTAGGACTAGGCCTTGGGTCTGACTCTATTATGGCCCACCAGGAACCTATTCTATGGGGTTCTGCCTGGATATATATATATATATAATTATTTTTTTAATTATTTATTTATTTTTATTAATTATGCATCAGGCTTTCTGTGCTATGCAGAAGGCTGCTTCTGTGGCTGGTTTGGGATTCCTGGACCTGGGAGAGAAAGAGTAGGGCCCCTTAATGCTTGCGGGATGTTCGCAGGCCTAAAGCATCACCTGCGGCTATAGACATATTGGACTCCAGAGAGAAGAGTTGATCAGCAGATGATGCTGAGCTCTCAGGAGGAGGGGCAGTGCTTATCGGAGAATTCTTCAATAGTAAAGGCTTTCATCCCTCATTACCAGTGTACAGGTAGCCTTGAAGATTTTCCAGCATAAAAGTAGATGACGTGGCAGAGAGTGACCCCCATCCTACAGGGAATAGGGAAGCTGTCAAGGATCTTTCACCTATATGCAGCCCTAAGGCAGTTGATGCTGGCAGAATGAGAATCCTTTCAGGGGGCTCAGAGGAGGCAGGATGTTGCAGAGAAAAGAACAAGCTATTACATATTCCAAGGGTGACGTGCTAGTGTCAGCGTTGGTCTGTAGAACGAGGTACAGCTCTGAAGGAACTTCAGGACAGAAAGATAGAATTTGTCCTAAAGCAGGCATTTCCTGCAGATAAGCAGGCTGAGTTAGCCATACTGCCTGGGAACGTCCTCTAGGTGGCAGAGCTCCTCAAAGCTTGTGTGACTTCTCCCATGTTGCTCCCAGCTTGCCTCAGTCTTATTCTTTGGTGTTGCAGGCTGCAGGGGACCTCCTCTCTCCTTTACTGGTGCCATTGTTTGGCTACAACTTCATGTACTTTGTTTCACCTTGCTGCAAAACAGCAAAGTGGGAATGCTGAGACCACCTGGCTTTAAGTTTTGCCAGTGTGGCAAAGTGATGTCGGTAACAGATGGCTATGTGCTCTGTTACATTTGCCTGGGGCCTGATCATGACCCGTCCAGCTGCAGGGACTGCAGCCGCATTTCTACATGCTCTAGGGGACAAAGGGTTGCGAAGATAGAGAAGTTGAAGGAGGCAGTATCAGGTTTGGGTGTTACAGAGCCATCTTAAAGATCCACTCAGTCCTCTCCGGGGCACAGCTAAGAAATTCCGAGAGCAAGGATGCAAAGGGCCTCCTCAGCAAGGCTCTCAGGAGACTCAAGGGCCCCGTGGAAGCGCGCCCATGCTGCCTCGATGCAGGGAGCACCGGAAGATCTGCAGCTTCCAAGGCCCAGGCAAGTCTCTGGTGCATTGAAGCTCCTGCTCGACACATTGAAGCACCCGTCCAAAACATCGAAGCGACGCATGAGGCCACATCGACACACGTGCGTCAACATAGGAAACATGACACAGGATTGAGGCATTGAGGATTGAGGGTGTCAACCGATGCTGGGATCCATCCCCGAAGGCGAAACAGGGAGACCCTAAGACCATCGGGTCCTACATGCCTCTCTGGCAGATATGGGCTTGTCACCTACAGCCCAGCAGCTGCATGGAGCCCCGGATCTGGAGTTTGTGTTCTCGGACATGGAACCACGTCAGCCCACGGGTCGTCGGGCTCCTCCCATTCATCTAAGATCTTCTTTGACCTGTCTTCAGCCTCGAGACACAAGCAAGAGGGGTCACATCTTCAAGAGCCCTTAGAAAAAAGGCACAAGTAGGCCCCTCATGTAGAACAGGTGCCCATGCGGCCTAGAGGCCCAGATTCTGATATCCTACTGGCTGTATTGCCTCCCAGAGGGTCTCAGAGGGAACCCTCCCCTAGGCCACAGGGAACCTAGCCTCCCAGGCAATGACACAAATCTTGCAAATATTAACACAGTTTGTCATTGCTGAAACAGCAGCATGGGCAGGGAGAGCATTCCCCCCCCCCCCCCCCCCCCCCCCCCCCCCCATGATACCACCTTCACTGAGTGAGGACATCGACTGGCCGGTATTAAGTCCCCCTCGAGATGCACCTCAGGAGGCTTCCATGGATGACTCATACTCTACATCTCCTGACTCTTCGGGTTATCCCTCTGACCCCAGGATGAACAGCCTTGACCTATTTCCCTGCCAGAAGACCTCTTTTACACCAGGTTTTGGAGAAGGTGCGGAGTGTCCTCCATATTGAAACCAGGAAGGTGCCAGACCCCTGGGCGGAGGTCCTGGGGATACTTAAGATTTTCGAGACACCTGCAGAGCCAACTGCGTTGCCCTCGCATGCAGTCTTGGATGAGTTAATGACCAGAGCATGGCAGCTCCCCTTGTCAGGTCGGCGACAAACCACAAAACAGACCTGAAGTTCTGGATGTGTGCATCACCCTTTTATAGCATGGTCCAGCTCCCCCCCCCCCCACTTCCATCATGGTTGAGTCAGCCATGAAGAAGGCGAAGAACTCTTGGCTACACACTAATACCCCTCCATGGGAGGACAACAAGTACTTGGACAGTTTCGAAAGTCGTACTTTCCAGGCAGTGTTGAATACTAAGTGTTGAATACTAAGGTTCAGCAGCACCAGTTTTACATCACTCAATATTTGTACGAGGGCCTCCAATCACTGAAGCCCATGGTGACTAGCGCTGACCCGGATGGCAACCCGCCGGCACAGCTGCATGCGATGGAGGAAGGCCTACGCCATCTGCGCCGCACCATCTACAAGGCATTTTATACCTTAGCCAGCATCTCCGTGGGAGCTATCACAGCCAGACCTTTGGGGTGGCTATGGGCGAGTGCTATCAGGGAGGATGTTCATGAGAAGCTCGCTGATCTTTCCTGTCTCTTTGGGGACAAGTTGCATGAGACAGTGGCCCAGCTAAAAGAACAAAACATTGCGATGCAGTCCCTGACTTCTCTGGGAGATCAAGCATCGGGAAGAAGATACTATTCCTCCCCCCCCCCCCCCCCAAAAAAAAGAAACACATTCTCAATTGTGTATGGACAGACTTTACCCCTTCTTTCGCCCGCAGTTGTACCAACCATCCAGGGGTACAGCAGACACAGAGACGCGGCTGACAATGCAACCCGCGTCAGCCACATGGTCCTGAGGATCCAACCAGCTCCAAGACCCAGCAGGGGTTTTAGGAGCACCCAAAACATCTCCATCGCAAACGGTAGGAGAGAGAGAGACTACCATCTTTACCAATCATGGGAGGAAATTATGACCTACCATGGGGTACTGCAGATCATCTGGGGTAGCTACACCCTGGACTTCATGCTGCTTCACCAGGACTGCATTTGTCGGCTCCCCGTTTCCTTGCGGAACAGCATCATACATAATTGGCATCACAGAGACTTGGTGGAAGGAGGATAACCAATGGGACAGTGCCTTATCAGGGTTCAAATTATATCACAATGATAGGGAGGATCAACTTGATGGGGGTGTGGCACTTTATGTCCGGGAGGGTATAGAGTCCAACAGGATAAAGATCATACAAGAGAGTAAATGCTCAGTAAAATCTATATGGGTAGAAATCCCATGTGTGTTGGGTAAGAGTATAGTGATAGGAGAATGGTCAGACAGATGATGAAATACTAAGAGAAATCAGGGAAGCAAACCAATTTGGCAGTGCAATAATAATGGGAGATTTCAATTACCCCAATATTGACTGGGTAAATGTAACATCAGGACTTGCTAGAGACATAAAGTTCCTGGATGTAATAAATGATTGCTTCATGGAGCAATTGGTTCAGGAACCAACAAGAGAGGGAGCTATTTTAGATTTAATTCTTAGTGGAATGCAAGATTTGGAGAAAGAAGTAACGGTGGTGGGGCCACTTGGCAACAGTGATCATAACATGATCAAATTTAAACTAATAACTGGAAGGGGGACAATAAGTAAATCTGCAGCTCTAACACTAAATTTTAAAAAGGGAAACTTTGATAAAATGAGGAAAATAGTTAGAAAAAAACTGAAAGGTGCAGCTGCAAAGGTTAAAAGTGTTCAACAGGCTTGGACATTGTTTAAAAATACAATCCTAGAGGCGCAGTCCATATGTATTCCACGCATTAAGAAAGGTGGAAGGAAGGCAAAACGATTAAAAGGTGAGGTGAAAAAGGCTATTTTAGCCAAAAAAACATCCTTCAAAAATTGGAAGAAGGATCCATCTGAAGAAAATAGGATAAAACATAAGCATTGTCAAGGTAAGTGTAAAACATTGATAAGACAGGCGAAGAGAGAATTTGAAATGAAGTTGGCCATAGAGGCAAAAACTCATAATAAAAACTTTTTAAAATATATCCAAAGCAAGAAACCTGTGAGGGAGTCGGTTGGACCATTAGATGACAGAGGGGTTAAAGGGGCTCTTAGGGAAGATAAGGCCATTGCAGAAAGACTAAATGAATTCTTTGCCTCCATGTTTACTAATTTTATTTTATTTATTTTATTTAGCATTTTTTATATACCTAGGTATAGCAGGGTTGCCTTCACTCCGGTTTACATACAAAACAACTTGTTACATTGAACGATAATTGAAAATTTGAAAAAATTAACAATAATGAGAGATGGCTTAACTAGGAAAATGAAAGAACAAGATAAACACAGTGTAGATACACTGAATAGATGAACAGAGATATCTGAGTACATCGTAAAAAGGAGGCATCTGTAGCATGAAACAGGGGGGATTGTCCAAGGGGGATATTGTATGATAGCAGGCTATGGGAGTATACTTTAAAGTCATTGAATGCAGCCCTTAAAAGATTGGCTGAGTAGCCAGGATTTTAGGTCTTTTTTGAAGGATTTTAGGTTTTCTTGATTGGTGAGGAAATGAGGTAACGAATTCCATAGCTTTGGGCCAATGATGGAGAAGGCTCTGTTTCTGGTGGAGGATAGTTTGGCCTGTGTAAGTGAGGGAATCACTAGTTGAAGTTTACTAGTTGTTCTTGTTGTTCGTTGAGAACAGTGTATGTGAATGATGTCATCAAAGGCAGTGTAGTCGGCCTTATATATTGCTTTGTGGAGTATAGAGAGAACTTTGAATTCTATTCTTTTTTCAATAGGGAGCCACTGTAGTTGGTTGAGAGCAGGTGAAATGTGATCAGCTTTTCTTTTACCAGTTAGAACTCTGGCCGCAGCATTCTGAAGAAGCTGCAAGGGTCTCAAAGATGTTTTTGGAAGGCCGATCAATAGGGAGTTGCAGTAATCCAAGCTGGAAAATATGAGGGCTTGTAGGACGGTTCTGAAATCATGGGGGTGAAGCAGTGGTTTTAGGTGTTTTAATATTTGAAGTTTGTGAAAGCCTTCTTTTATTTTTGTAGAGATGTGTTTTTTGTAGTTTAGATCAATGTCTAACCAAAATCCCAGGTCTTTAACGCTCTCTAAGTTGGATGAGGGTCTTGTCAAAGTGGAAGGGAGGAATTGTTTTAAGTCCAGGATTTTTTTTGGCAATTAGAATACATTCGGTTTTGCTCGTATTTAGACATAATTTAAGATGAATTAGCATGTTTCTGATTGTATCCAGGTGTGAGGCTGCTTTTGACATAGCCTCTTCTATCGAGGAGGAAATTGGAATGAGGATTTGTATGTCATCGGCATACATGTAATACGTTATGTCAAGTCTTGATAAGAGATGGCATAAAGGAGTAAGGTAGATGTTGAATAAAATGGGTGATAGTGCTGATCCTTGTGGCACACCTGTTTCAAGGGGGATGGGGTTCGATGAGCTATTATTGATGGAAACTTTGAAGTATCTGTTATTGAGGAAGGATGTAAACCAACTAAGAGTTTTGCCAGTTAGCCCAATGGATTCTAGACAGGAGATAAGAATTTTGTGATCCACTGTGTCAAAGGCTGCAGAGAGGTCTAAAAGAATCAGAAGGTATCCTTTTTTGTTGTCAGATCCTCTTAGGATGGTATTGGAGAGGTTAAGTAGGAGGGATTCAGTACTGTGGTTTTTTCTGAAGCCAAATTGGGTGGGATAAAGGATTTTGTTATCGTCTAGATGTTCGTTGAGTTGTTTCAAAGCCGCCTTCTCTGTCATTTTGGCGAAAAAGGGTAGGTTGGAGATTGGGCGGTAATTGTTTAGGTCGTCTGGGTTGAGGTTTTTTTTCTTTAATAAAGGTGTGATGGTGGCGATTTTTAACTTGGGAGGCAGCTCTCCTTCCTCGAGCGATTTGTTGATGATTGCTGAAATTGTTGGAGCTAAAGGGTAAGCAATTTCTTTAAGTACTCAGGTGGGAATGGTGTCTAGTTCGTGACGTGCAGGGTTGATTTTTTTCAGCATTTTTTCTGTTTCCATGATGGAGATAGGTCTGAAGTCGAGCCAAGGAGAGATGTTATTTGTTGGTGTTTGAAAATTGAAGATTGAAGTGGTGTTGAGGGCATCTGTTATTTTGGAGATTTGTCCTTAAAGAAGATGGCTAAATCTTGGCTTAAGTTTTTTTTGGTGATAGTTGCGTTGGAGATGCAGATATCGGAGATGAGGTTGTTTACAATGTTGAACAAGGATTTGGGTTTGTTAGAGGAATTTGTTATTTTAAAACCGTAGTAGTCCCGTTTTGTGTTTTGGATTGATTTTTTGTAGACCGCTAATTGTGTACGGTATTTTTGAAGTGTAGCAGGCAGCTTATTTTTTTTGCCATTCTTTCTCTGTTTTCCTGAGGGCTGATTTCATGTTTTTTAGAGTGGAGTTAAACCAGGGGTTTTGAATTTCATTTTTGTTTTTTAGACGTTTGATCTTCTCTGGTTTAATGATGTTAGCGGTTGTTTCCGTGATTAGAGACCAGGATTGGATAGCGTTGTTTATGTTTGATAAATCTAGATTCACTAGTTGAAGTCCCAGCTCTTGAAGGAGAAGATTAGATTGAAAAGGAGGGCGGAATTTGAAGGATTTTTTTGTAGAATTATTATTTGTTGGGTTGTTGGGTTGTTGTAGTTCGTTTGAGACTTGCATAGTAAGAGATGGTGGTCAGACCATGGGACTGGGTTATAAGAAATGGAAGTGTTGTTGAAGAAGTTATTGGTGAAAATCAGGTCAAGAGTGTGACCTGCTTTATGAGTGGGGTTGTTCACTTGAAGGGAGAAGTTTAAACTTGACAGCATGTCAATGTTGGATGTTGGGGAGATACCAGTTCCGGAGATGGTTTTCAGGGGTGATGACTCAGACGAACTGAACGAAATCACTGTGAACCTGGAAGATGTAGTAGGCCAGATTGACAAACTAAAGAGTAGCAAATCACCTGGACCAGATGGTATGCATCCTAGGGTTCTGATCTATTAGTTAAAATTTGTAACCTATCATTAAAATCATCCATTGTACCTGAAGACTGGAGGGTGGCCAATGTAACCCCAATATTTAAAAAAGGCTCCAGGGGCGATTCGGGTAACTATAGACCAGTGAGCCTGACTTCAGTGCCTGGAAAAATAGTGGAAACTATTCTCAAGATCAAAATCATAGAGCATATAGAAAGACATGATTTAATGGGACACAGTCAACATGGATTTACCCAAGGGAAGTCTTGCCTAACAAATCTGCTTCATTTTTTTGAAGGGGTTAATAAACATGTGGATAAAGGTGAACCGGTAGATGTAGTGTATTTGGATTTTCAGAAGGCGTTTGACAAAGTCCCTCATGAGAGGCTTCTACGAAAACTAAAAAGTCATGGGATAGGAGGCGATGTCCTTTCATGGATTACAAACTGGTTAAAAGACAGGAAACAGAGAGTAGGATTAAATGGTCAATTTTCTCAGTGGAAAAGGGTAAACAGTGTTGTGCCTCAGGGATCTGTACTTGGACCGGTGCTTTTCAATATATATAAATGATCTGGAAAGGAATACGACGAGTGAGGTTATCAAATTTGCGGATGATACAAAATTATTCAGAGTAGTTAAATCACAGGCAGACTGTGATACATTATAGGAGGACCTTGCAAGACTGGAAGATTGGGCATCCAAATGGCAGATGAAATTTAATGTGGACAAGTGCAAGGTGTTGCATATAGGGAAAAATAACCCTTGCTGTAGTTACATGATGTTAGGTTCCATATTAGGAGCTACCACCCAGGAAAAAGATCTAGGCATCATAGTGGATAATACTTTAAAATCGTCGGCTCAGTGTGCTGCAGCAGTCAAAAAAGCAAATAGAATGTTAGGAATTATTAGGAAGGGAATGGTTAATAGAACGGAAAATGTCATAATGCCTCTGTATCGCTCCATGGTGAGACCGCACCTTGAATACTGTGTACAATTCTGGTCGCCGCATCTCAAAAAAGATATAGTTGCGATGGAGAAGGTACAGAGAAGGGCAACCAAAATGATAAAGGGGATGGAACAGCTCCCCTATGAGGAAAGGCTGAAGAGGTTAGGGCTGTTCAGCTTGGAGAAGAGACGGCTGAGGGGGGATATGATAGAGGTCTTTAAGATCATGAGTGGTCTTGAACAAGTAGATGTGACTCGGTTATTTACACTTTCGAATAATAGAAGGACTAGGGGGCATTCCATGAAGTTAGCAAGTAACACATTTAAGACTAATCGGAGAAAATTCTTTTTCACTCAACGCACAATAAAGCTCTGGAATTTGTTGCCAGAGAAGGTAGTTAGTGCAGTTAGTGTAGCTGGGTTCAAAAAAGGTTTGGATAAGTTCTTGGAGGAGAAGTCCATTAATGGCTATTAATCAATTATACTTAGGGAATAGCCACTGCTATTAATTGCATCAGTAGCATGGGTTCTTCTTAGTGTTTGGGTAATTGCCAGGTTCTTGTGGCCTGGTTTTTGGCCTCTGTTGGAAACAGGATGCTGGGCTTGATGGACCCTTGGTCTGACCCAGCATGGCAATTTCTTATGTTCTTATATGGAACCAGGGAATTTATTCCCCATACTTCCTCATCCCCAAGAAATTGGGATGATTTCGCTCCATCCTGGACCTACAGATGCTCAACAGATTCGCTGTCAGGGGAAAGTTCAAGGTGACTCCTCTCAAGCCCATTCTATCCCTCTTATAACCCAACGGCTGGAGGAGTGTGTTAGATCCAGGGATGCGTATGCCCACATTCTCATCCACCGTACCTGTGAGCAGTGTCTCTACTTCCAGGTCAATGGACACCAATTCCAATACAAAGTACTCCCATTTGGGCTGTCGTCTTTCCCGGGTGTCTTCACCAAGTGCCCAGCAGTGGTTGTAGCCCATCTCAGGAAATAGAGACTGCAACTTAAGAACATAAGAAATTGCCATGCTGGGTCATACCAAGGGTCCATCAAGCCCAGCATCCTGTTTCCAACAGAGGCCAAACCAGGCCACAAGAAACATATACATGCTCCCTCTCTGTAAACTCCTCTCCAGCATGGACCTCATATTCTACATCTACGCAGACGCCGTCCAGATTCTTCTCCCCGTCAAAGAAAGCATATCTAACACTATCGCATTCTGGAACTCCCTCTCCATCCAAATATCAAATCTCCTCACACAGATATCCCTCACCCTCAACCACAAAAAAAACGAAATCCTATACATATCAAACAAAACCACAACCCAAACCAGCAAAGACAGCACCTCCAGTCAACCACACACCGTTCTTACGAATGAGGTTAGAGACCTCACCCTTGACTCAAACCTCAACATGAAAAAACACATCAACATGACAATCAAAGAAGGCTTTTACAAACTAAAAGTCCTCAAAAAACTCAAACCTCTACTATTCCATCATGATTACCGCACAATACTCCAATCCCTTATACTATCTAAGCTGGACTACTGTAACTCCCTCCTCCTCGGACTGCCCGCCTCCACCACAAAACCTCTTCAGCTACTCCAAAATGCCACAGCCAGATCCCTCACAAACACCAACCGATCCTCACACATCACCCCAATTCTAAAAGAACTACACTGGCTCCCCATATCACACAGATCACAATACAAAATTCTCACCATACTACACAAAACAATCAACAACCAAAAAATCAAATGGACCAAAGACCCTCCCCAACTACACCACAGCCAGAAAAACCTGCAATCCCAAAACACAGGCCTCCTTATCATACCCCATACAAAACTTGCACACCTTACCTCCATCAGACAACGTACCTTCTCTGTAGCTGGCCCCACCCTCTGGAACAAGCTACCTTCCCAACTTAGACTGGAATCCTCCACCCAATCATTCAAAAAGCAATTGAAAACATGGCTATTCCAAAAAACCTACCAACACGCTACCTAAATCCACCACCCCCCCACACCCTCCTCGCTCCACGCCCCCCCCCCGCCCTCCCCCTCCCCTCATCCTCTAGCTCTCTCCCTATTCACCTTATCCTCCCAGCTAAATCAGGTACATGTCCCACTGTATATACTCTATCTGTTGTTTCTACATTGTTATTGCATATACTGATTCCGCCAATCAGATACCCTAGCCCAGTTCTATAACTTAAATTTACAATAACCATCCTTTAACACCTAACTGTTCTATCACCAAGGCTTATTGCCAGACGTTTAATGCTTCCCACTAAATGTTGCGGTCCAGGTCGCTAGGCTAGCGGGTCCTTACCTCTCCGCCGCCTCCCCCGGGTTCGCCGCGATCCGCCGCTCCTGGGGCCTGTAGGGCCGCATGGCAGCGTCTCCCTCCACGTGGAGATGCCGCCGAAGGCTGACTCTGACTCCTCCAACTGCCAGGGAACGCGCGCGCGCGAGGAGGGGGCTCTTAAAGGTCCAGCACCCGGAAGTGCTGAACCGCCCCGTTCTTGACGTCAGACGCCGGCTGGCTATTTAAACCAGCGTCTGACTTCCTTGCTTTGCCTTTGCAACGTGGTCGCTCCTTTGAGTGGTTAGTTGCCTTGATTCCAGCTCTGGTTCCTGCCTGTTCCAGCTGTGCCGTGCTTCCAGCTCTGGTTCCTGCTTGTTCCAGCCATGCCTTGCTTCCAGCTCCGGTTCCTGCTTGTTCCAGCCGTGCCTTGCTTCCAGCTCCGGTTCCCGCTTGCTCCAGCCGTGCCTTGCTTCCAGTTCAGGTTCTGCTTGGTCCTGCCGTGCCTTGGTTCCAGCTCTGGTTCCTGCTTGTACTGTACGTACCCTGACTCCAGCTCCGGCCTCACGATTCTCCTTGTCTTCAGCCAGCCACGACCCTCGGACTTCCTCATGATTCTCCTTGTCTTCAGCCAGCCACGACCCTCGGACTTCCTCACGATTCTCCTTGTCTTCAGCCAGCCACGACCCTCGGACTTCCTCACGATTCTCCTTGCCTGCAGCCAGCCATAAACCTCAGACTTCTTCAGGATTCTCCTAAGTCCCAGCGACTCGGACCCCTACGGGCTCCTCCTGGAGGGGTCTCAGGTTTCCAGGGTGAAGACATCAGCAGTCCGCTCCAGTTGAGTTCCGCCTCCCGGCTTATTAACACCTGTGGACGTTGTCCATCTCAGCCGGCCCAAGGGTCCACTATTGACTCTCTTCACAACATAACAGTTTGCAAAGGCCATGGACTCGGCGGACTCCTCTCCTATGCAGGCCATCCCTGGCATGGCCCAAAGAATCCAGCAGCAACAGCAATGCCTGGAGGTTTTGGCTGCTACAGTGGATCGTCTAGCTAGTCGCTTGGACGCCAATCCTCCACCGGTGGCACAACCCCCGCCTCCGCCGGCACCTCAAAACCCCATGCAGACTCAGCTTCCAGCACCTATTCGTTACTCCGGGGATGCCAGGTCGTGCAGGGCGTTTTTGAATCAATGCTTCATCCGCTTCACCTTGTTACCGGGGCAGTTCCCATCTGATGCCGTTAAGGTAGCATATATTTTGTCTTTGCTCGATGGGAAGGCCATGCTGTGGGCCTCGCCCATGTGGGAGAAGCTAGATGCTATGCTGCACAATTTGCAGGATTTTGTGACTCACTTCAAACAGACTTTTGATGAGCCAGCTCGTGCAACTACCGCTACTACTGAAATCCTACAGCTACGACAAGGGTCCCGCTCTCTGGCGGAGTATGCCATTGAATTCCGTACTCTGGCGATGGAACTCGGCTGGCAGGATGACTGTTTGCGGGGTATATTCCTGGAAGGCCTCGCAGGTCGTATCAAAGACGAGTTGATGGCTCGTGATCTTCCCCTCACTCTGAATGGGGTGATAGACTTGGCAGGGAGGATTGACCGGCGTTTGCAGCAACGAGCTAAGGAGGGTCGAGTTCTTCGTCGGCCTGTTTCACTGGCACCCTCCTTCTCCAGGTCTCTGACTGTACCTCACAAGACACCATCAGCTAACAGCAGTTCCTCGGAGGAAC
The DNA here is from genome assembly GCF_901001135.1 of Rhinatrema bivittatum. Classification (NCBI taxonomy): domain Eukaryota; kingdom Metazoa; phylum Chordata; class Amphibia; order Gymnophiona; family Rhinatrematidae; genus Rhinatrema; species Rhinatrema bivittatum. The sequence goes on along the minus strand of NC_042620.1, from coordinate 263,242 downwards.
CTATGCAGCTTGGACGGGCGCCTCTAACCGAGGAGGAGAAGAGGCGACGCCGCACCCAGGGTCTGTGTTTATATTGCGGTACTAAGGGTCATTTCCTGGGTCAATGTCCTGCGAGACCGGGAAATGCTCAAGTCTAGGGAGAAATGAGGAGATTCCCCTAGGCTGTGTTAATGCTACTCCTCAATGTACAGTTCCTATAACGTTGGAGTATCCTGGTGGCTCTTTTCAGACTCTAGCTTTTATTGATTCCGGAGCCGGAGGGAACTTTATCTGGAAAGAACTGGTACACCAACTAGGACTACCTACTAAGCGCCGGATACCCCCATTACGGGTTACCTCCATCCGGGGAACCCCTCTACCTGGATACATTTCTGAAACTACGATGCCTCTCACTTTACGAACGGGCGTACTTCACACTGAGACAATCTCTTTCTTGCTACTTGAGAAATCGGTGCACCCTGTGGTCCTGGGACTTCCTTGGTTGCAACAACATGCTCCAGTGATCCATTGGGACTCCCTCCAAATTGCGCAATGGAGTCCTTACTGTTTCCAGAACTGCCTGGATCCTTTTCCAAGACCGGAGATATTACTCTCTCACTCAGCCCTGGAACTTCCTCTGCCTTACCAGGAATACTCTGACGTGTTCTCTAAACAAAAGGCTGAACTTCTTCCATGCCATCGGCCCTTTGACTGTGCCATTGATTTACTACCAGGCTCCACTCCACCGCGGGGTAGGGTATACCCTCTTTCACTGCCTGAAACCCGTGCAATGTCAGATTACATTATGGAAAATCTTGCCAAGGGCTTCATTCGTCCCTCGCACTCCCCTGCAGGAGCAGGGTTCTTTTTTGTGTCCAAAAAAGATGGCTCCCTCCGGCCATGCATAGACTATCGAGGCCTGAATTCCATCACTAAGAAAGATCGCTATCCTTTGCTTCTGATCCCAGAATTGCTCGATAGACTTCAGGGGGCCAGGATCTTTACAAAGCTGGATTTACGTGGGGCATACAACCTGGTTCGTATTCGTCCGGGAGACGAGTGGAAGACTGCGTTCAACACTCGTGACGGACATTACGAATACTTGGTAATGCCTTTCGGCTTATGTAATGCCCCTGCTGTCTTCCAGAATCTAATGAATATGGTACTCCGGGAGATGCTTCATTCTTTCGTCATAGTGTACCTCGATGATGTCTTGATCTATTCCCAAGATCTCTCTTCTCATCGCCAACACGTCAAACGGGTTTTACAGGCTCTAAGAGACAATCATCTATACGCTAAATTTGAAAAATGCCAGTTTGAGTGTGAGTCGCTTCCGTTCTTGGGATACATCGTTTCCTCGTCCGGTTTCCAAATGGATCCAGAAAAGGTGGCAGCCATTGTCAATTGGCCCCGCCCGTCTGGCCTGAAGGCTCTACAGCGATTCCTTGGATTCGCCAACTTTTACAGACATTTTATACCTCATTACTCCCAGAAGGTAGCTCCTCTCACTGCGCTTACTCGCAAAGGGGTTAACGCTCACGATTGGTCCACTACCGCCTCTGATGCCTTTGAAAACTTAAAACAGGCATTCCTAGCAGCTTCCTGCCCACGACACCCAGATCCACAACGACCCTTCATCTTGGAGGTCGATGCCTCGAATCTGGCTGTCGACGCGGTACTCAGTCAACACGATACTTCCGGCAAATTGATGCCATGTTCTTACTTTTCTAAGAAGTTTTCACCCGCTGAATGTAACTACGGCATCGGAGACAAAGAACTCCTAGCCATCAAGCTAGCCTTCGAGGAGTGGAGGCAATGGCTGGAGGGGGCTAATCATCCGGTGACAGTGTACACTGACCACAAAAATTTATTGTACTTAGCCCAAGCTCAACGACTAAACTCGCGGCAAGCAAGATGGTCACTCTTCTTCAGTCGTTTCAATTTCATCCTCAAGTTTCGACCAGCAGAGAAGAATGTTCGAGCCGATGCCCTGTCTCGTACCTTTCAGCCGGAAGAAGAGGACGACTCTCCACAAACCATCCTGGACCCTGCCTGTGTTCAACTAATTACCACTTCCATTGATTCCTCAAATAAGACTGTGGTTCCTAAAAGGCTTCGGAGGAAAGTCTTGTCTTGGGGACACGACTCGTTGACCGGGGGGCACGCTGGTAGATTACGAACATTGGATCTTATAAATCGTTTCTATTGGTGGCCTGGTCTTCGACGTGACGTTTCCCTTTACGTTAACTCTTGTCCCACTTGCGCCCTGCAGAAACCGCTAAATGGTCCACCGAGAGGTTTACTACAACCGTTACCTATACCCACGGAACTCTGGACACATATCGCCACAGTTTTTTTGGTGGAACTTCCGCCTTCGCAAGGCAAGACTGTGGTATGGGTCACAGTGGACCGCTTCTCTAAAATGGCTCACTTTGTGCCTTTGCCCAAATTACCTTCCGCCACTGAATTGGCTTCGCTATTCACACACCATGTTATTAACACACCGTGTTATTAACACGGTGTGTTAATAACACGGTTGTGCTATTCACACAACATGTTATTAACACACCGTGTTATTAACACGCTATTCACACACCGTGTTATTAACCCCATATATCTGTATCCAAGTTCCTGCTACCTGTTCATTGTAAGACATTAACTTGTCAATGTTTCTGTTTAGAATGTAAACCGAATTGATCAGTAACTCTGTTATTGGAAAGTCGGTATATAAAAGTGCTAAATAAATAAATAAATAAATAACCATGTATTTCGTATTCATGGTCTGCCTCAGGACATTGTGTCTGACAGAGGTCCTCAGTTCACAGCTGGTATTGGAAAGCCTTATGTAAAAAATTTAAGATCCAGCTGAGTTTCTCTTCCGCTTTCCACCCACAAAGTAATGGGCAAACGGAACGCATGAATCGTTCGTTAAAGCTGTTCCTACGAGCATTCATTAACCACAAACAAGATAATTGGGTGGAGCTTTTGCCTTGGGCGGAATTCGCATACAATAATCAAATACATACGGCGACAGGGAAATCGCCTTTTCAAATTGTGTATGGTAAACAACTCAAACCACCATTACCTCTACCAGTACCAACCTCCTCACCTGCTGCTCAGTTTTCCGCGGACCAACTGAGTAAACTTTGGTCCTCTACTCAACACCGACTTCAGAAAGTCGCACGCACTGCTAAGCATTACTACGATCGACACCGAAAACCTGCATTCGCTTTTCTCCCAGGAGATCGAGTGTGGCTTAGTACAAAGAACATTCATTTGAGACAACCATCCAAGAAACTCTCACCCAAGTTCTGTGGTCCCTTCCGCGTAGCTGAGAGGGTAGGTCTGGTCTCTTATCGTCTACGACTCCCAACCACTCTACGCATTCATGATGTCTTTCACGTCTCTCTTTTAAAGCCAGTAATTCTTTCCAGATTTCACCCCAGACCACTCGATGACGGTTCCACCACTACGGATGAGGATCCTACATTTCAGGTACGAGAGGTCCTGGATGCTCGATTCGCCAACAGACGTTGGGAATATTTGCTGGCTTGGGAAGGTTGTGGAGATGAGGACAATACGTGGGAGCCTGCCCGCAACATCTTGGACAAGACTCTTCTGCAGCAATATCATCTGGACCATCCTGACAGGCCTAGTCCTCTGAAGAGGGGGCGTAAAGGAGGGGGTACTGTTGCGGTCCCGGTCGCTAGGCTAGCGACCGGGTCCTTACCTCTCCGCCGCCTCCCCCGGGTTCGCCACGATCCGCCGCTCCTGGGGCCTGTAGGGCCGCATGGCAGTGTCTCCCTCCACGTGGAGACGCCGCCGAAGGCCGACTCTGACTCCTCCCACTGCCAGGGAACGCGCGCGCGAGGAGGGGGCTCTTAAAGGTCCAGCACCCGGAAGTGCTGAACCGCCCCGTTCCTGACGTCAGACGCCGGCTGGCTATTTAAACCAGCGTCTGACTTCCTTGCTTTGCCTTTGCAACGTGGTCGCTCCTTTGAGTGGTTAGTTGCCTTGATTCCAGCTCTGGTTCCTGCCTGTTCCAGCTGTGCCGTGCTTCCAGCTCTGGTTCCTGCTTGTTCCAGCCGTGCCTTGCTTCCAGCTCCGGTTCCTGCTTGTTCCAGCCGTGCCTTGCTTCCAGCTCCGGTTCCCGCTTGCTCCAGCCGTGCCTTGCTTCCAGTTCAGGTTCTGCTTGGTCCTGCCGTGCCTTGGTTCCAGCTCTGGTTCCTACTTGTACTGTACATACCCTGACTCCAGCTCCGGCCTCACGATTCTCCTTGTCTTCAGCCAGCCACGACCCTCGGACTTCCTCACGATTCTCCTTGTCTTCAGCCAGCCACGACCCTCGGACTTCCTCACGATTCTCCTTGTCTTCAGCCAGCCACGACCCTCGGACTTCCTCACGATTCTCCTTGCCTGCAGCCAGCCATAAACCTCAGACTTCTTCAGGATTCTCCTAAGTCCCAGCGACTCGGACCCCTACGGGCTCCTCCTGGGGGGGTCTCGGGTTTCCAGGTGAAGACATCAGCAGTCCGCTCCAGTTGAGTTCCGCCTCCCGGCTTATTAACACCTGTGGACGTTGTCCATCTCAGCCGGCCCAAGGGTCCACTATTGACTCTCTTCACAACATAACACTAAAGTTAAAGTTAATGTTACAATGTATAAATAGTACAACCCCCAGTCATTCTATTACTCTATTATAATGTGAACCGATGTGATGTACGCCAACGAATGTTGGTATATAAATGCAAATAAATAAATAAATAAGTACCCAAACACTAGGAAGATCCCATGCTACTGATGCCTCTGGTAACAAATTCCTGAGCCTAATTGTGCATTGAGTGGTAAAAGAATTTTCTCAGATCAGTTTTAAATGTGCCACATGCTAACTTCATGGATTGTTGGTTGAAATCTTTAATTTTTTCCAAGGGGCTCCACCATCAATGTTTGAGCTTAATGAAGCCAGAAAAATGCTTCTTTATAAAAAAAAAAAAGAGGGATGCATCAGATGTGGGAGCGTATTGGCCCATATCTTTACTAAATGGGGACCTAAAAATCCTGGTTAAGAATTGCTGATGCCTATGGAACAGATAATCATGCTGATCCAGGATCAAACAGGGTACATGAAAGGGTGCCAGTTGGTGCATAACATGCGCAAGATGTTTAATATGTTAGATTATGAAAATAATAGATATGGTTCTGTCTCTTGATGCAAACAAGGTTTTTGACAGGATACAATGGCCTTACCTGTTTGAGATGTTATGTAAATTTGGGTTCCCAAAGGAATTCAATAGGTGGATTAGAGCCTTGTATTTCTCTCCGCAGGCTTTTGTCTGGGATAACGACTTTGTTATGGTTGTGGACCCTTGGGTCGGTTGGGACAGCAGATGATGCGATGGTGGAGGACCACCGAAGCGTCCAAACTGGGAGGTGGCTCAGAGGACTCGGAGAAGGCTTGGCACTGGGCAAGGTGGAGTCCTATGCGACCAAGGACTCGGGGGAGGCAGAGAAGATGGACGACGTTGGGCCCTGATGACTGAAGCAAGTTCGCCCTGGAAGCTGGTACTCCCCCAGGAGGAGCCTGTAGGAGTCCAGCCGCTGGGACTTTTGGAGATTCGCCCTGGAAGCCGGAGCCCCCCCAGGAGGAGCCCGTAGGGACCTGGCCGCTGGGACTTAGGAGAATCTTCTGGGCCAGCGGACGCCAAGTGCCAGGAGAGCTGCAAGCCCAAAGACGAAGTCGTGGATGGAGCCGGGTCGAAGCCAGAGGTAAGAAGAATCCAGGCCAGGGGCTGAAGCTGGAGACAAGGTCGTGGACGAAGCCGGGTCGGAACCAGAGGTCAGAAGAATCCAAGCCAGGGGCTGAAGCTGGAGACAAGGTCATGGACGAAGCTGGGTCGGAACCAGAGGTCAGAAGCCAATACCGAAGCCAAGGACGAAGGCGGAAGATGAGTCAGGAATCAGGCCGGGTCAAGACGGAGAGCAACCAAGAGAACGCAGCAACAGAAGAGCAGAAACCCTGAGGAACCTTGTTGCAAGGCACTGGAGAGGTCTAGGTGCAGGGTACTTTTACCCTGAGGCGTCTGACGTCATCCTCAGGCAATTTCTGTATTTTCCCGCGCTGGCCCCTTTAAGAGGCAAGCCCCCACGCGCGCGCCTGGGGGGCGGGGCCAGCGACGGGAGTCGGCAGCGTCTCTGAAGCTGCGCAGGAGCCGCAGCAGGCTGCGAGTTGGGCCGCAGGCGTTGAGGAACTTGTGCGGGCCGGACCAGCCTCGAGGTAGGAGGAGGGACCGGGGCACAGCCCGGTCCCGTAACAGTACCCCCTCCCTTATGCCCCCTCCCTGGAGGCTTGGGTTTCCCTGGATGGTCGATATGGAACTGGTGGAGGAGGTTCTTATCCAAAATATTGGAGGATGGATCCCAGGAGTTCTTCTCAGGGCCATACCCTACCCATGAGAGAAGGTACTCCCACCGGCGGCGATGAAACCAGACGTCCAGAACCTCCTTTACAGTATAGGTGCCGTCAACTTCAGCATCGGTGGTAGTAGGCACTGGAGGTGTGTCATGAAAGGAGGAGACCACCAGCGGTATAAGCAGGGATACGTGGAACACGTTATGGATGCGTAAAGTGGAGGGTAATCGTAAACGGTAGGACACTGCCCCTACCCGCTCCAAGACCGTAAATGGACCCACATACCTGGGAACTAAGTGCATAGACGGGATCCGTAGGCGAAGGTTCTTGGTACTTAACCAAACTTTACTTCCTGGGAGGAAGATCGAAGCCGGCCGTCGTCGTTGGTTGGCATATTTTTTCGCTTTCGCCGAAGCAAGTCGGAGCCTTTCCTGGGTTGACATCCATAGAGAGTGCAGCTGCTGAGCGGTAAGCTGAACCGCCGGAGAGGAGACTGTTAGAGGCAGAGGCAATGGAGGCCTGGGGCTCTTCCCATAGACGAGCTGAAATGGAGACTGGTCGGTAGCGGAGTGCTTATGTCGATTATAGGAGAATTCAGCCCAGGGTAAAAGGGTGACCCAGTCATCTTGCAGATCCCCAACAAATGCTCGAAGGAAGGCCTTCAGTGTCCGGTTGGTCCGTTCGGCCTGGCCATTGACCTGTGGGTGGAAGGCCATAGTGAGATCTAGACGCACCCCAAATTTCCTGCAAAGGGATCTCCAATACTTAGCCGTAAACTGCGGCCCACGGTCGGAGGTAATGTGCGAGGGTAGGCCGTGTAAGCGGAATACATGATGTATGAAGAGGTTGGCCAATTCTGGCGCCGAGGGTAGCTTGGCGAGAGGCACAAAATGGGCCATTTTAGAAAAGCGGTCGACCGTGACCCAGATCACCGTCTTCCCATCAGAATCAGGCAGATCCACAATAAAATCGGTGGAGAGGTGAGTCCAGGGCTCCATGGGAGTAGACAGGGGTTGCAGAAGCCCCCAGGGGCATCCATGGAGAGGCTTGTGTTGAGCACAGGTAGGGCACGACTGGACATACTGCCGTACGTCATCCTTAACTCGGGGCCACCAGTAGAATTCAGTCAGGAGTTCCAGCATCCTGGTGATCCCTGGATGTCCGGCGGTCAGAGAATCGTGAGCCCAAGCTAAGACCTTCTTGCGAGAACGCGTGGGAACCACCGTTTTACCCGCTGGAGCCACTTCGGAGGCTGCTAGCAAGACCTTGGCTGGATCCAAGATGTATTGAGGCGGGTAAGGTGCATCTTCAGGTTCGGATGTCCGAGAGAGCGTGTCAGCTCGTATGTTCTTCGCCGCTGGTCAGTATCGAAGGGAAAAATCGAAACGACTGAAAAAGAGTGCCCATCGTGCCTGTCGCGGGTTGAGGCGCTGAGCCCGACACAAGTATTCGAGGTTCTTGTGATCCGTGTAGACGATAACCGAGTGCAGAGCTCCCTCCAGCCACTGACACCACTCGTCGAAAGCTAGCTTAATTGCCAGTAGCTCCTTATCTCCGATGCTGTAGTTCCTCTCAGCCGGAGAAAATTTACGAGAGTAGAAAGAACAGGGCAGAAGCTTGCCTCTGGCAGACAACTGGCTTAGAACTGCCCCCACAGCTGTATCCGAGGCATCCACTTCAACGATGAACTGACGATGGGGGTCAGGATGGCGCAAGCAGATGTCCTGGATGAACGCCTCCTTCAAATCACGGAAGGCCTGTATGGCTGTCGTTGGCCAATTCTTGGCATCGACCCCCTTCTTGGTGAGAGCCGTCAGAGGAGCCACCCTTTGCGAGTAGTGAGGAATGAATTGCCGGTAAAAGTTGGCGAACCCCAGGAATCGTTGGAGTGCTTTTACCCCCTGAGTTTGTGGCCAGTTCTTGATTGCCGCAAACTCCTGCTCAAAAACAAATTTCTCCAACTTAGCGTAAAGTTTGTTCTCTCGGAGCTTTAACAGTACCTGTCGGACATGTTGGCGGTGCGTCTCCAGGTCCTTGGAGTAAATAAGGACGTCATCAAGGTAGACGATGACTGAAGAGTGTAGCAGGTCTCTAAGAATCTCATTCATGAGGTTTTGAAAGACCACCGGAGCGTTACAAAGGCCAAAGGGCATAACCAGGTATTCATAATGGCCGTCCCTCGTATTGAAAGCGGTCTTCCATTCATCACCGGGACGAATCCTCACCAGGTTATAAGCCCCCCGCAGGTCCAATTTAGTAAAAATCTTGGCCCCCTGTAACCTGTCCAGGAGCTCCGGTATCAAAGGCAGAGGGTATCGATCTCGCCGAGTAATGTTGTTCAGGCCGCGGTAGTCGATGCAGGGACGGAGTGACCCATCCTTTTTTGCTACAAAGAAGAAGCCTGCTCCTGCCGGGGACTTAGATGGCCGAATGAACCCTCGCTCCAGGTTCTCCCGGATGGCTTGGGTCTCCGGAAGGGATAATGGGTAAACCCGGCCTCGCGGTGGAGTGGTACCAGGCAGCAGGTTGATTGCGCAGTCAAATGGGCGATGCTCCGGAAGAATCGCAGCTCTTTCCTTGGAAAAAACATCGTGAAACTCCTGGTACTGGGGAGGTAACGCCAGAGAAGTGGTCAGTAGCGGCACCGGGGCACGAGGTAAGTCCGTCAGGCAGGTGCTGAAGCAGGCAGGACCCCAGGACGCCAACTGGAGGGAGTCCCAGGTGATGACAGGTGAATGTTTCCGAAGCCAGGGCAGCCCCAGGATGATCGGGTGCATGGACTTCTCTAAAATGAGAAAGGAAATCTCCTCCTGGTGCAAGGCGCCCGTACGTAAGATGAGTGGTGTGGTACGCGTGGCAATGGTACCCGGAAGGAGTCTCCCCTGGATGGAAGATATCCGAAGCGGAGGTTCTTGGGGTTGTACCCCAATCTGGAGTTGCTGCACGAGCTCCTGGAGGATGAAACTCTCCCCGGCCCCCGAGTTGATCAAGGCTTGAGTCTCAAACTCTCCGTCCGAGAGAAGCAGAGTTACTGGAACAAAGCATGGGGAGTCGGCGGCAGCAATACCTAGGGTTAGCTCCCCCATAGTCCCTAGGTCCGGGCATTTCCCGGACACTCGCTGCAATGGGCAAGGAAGTGGCCTTTTCCGCCACAGTACAGGCACAGACCCAGGGAGCGGCGTCTCCTTCTTTCCTCTTGGGAAGAGAGGCCCTCGGCCCACCTACAAGGGTTCAACATCTTGGGGCCCCGAAGAAGCTGGAGGGGAACTTCCACGGTGTGAGGGCGCGGATCCAGAGGCAGCAGGTCTATGTGACGTCCTCCTCTCCCGGAAACGACGTTGTATGCGGCGGTCCACCCGACCTGCCAAATCAATCAACTCGTTCAGATCATCGGGAAGATCTCGGGCTGCCAACTCATCTTGTAATCTCGGGGAGAGACTTTCCAGGAAAATATTGTGTAAGCTGTCGCTTCCCCAGTTTAATTCGGCAGCGAGGGTTTGAAAGTCCATGGCATGGTCTGCTAAGGGTCGGTTGCCCTGCCGTAGCTGTAGCAGTTCAGATGCAGCGGTAGGTTTACGGGCGGCCTCGTCGAAGACCTGCCTAAATGCAGAAACGAAATGTACCAGGTTGTTCAAACGAGGGTCCTGGCGCTCCAAAAGGTTGGAGGCCCAGGCCAAAGGTCTCCCATCCAGAAGGGAAATGATAAAACTGGTCTTGACCCGGTCGGTTGGGAACTGAAGCGGGAGAAGGTCGAACCGAATATAGCACTGGTTCAGAAAACCTTGGCAGAGCTTCGAGTCTCCTGAAAACCGCGAAGGTGCCGGCATCTGGATAGGGGTGGAAGCTGCAGCAGGGACCCCAGCTCTGGGGGCATTAGAACTGGCGGCCGAGGCTCCACCGAGGCGGTCGGCTAAGGCTTGTACAGTGGCCGTCAGAGTGTCGAGGCATGCTTGCTGTTGTTGCAGCCTCTGGCCTATGCCGGGAATGGCCTTTAGGCCCGCAAGGTCCGCCGGGTCCATGGCCTTGCAAACTGTTATGGTTGTGGACCCTTGGGTCAGTTGGGACAGAGATGATGCGATGGTGGAGGACCACCGAAGTGTCCAAACCGGGAGGCGGCTCAGAGGACTCGGAGAAGGCTTGGCACTGGGCAAGGTGGAGTCCTATGCGACCAAGGACTCGGGGGAGGCAGAGAAGATGGACGACGTTGGGCCCTGATGACTGAAGCAAGTTCGCCCTGGAAGCTGGTACTCCCCCAGGAGGAGCCTGTAGGAGTCCAGCCGCTGGGACTTTTGGAGATTCACCCTGGAAGTCGGAGCCCCCCCAGGAGGAGCCCGTAGGGACCCGGCCGCTGGGACTTAGGAGAATCTTCTGGGCCAGCGGATGCCAAGTGCCAGGAGAGCTGCAAGCCCAAAGACAAAGTTGTGGACGGAGCCGGGTCGAAGCCAGAGGTCAGAAGAATCCAGGCTAGGGGCTGAAGCTGGAGACAAGGTCGTGGACGAAGCCGGGTCGGAACCAGAGGTCAGAAGAATCCAAGCCAGGGGCTGAAGCTGGAGACAAGGTCGTGGATGAAGCTGGGTCGGAACCAGAGGTCAGAAGCCAATACCGAAGCCAAGGATGAAGGCGGAAGATGAGTCAGGAATCAGGCTGGGTCAAGACGGAGAACAACCAAGAGAACACAGCAACAGAAGAACAGAAACCCTGAGGAACCTTGTTGCAAGGCACTGGAGAGGTCTAGGTGCAGGGTACTTTTACCCTGAGGCGTCTGACGTCATCCTCAGGCAATTTCTGTATTTTCCCGCGCTGGCCCCTTTAAGAGGCAAGCCCCCGCGCACGCGCACCTGGGGGGACGGGGCCAGCGACAGGAGTCGGAAGCGTCTCTGATGCCGCGTAGGAGCCGTGGCAGGCTGCGAGTTGGGCCCCGGGGGTTGAGGAACTTGTCATGCGGGCCGGACCAGCCTCGAGGTAGGAGGAGGGACCGGGGCACGGCCTGGTCCCGTAACAGACTTATGTACAACTAAGTTTCCTATTGCTTTTGGAACGTGACAGGGATGCTCCCCTCTCTTCTCTTTAATTTGGCAATAGAACCCTTTGCTGAAATGTTTAGTGAAAGCCCACTAGTCTCTAGGTTCAAGTTTGAAGGGATCAAACATAAAATATATGTGGATGATATCCTGCTTTTCTTGTCATGGGTCCCTAGTGTATCGGGCCCTAGTCTGATGAAGTTACTAGGAGAGTACAGCAGCATCTCTGGTTATCAAATTAATTTTGCAAAGTCCAAATTGTTAATTCTAGGGGGTGCATTATGTATTCCTTGGTGTATGTTGGGTTTTTCTAGGGTCTCTGAGGGGTTTACTTATCTCGTGGTGGAAGTGTCCTATAGATTCACGGAATTATGATTCACTTTCCTACGCACAAATAGGGGCATACCCTGTATTTGGTTTTTGTTTGCAGTAATTGGTTAACTGCTGATTCCTGCTGCAACTTTTGTATAGCAGTATCTTGGTCGAATCACCGTTTGATCCACTGTTTGATTAGTTAATCCAAACTTTCATACCACAAAGGTGTTGCCCCTCAAAGAATTTTGAGAAGGCCTCCCATTGATATTGATCAGTTGCATGCTTGATGGCTTTCTGACCTAGTTTATTCTCCTTACATGATGTTAATAGTTTACTGGACATCTGGCAGAAGTCTCTGCTTAAAGCCCTGGACTTTCTTGGCCCAAGAAGCTGCTACTTGTCTGGCATCAGAAAACTGCCCCATATTATATCTGTTCTCTTAGCATTTTCAAGCATAGTCATTGTTAGCACCACCGGCCACAGCAAGCCGCGACCGGGGCTGGGTGTCATGGCCGCCGGCCGCGGCGTACCGCAACTGAGGCCGGGCCGGCGGGTGCTGAAGAAATAGTTACCCGGGACGTCGGATGGCATTCGGGGTTCCTGTGGGGAAGGCTGTCCTCCTGCTTCTTCCTGCGGCCGCCCCCACGTTGCCGGGCTAGCTGACTCCTCGGGGTTCGGCTCCGCCCCCATTGCTTCCCCTAGGGCCGCGCGCGCAGCTGAAGATTGTTCATAAAGGAGCCATGACAGGACGTTGTCATGGCTCCTCCTGCGTCTCCTCCCCTGGCTTCTGGTACTTAAGACAAGGTCTGAGCATTCAGACCTTGCCTTGGTATTAAGGTTCCTGCTTGAGTTGCTCCTGTGTTCTCAGTTCCTGGTTCTTCGTCCCGCTCTGCTTCCCTGCTCCGTGGATTGCTTCTTGGCTTCTGACTTCTGGACTGGTGGACGTGTCTTCTCCTGGCTTGATCCTGGTATGGCGTTGGACCCTTCTCCTGGCTTGATCCTGGTACGGCTTTGGACCCTTCTCCTGCTTAGACCCTGGACTGGATTCGGACCTCGTCTGTGTATCGAACCTCGGACCTGCTTTGGACTCTTCTACGACTCCGTCCTCAGACTGCTACGACTTGCTGGAGGCGCCAGCCGTCTGGAACCCACGACCTGCAGGAGGCGCCTGCATCCAGACCTTTCTACAGTCTTCAGAGGAGTCTCCTAAGTTCCAGCAGCCGGACCCCTACAGGCTCCTCCTGGGGGGGTTGCGTGCTTCCAGGGTGAAGTCTTCAGTCAAGTTTCTCCTGTCCAAACGGCCTCGCCCTTCGACGGTAGCTGTCTACCTCGAAACAGGGGTCCACATTCATAACAGAATACCAAGGCCATGGACCCAGCAGAGGCCTCAGCCAGGACTAGCTAGGCCTCAGCCAGGACTAACTCAGAAGGTCATGGAACAGCAACGCATACTAGAATCCATGGCATCTTCACTGGAACGATTTAACGCATGTCTGGATTCAATGGCAGCTGCTCAGGCTGTGTCTCCATCAGTACCATCGATAATGCCAAGCAACACCCGAACCGCTATTCCGCTACACATTCCCCCACGTTACGCAGGTGATCCTTGCCTGTGGCAGGGATTTATTGACCAGTGCTGCATGCACTTTCAGTTTCAAGCTTCGTTGTTCCCAGATGACCTCACTAAGACTACTTATATTCTGTCTCTATTGGAAGGAAAAGCCCTGGCATGGGCTTCTCCCTTTTGGCGACGATCAGATCCAGTCCTGCAAGATCTTCCAAAATTCTTGGAACTATTCCAAGCTGTATTTGAAGATCCCGGGAAACAGGTGGTCGCTGGTTCTAAACTTCTGCAACTCCGGCAGGGAAGCTGACCCGTAGCGGATTACACCATCGAATTTAGAACGCTGGCCTCAGAACTGCACTGGGAAGAGAATTGCCTTCGATCCTTATATTTAGAAGGTCTGTCATCCAGAATTAAGGACGAGATGGCGGCCCGAGACCTACCAAGATCGCTGGACGCAATTGTGGACTTGATAAATCGGATAGACCGCCGACTACAAGAAAGAACATAAGAACATAAGAAAATGCCATACTGGGTCAGACCAAGGGTCCATCAAGCCCAGCATCCTGTTTCCAACAGTGGCCAATCCAGGCCATAAGAACCTGGCAATTACCCAAAAACTAAGTCTATTCCATGTTACCATTGCTATTGGTAGTGGCTATTCTCTAAGTGAACTTAATAGCAGGTAATGGACTTCTCCTTCAAGAACTTATCCAATCCTTTTTTAAACACAGCTATACTAACTGCACTAACCACATCCTCTGGCAACAAATTCCAGAGTTTAATTGTGCGTTGAGTAAAAAAGAACTTTCTCCGATTAGTTTTAAATGTGCCCCATGCTAACTTCATGGAGTGCCCCCTAGTCTTTCTACTATCCGAAAGAGTAAATAACCGATTCACATCTACCCGTTCTAGACCTCTCATGATTTTAAACACCTCTATCATATCCCCCCTCAGTCGTCTCTTCTCCAAGCTGAAAATTCCTAACCTCTTTAGTCTTTCCTCATAGGGGAGCTGTTCCATTCCCCTTATCATTTTGGTAGCCCTTCTCTGTACCTTCTCTATCACAATTATTTATTTATTTATTTATTTTTAATTTTTATATACCGAAGTTCTAGTAGGGACTACAAATCACTCCGGTTTACATAAAACGAAGAACTGCTCAACAGATAGCGGAGCTTTACATGGAACCGTATAACATATGGAACAGTATAACTGGTTGACAATTTAACATAGTGCTAAATAAAGTGATAATATTTTAAATGGTAATAAATAAAGAAATATAATATTTTATATAAGAAGTATAACTATTTAACGTAGCAATAAATATAAATATAAGCAATGCCTAATATATATATGAAATAAAGTGAATTTTTGAGCTCAAAGATAATTGTCCAGTTGCAGATTCTTAAAAGTAGTACTTTATACAGTGTCCATAGTTAAGGGATGGAAGTCTGTCAGTCATAGTAAGATTAAGCGTCTGGGAAAGCTTGTTGGAAGAGAAAAGTTTTCAGTCTTTTTTTGTTTGAATTCCACTATTATATCCTTTTTGAGATGCGGCGACCAGAATTGTACACAGTATTCAAGGTGCGGTCTCACCATGGAGCGATACAGAGGCATTATGACATTTTCCATTTTATTCACCATTCCCTTTCTAATAATTCCCAACATTCTGTTTTCTTTTTTGACTGCCGCAGCACACTGTACTGACGATTTCAATGTGTTATCCACTATGACACCTAGATCTCTTTCTTGGGTTGTAGCACCTAATATGGAACCCAACATTGTGTAATTATAGCATGGGTTATTTTTCCCTATATGCATCACCTTGCACTTATCCACATTAAATTTCATCTGCCATTTGGATGCCCAATTTTCCAGCCTCACAAGGTCTTCCTGCAATTTATCACAATCTGCTTGTGATTTAACTACTCTGAACAATTTTGTGTCATCTGCAAATTTGATTATCTCACTCGTCGTATTTCTTTCCAGATCATTTATAAATATATTGAAAAGTAAGGGTCCCAATACAGATCCCTGAGGCACTCCACTGTCCACTCCCTTCCACTGAGAAAATTGCCCATTTAATCCTACTCTCTGTTTCCTGTCTTTTAGCCAGTTTGCAATCCACGAAAGGACATCACCACCTATCCCATGACTTTTTACTTTTCCTAGAAGCCTCTCATGAGGAACTTTGTCAAACGCCTTCTGAAAATCCAAGTATACTATATCTACCGGTTCACCTTTATCCACATGTTTATTAACTCCTTCAAAAAAGTGAAGCAGATTTGTGAGGCAAGACTTGCCCTGGGTAAAGCCACGCTGACTTTGTTCCAGTAAACCATGTCTTTCTATATGTTCTGTGATTTTGATGTTTAGAACACTTTCCACTATTTTTCCTGGCACTGAAGTCAGGCTAACCGGTCTATAGTTTCCCGGATCGCCCCTGGAGCCCTTTTTAAATATTGGGGTTATATTTGCTATCCTCCAGTCTTCAGGTACAATGGATGATTTTAATGATAAGTTACAAATTTTTACTAATAGGTCTGAAATTTCATTTTTTAGTTCCTTCAGAACTCTGGGGTGTATACCATCCGGTCCAGGTGATTTACTACTCTTCAGTTTGTCAATCAGGCCTACCACATCTTCTAGGTTCACCGTGATTTGATTCAGTCCATCTGAATCATTGCCCATGAAAACCTTCTCCATTACGGGTACCTCCCCAACATCCTCTTCAGTAAACACCGAAGCAAAGAAATCATTTAATCTTTCCGCAATGGCCTTATCTTCTCTAAGTGCCCCTTTAACCCCTCGATCATCTAACGGTCCAACTGACTCCCTCACAGGCTTTCTGCTTCGGATATATTTTAAAAAGTTTTTACTGTGAGTTTTTGCCTCTACAGCCAATTTCTTTTCAAATTCTCTCTTAGCCTGTCTTATCAATGTCTTACATTTAATTTGCCAATGTTTATGCTTTACCCTATTTTCTTCTGTTGGATCCTTCTTCCAATTTTTGAATGAAGATCTTTTGGCTAAAATAGCTTCTTTCATCTCCCCTTTTAACCATGCCGGTAATCGTTTTGCCTTCTTTCCACCTTTCTTAATGTGTGGAATACATCTGGACTGTGCTTCTAGAATGGTATTTTTTAACAATGACCACGCCTCTTGGACATTTTTTACTTTTGTAGCTGCTCCTTTCATTTTTTTCTAACAATTTTTCTCATTTTATCAAAGTTTCCCTTTTGAAAGTTTAGCACGAGAGCCTTGGATTTGCACACTGTTCCTTTTCCAGTCATTAAATCAAATTTGATTATATTATGATCACTATTGCCAAGCGGCCCCACCACCGTTACCTCTCTCACCAAGTCCTGTGCTCCACTGAGAATTAGATCTAAAAATGTTCCCTCTCTCATCGGTTCCTGAACCAATTGCTCCATAAAGCTATCATTTATTCCATCCAGGAACGTTATCTCTCTAGCGTGACCCGATGATACAGTTACCCAGTCTATATTGGGGTAATTGAAGTCTCCCATTATTACTGCCCTACCAATTTGGTTAGCTTCCTTAATTTCTCTTAGCATTTCACTGTCCGTCTCACCATCTTGACCAGGTGGACGGTAGTATACCCCTATCACTATAGTCTTCCCCGACACACAAGGGATTTCTACCCATAAAGATTCAATTTTGTATTTTGTCTCATGCAGGATGTTTATCCTGTTGGACTCTATGCCATCCCGGACATAAAGTGCCACACCTCCTCCCGAGTGCTCCTCTCTGTCATTGCGATATAATTTGTACCCTGGTATAGCAGTGTCCCATTGGTTATCCTCTTTCCACCATGTCTCTGAGATGCCAATTAAGTCTATGTCATCATTTACTGCTATACATTCTAATTCTCCCATCTTACTTCTTAGACTTCTGGCATTAGCATACAAACATTTCAAAGTTTGTTTTTTGTTTGTATTTTCATTCTGCTTTTTTTTAATTGATAGGGATAAGTTAGAATTTTTTAGCTCAGGTGAGTTTTTAGTTACAGGCACTTGGACTACTTTTCTAATTATTGGAACCTCACTGTCGGGATGCTCTAATTCTAATGCATCATTAGTATCCTTTAAAGATACCTCTCTCCGAACCATGTGCTGCTGAGCGACTGTCGGCTTTCCCCTTTGTTCTAGTTTAAAAGCTGCTCTATCTCCTTTTTAAAGAAAGAGCTCGCGAAGGAGCTAATTCCAGGAAATTCGTAACAGCTAACTCCCCCCGTCCAGTAGCTTCCGCCTCACGAACTGCACCCACTACTGGAGGCTCTGTTGAAGAACCAATGCAATTGGGACGTGGACCTCTCTCCAGAGGAACGGCAAAGACGCCGCCAAGCGGGTCTCTGTATGTATTGTGGAGGAACGGGTCACCTCATAGCCCGTTGCCCAATACGTCTGAAATAACCGAGTCACATCTACTCTTTCAAGACCTCTCATGATCTTAAAGACCATTATGATCTTAAAGACCATTATGAATATCTCGTTATGCCCTTCGGACTGACCAATGCCCCTGCAGTTTTTCAACACCTCATTAATGAAATATTTCGGGATTTACTCTATGTCTGTGTAGTAGTCTATTTGGACGACTTTCTTATTTTTTCTTCTAATTTAAGATTAATTTAAGAGTACAGTATTCTCATATATGGATATCCTATTATGGAATTTCCAATCCACAATCCAAATAGCATATATTATTTGAATCATGTAACCGAAACTTTATTGGTACCTACTAGCTAATTTATAACCCTAACCAAACTTATTTATGTGCCTATCTGTAAACCATTGTGATGGTATATTACTAAACAGTTACTTTCTGTCACCATGTTAAATGTTGCAGTGTAAACCGGAGTGATAATTAACTCTGTTATTTGAACTTCGGTATAGAAAAGTTATAAATAAATAAATAAATAAATAAACGAAGGTATAGAAAAGTTTTTAAATAAATAAATACATTTACAGTCCCACCGACATGTCATCCAAGTTTTACAACGCCTAAGAGAAAACAGACTGTATGCCAAGATTGAAAAATGCATTTTTGAAAAAGAATCTTTACCCTTTCTGGGGTACATTATCTCTAAAAAGGGGTTTCTAATGGATCCCACCAAGCTGAAATGCATCAAAGAGTGGCCTCGGCCTAATGGATTACGCGCGCTTCAGCGCTTTCTTGGTTTTGCGAATTACTATCGCAGCTTTATTCAGAACTTTTCCAAATTAGCAGCACCTCTCACTGAGCTGACTCGTAAGGGAGCTAATATTAAGGCTTGGCCCGTTGAGGCTGAAGAAGCCTTCCAGGCACTTAAGAACTATTTTCTTCAACAACCATGTCTTCGACACCCTGACCCCAGATGTCCCTTCATTGTGGAAGTGGATGCATCTGCTGAGGGAGTTGGAGCCATCCTAAGTCAGACCAATACCTCTGGAACTTCCCATCCGTGTTCGTGTTTCTCCAAGAAATTCTCTTCGGCAGAACACAATTACTCCATTGGGGATAAGGAGCTCCTCGCCATTAAGTTGGCACTGGAAGAGTGGCGTCAGTGGTTGGAGGGAGCGCAACACCGCATAACCTTCTTCACTGATCATAAAAATTTGACATACCTTCAACAAGCTCAACGTCTGAACCCTCGTCAGGCCCGTTGGGCTCTCTTTTTCACTCGTTTTGATTTTGAATTACGCTACCGACCAGCCAGTAAGAACATTAAGGCTGACGCTTTATCTCGATCATTTTCCACGGAGGATACTGAGGAACCAGAACAGCATATCATTGACCCGGCCCGCATCATTCTGTCTGCTACCTTCACGGTGCCACCAGGAAAGACGGTGGTGCCTAAAAGACTTCGTAACAAAGTTTTGGCCTGGGGCCACAACTCCCAGTTAGCAGGACATCCCGGACGAATACGTACGCAAACACTTCTCCAACAATACTACTGGTGGCCCGAGATGCGCAAGGATATACGAGCATATGTAGACTCATGCCCAGTCTGCGCACAACATAAAGTTCTCCCGGGGAAAACTTGGGGTCTGCTACAACCATTACCCATTCCCACTAGACCATGAACACACATCTCCACAGACTTTATAGTGGAACTTCCACCATCTGAAGGCAACACTGTAATATAGGTAGTAGTAGATCGCTTTTCTAAAATGGCTCATTTCATCCCCCTCCCCTCCCTCCCGTCTGCTCCACGACTGGCTCAATTGTTCATGCTTCACATTTTTTGCCTTCACGGATTGCCCCAACACATCACTTCTGACCGGGGTCCTCATTTCACGGCTCGATACTGGCTCAACCTCTGCAAGAAATTCCAGATTTCGCTAGACTTTACCACACCGTTCCATCCTCAGGCTAATGGTCAGGCGGAACGTACCAATCGCATGTTGAAACAGTTCCTACATCTTTATGGCAACTCTCGGCAAGATGATTGGGCGTCGCTTCTTTCCTGGGCTGAGTTCTCTCACAATTCGCATGCTGGTACCTCTACGGGGGCATCCCCTTTTCAGATTGTCTTCGGTCGTCAACCCAGACCTCCCTTGCCTGTACCCCTGCCTGTTCCGTCACCAGCAGCTCAGCTAACCGCTATGCAGCTGAAACGGCTTTGGGCCCATACTCAACAGATGCTACAGAAAGCAGCTCTGTCCGCTAAGAAATTTGCTGATCTACATCGATGACGGGCTCCTCAGTTTCACCCCTGGGAGAAGGTGTGGCTCAGCACCCGGCATATCCATCTGAGAGTCCCTTCCATGAGACTGGCTCCTCATTATATTGGACCTTTCCAGGTACTGCGACAGTTAGGTCCAGTGACCTACCAACTTCGGTTACCTGCTACATTGCAAATTCACAACTCATTCCATGTGTCTCTTCTGAAGCCATTGGTCCTCAAGTGACCTAACCGGAAACCACCTGAGGCTGCACACCATCAAGCAGTGGACGAAACTATTTATCAAGTTCATGATGTTCTGGATGACCAGAGACAGGGCACCACTTGGGAGTACCTCCTAGCTTGGGAGGGATTTGGACCTGAGGAGAATTCTTGGGAGCCAGCGAAGAATATATTGGACAAATCTCTGCTCAAGGACTTTCATTCACAACACCCTGGTAAACCCAAACCTTCTAGGGGGAGGCCTAAAGGTGCGCCGGCGTGTGAGGGCCCTGCGCGCGTAAATCCGGCCGGATCTACGCGAGAAGGACATTTAAAATCCGGCCCATAGGTTTTAAAATACGCTTCACATGCATATGTCTACAGCCCTTACGTGCATATTTTATGCATGCTTGGAGCGAGGGAGGGAGAGAGATAATCTTTATGATGCTCAGCCTGACACTCAATATGGGGCCGATGCAATAAAAGAGTGTGGAAAACAGTGTTAAGCACCTGCTTTCCTAACACGTGTCCAGGCACCTCTTCTGGGTGTGCGATTCAATAATTAAATGAGAGGTCGCGCTGCCAAGGAGGCAGGGCACGCAGGATAGCCGGCTGTCAGCTGGTTAGTAAAACGGACGCTTGTTAGTTGAGCGTCCGTTTCCATTACCTGACCACAGCACTTTAAAAAAAAAAATTTTTTTAACCTTTGAGTTCCTCCGACTTAATATCACCACGATATTAAGTCAGAGGATGTACAGAAAAGCAGTATTTTCTGCTTTTCTGTACACTTTTTTGGACTTCTCAGAAATTAATGCCTGCTCTAGGAAGACTTTAATTTCTAAGCGTAAAAATGTGTGGTCGGGTGCACATTTCTTTTTTTAGAGCTGAGGAGAATAATTAATAGCCTCATCAACATGTATTTGTATGTGATGAGCGCTATTAGCTTTGTGGGGGGTTGGACACGCGTTTTGAATTCGCTAATCCCCTTATAGCATAAGGGACTGTGGATGCGCATCCAACCATGGGTTAAACACTGCACTCGGCCCCTATCTGTATCATTATAAGGGAGCACTTTGATTCGGGGTGAGCTTTCGAGAGGTGGGTTAGGGTTTGGGTGGTGGTGTTACAGAAACATTCAGAGGTATTCATTATAAAATTGACAACATTAAAGAATTTTAAAAACATAAGAACATAAGAAATTGCCATGCAAGGTCAGACCAAGGGTCCATCATGCCCAGCATCCTGTTTCCAACAGAGGCCAAACCAGGCCACAAGAACCTGGCAATTACCCAAACACTAAGAAGATCCCATGCTACTGATGCAATTAATAATAGTGGCTATTCCCTAAGTAAATTTGATTAATAGCCATTAATTAATGGACTTCTCCTCCAAGAATTTTAAACCTTATAAACGATGAAAATTCTAACAGGAGGAGTTGATTTGTACACTTCAGTCTCTGCTAGCTGCATTGTACATATCAACTTCTTTTCATCACTTATAAGGGCTACCAAAATGATAAGGGGAATGGAACAGCTCCCCTATGAGGAAAGACTAAAGAGGTTAGGACTTTTCAGCTTGGAGAAGAGACGGCTGAGGGGGGATATGATAGGGATGTTTAAAATCATGAGAGGTCTAGAATGGGTAGATGTGAATCGGTTATTTACTTTTTCGGATAGTTGAAAGACTAGGGGGCACTCCATGAAGTTAGCATGGGGCACATTTAAAACTAATTGGAGAAAGTTCTTTTTTACTCAACGCACAATTAAACTCTGGAATTTGTTGCCAGAGGATGTGGTTAGTGCAGTTAGTATAGCTGTGTTTAAAAAAGGATTGGATAAGTTCTTGGAGGAGAAGTCCATTACCTGCTATTAAGTTCACTTAGGGGCGGATTTTAAAAGGCGCGCGAATAGCCTACTTTTGTTTGCGCTCCAGGCGCAAACAAAAGTACGCTGGATTTTAGTAGATACGCGCGGAGCCGCGCGTATCTGCTAAAAACCTGGATCGGCGCGCGCAAGGCTATCGATTTTGTATAGCCGGCGCGCGCCGAGCCGCGCAGCCTACCCCCGTTCCCTCCAAGGCCGCTCCGAAATCGGAGCGGCCTTGGAGGGAATCCTCTAATGCCCTCCCCTCACCTTCCCCTCCCTTCCTCTACCTACCCCCCCCCCCCGGCCCTGTCTACAACCCCCCCTTACCTTTCTCCGGGGATTTACGCCTCCCGGAGGGAGAAGTAAATCCCCGCGCGCGAGCGGGCCTCCTGCGTGCCGGGCCGCGACCTGGGGGCGGGTACGGAGGGCGTGGCCACGCCCCCGGACCGTAGCCACGCCCCCATACCCGCCCCGAAAACGCTCCCGACACGCCCCGAAAACGCCGCGCGGTTCGGACCCGCCCCCCCGACACGCCCCCTCCGAAAACCCCAGGACTTACGCGAGTCCCGGGGCTCTGCGCGCGCCGGTAGGCCTATGTAAAATAGGCTTACCGGCGCGCAGGGCCCTGCTCGCGTAAATCCGCCCGGTTTTGGGCGAATTTACGCAAGCAGGGCTCTGAAAATCCGCCCCTTAGAGAATAGCCACTGCCATTAGCAATGGTAACATGGAATAGACTTAGTTTTTGGTTACTTGCCAGGTTCTTATGGCCTGGATTGGCCACTGTTGGAAACAGGATGCTGGGCTTGATGGACCCTTGGTCTGACCCAGTATGGCATTTTCTTATGTTCTTAAAGTTTTTGTCAGTTTTACAATGAATACCTCTGAACGTTTCTGTAACACCACCCCCCAACCCCATTCCCGAAAACTCACCCCGAATCAAAATCCCCCCTTACAACGGTGCATATATTTTGTCAGGCTGCAACTTATAAAGAGGCTCTCTCGCTCTCACTTTCATATTTGCCAGACTCCTATGCCTACTGAAGAGTTGTAGCAAAGTTATGCTAGTAACATACATGTTCTGGCTGAGGAAAATTAGGGGTTATGTGTGTCAGTACTGGCCCCACCCCTGCAATGCCCATGTCCTGCCCCTTTACAGCCTAGTGTTTCTAGACATGCATCCTTCCCAGCTATTTAAAATTCACATAGTTCCCACACATCCCACTTACACATGGATGTGGCTGTTTTTGCATGTGCAAGGCTTTTAAAATCTACCTCATAGCTTTCACAACTTCCTCTGGAAATGAATTCCAGAGCTTAAGTATGTGTTGAGTAAAAACTATGGTCTCTTATTAGTTTTAAATGTATCACCTAGTAACTTGATTGGGTGTCCTCTTGTCTTTGTACTCCAATTATTATTTTATAGACCTCTATCATATCTCCCCAGAGCCATCTCTTCTTTATTTCTTTATTAATTAATTAATTAATTAATTTAAAAGGTTTTATATACTGCGAATTGGGCAGGATTCTGACCACCTAAGTGTTTTACAAATAAACATACATAGTTAAAAATAATAATACAGATAAAACATAGCATATTTTACAAATACAGCACTAACTAACAACAGAAGTCCATTGAGGAAACAGAAATGTTTCTTTAAGATTCAACTAATTTTATAAGCCAAAGTTAAAAGATAGGTTTTTAGGGATTTTTTTAACTCTTTCTTATTGGCTGTCAATAGAAGTTCCTCAGGAATAGAGTTCCAAAGGATGGGTCCTGCAACAGAGAATGCTCATGTGCGTGTTAATGCTAAGCTTGCTGTTTTTATGGATGGTACTTCCAGGATATATTTGTCCATTGATCGAAGTTGTCTTGTTGGTTTGTAAATTCGTAATAGTGAGCAGAGCCAAACTGAGTTAGTATTATAGAGAAGATTGTGAATTATTATTAAAATTTTATATGTAATACGGTAAGATATGGAGAGCCAGTGGAGATGTTGTAAAACTGGAGTGATGTGGTCTCTTAGAGTTAAATTAAATAAAATCCGAGCTGTGGCGTTTTGGATAAGTTGGAGTGGTTGAACTCAAGATATGGGTAAGCCTAGATATAAGGAATTGCAATAATCTAGATTTGTTAATATTAATGCCTGAGTAACTGAACGAAAATTGGATGTAAATAGCAGGGGTTTTAGTTTCTTTAACATTTACAATTTAAAGAAGGACTTCTTGACTAAGGCTGAGATGTTATTAGCCATGGACAGCTTTGCATCAATGAGAGTACCTAGATTTTTTGCATACGATTTTATAGGGATGTCTTGCCTTTCGAACGTGAAGATCTTGGGGGCTGATGAATTGAGTCTGGTACTGTAGATAGGAAGATCAATTCTGATTTTGAAGTATTCAGTTTCAATCTATTATGAGATAACCACCTGGTGGCTCGTTGGTTAGAGGCATCACACTCAGTGGAGGAACTACAATTTTTTTATCTTGGACGTGGTTTCGATCCCTGAAAGGGGTGGTGATTTTTCCACAATGTTAATTAAAAGAGAACAACAATGGATATATATTTTGGACACAGTAGTTCCCAAAGGATTAAATGCTGAACTTGAGTGGCATTATTTTATCTAAAATGTTAGTGATGTTGTAGGAGAGTTGGCTGTTGGGTAATTCATTAATCAGTCATCACTGTGACAAGCGCAGCTTCGCACCAAAATGATCTGCCTAGGCTTTAAATTCATTGATCTCGATCAGCACTTTGTGCTCCTGAACCATGTATTATACATCTTGATACACAGGTATGTGACCCTGAATAATTTGTGTCTGTTATCGGTTTTCCTTTATATACTTGGCTAGATTTTTAATTTCTCTTAATCACAGATTGTTATATACAAAATCCCCCTGAAGCAGCCGGGCAGGCGAAACACGGTCCGTGTCGGGGACTGCTGTTTAGAAATATTGATATGTGACATTAATAACTCAGGAGGCACCGTTTAAGAAGAAATAAAAGAACATTTCTCAATTTAAATACTAGTCCAAGTGAAGTTTTTGTGCACTTTTGGCATTGTCTATCGACATTGTTAAAAAATGCCATCCTAGAAGCACAATCCAGATATATTCCACACATTAAGAAAGGTGGAAAGAAGGCAAAACGATTATCGGCATGGTTAAAAGGGGAGGTGAAAGCCAAAAGATCTTCATTCAAAAATTGGAAGAAGGATCCAACAGAAGAAAATAGGATAATGCATAAATGTTGGCAAGTTAAATGTAAGACATTGATAAGACAGGCTAAGAGAGAATTTAAAAAGAAGTTGGCAGTAAAAGTTTTTAAAATATATCCAAAGCAGAAAGCCTGGTGGTGTCAGTTGGACCGTTAGATGATCGAGGGGTTAAAGGGGCACTTAGAGAAGATATGGCCATCGTGGAAAGATTAAATGATTTCTTTGCTTCGGTATTTACTGAAGAGGATGTTGGGGAGGTACCCTTGAAAACTGGAGAAGGTTTTCATGGGTAATAATTCAAATGGACTGAACCAAATCACGGTGAACCTAGAAGATGTGGTAGACCAGATTGACAAACTGAAGAGTAGTAAATCACCTGGATGGATGGTATACACCCCAGAGTTCTGAAGGAACTAGAAAATGAAATTTCAGCCCTATTAATAAAAATTTGTAACCTATCATTAAAATCATCCATTGTACCTAAAGACTGGAGGATAGCTAATGTAACCCCCATATTTCCTATGAGGAAAGGCTGAAGAGGTTAGGGTTGTTCAACTTGGAGAAGAGTCGGCCAAGGAGGGATATGATAGAGGTCTACAAAATCATGAAAGGACTTGAACAGGTAAATATGAAATGATTATTTACTGTTTCGGATAATATAAGGACTAGAGGGCACTCCATGAAGTTAACAAATAGCATATTTAAAACAAATCAGAAAAAATTCTTTTTCACTCAGCATACAATTAAGCTCTGGAATTCATTATCAGAGAATGTGGTTAAGGCAGCTAGTGTAACTGGGTTTAAAAAAGGTTTGAATGAGTTTCTGGAAGAGAAGTCCATAAACCATTATTAATCAATAGGGAATAGCCACTGCTTGTTGCCAGCATTAGTAGCATGGGATCTATTTAATTGTTGAGTACTTGCCAGATACTTGTGACTTGGATTAGCCATCATTGGAGACAGGATACTAGGCTTGATAGACCCTTGTCTGACGCAGTATGGAATATCTTATGTTCTTTTATTCTTATAGATTCTGATGAAGCTTCTGACAAGACTGCTTTTACTGCCTCTTCAGCACTAAAAAATATTGCAGTGCTGGTGCTTTTAGGACTTGCACTCCTACGTCTAATGGCACTGGTAAAGCCCTGCTGCTATTACTGCCTCTTCAGCTGGTGCTTTTAGGACTTGCACTCCTACGTCTAATGGCACTGGTAAAACCCTGCTGCTATTACTGCCTCTTACACTGCTGGTGCTTTTAGGACTTGCACTCCTACGTCTAATGGCACTGGTAAAGCCCTGCTGCTATTTCTGCCTCTTCAGCTGGTGCTTTTAGGACTTGCACTCCTACGTCTAATGGCACTGGTAAAGCCCTGCTGCTATTACTGCCTCTTCGGCTGGTGCTTTTAGGACTTGCACTCCTACATCTAATGGCACTGGTAAAACCCTGCTTCTATTACTGCCTCTTCAGCTGGTGCTTTTAGGACTTGCACTCCTACGTCTAATGGCACTGGTAAAGCCCTGCTGCTATTACTGCCTCTTCAGCTGGTGCTTTTAGGACTTGCACTCCTACGTCTAATGGCACTGGTAAAGCCCTGCTGCTATTACTGCCTCTTGCACTGCTGGTGCTTTTAGGACTTGCACTCCTACGTCTAATGGCACTGGTAAAGCCCTGCTGCTATTTCTGCCTCTTCAGCTGGTGCTTTTAGGACTTGCACTCCTACGTCTAATGGCACTGGTAAAGCCCTGCTGCTATTACTGCCTCTTCAGCTGGTGCTTTTAGGACTTGCACTCCTACGTCTAATGGCACTGGTAAAGCCCTGCTGCTATTACTGCCTCTTGCACTGCTGGTGCTTTTAGGACTTGCACTCCTACGTCTAATGGCACTGGTAAAGCCCTGCTGCTATTACTGCCTCTTCAGCTGGTGCTTTTAGGACTTGCACTTCTACGTCTAATGGCACTGGTAAAGCCCTGCTGCTATTTCTGCCTCTTGCACTGCTGGTGCTCTTAGGACTTGCACTCCTACGTCTAATGGCACTGGTAAAGCCCTGCTGCTATTACTGCCTCTTGCACTGCTGGTGCTTTTAGGACTTGCACTCCTACGTCTAATGGCACTGGTAAAGCATTGCTGCTATTACTGCCTCTTGCACTGCTGGTGCTTTTAGGACTTGCACTCCTACTTCTAATGGCACTGGTAAAACCCTGCTGCTATTACTGCCTCTTGCACTGCTGGTGCTTTTAGGACTTGCACTCCTACGTCTAATGGCACTGGTAAAGCCCTGCTGCTATTACTGCCTCTTGCACTGCTGGTGCTTTTAGGACTTGCACTCCTACGTCTAATGGCACTGGTAAAGCCCTGCTGCTATTACTGCCTCTTGCACTGCTGGTGCTTTTAGGACTTGCACTCCTACGTCTAATGGCACTGGTAAAACCCTGCTGCTATTACTGCCTCTTGCACTGCTGGTGCTTTTAGGACTTGCACTCCTACGTCTAATGGCACTGGTAAAACCCTGCTGCTATTTCTCCCTCTTGCACTGCTGGTGCTTTTAGGACTTGCACTCCTACGTCTAATGGCACTGGTAAAGCCCTGCTGCTATTACTGCCTCTTCAGCTGGTGCTTTTAGGACTTGCACTCCTACGTCTAATGGCACTGGTAAAACCCTGCTGCTATTACTGCCTCTTGCACTGCTGGTGCTTTTAGGACTTGCACTCCTACGTCTAATGGCACTGGTAAAGCCCTGCTGCTATTACTGCCTCTTGCACTGCTGGTGCTTTTAGGACTTGCACTCCTACGTCTAATGGCACTGGTAAAGCCCTGCTGCTATTACTGCCTCTTGCACTGCTGGTGCTTTTAGGACTTGCACTCCTACGTCTAATGGCACTGGTAAAACCCTGCGGCTATTACTGCCTCTTGCACTGCTGGCGCTTTTAGGACTTGCACTCCTACGTCTAATGGCACTGGTAAAACCCTGCTGCTATTACTGCCTCTTGCACTGCTGGTGCTTTTAGGACTTGCACTCCTACGTCTAATGGCACTGGTAAAGCCCTGCTGCTATTACTGCCTCTTCAGCTGGTGCTTTTAGGACTTGCACTCCTACGTCTAATGGCACTGGTAAAACCCTGCTGCTATTACTGCCTCTTGCACTGCTGGTGCTTTTAGGACTTGCACTCCTACGTCTAATGGCACTGGTAAAGCCCTGCTGCTATTTCTGCCTCTTCAGCTGGTGCTTTTAGGACTTGCACTCCTACGTCTAATGGCACTGGTAAAGCCCTGCTGCTATTACTGCCTCTTCAGCTGGTGCTTTTAGGACTTGCACTCCTACGTCTAATGGCACTGGTAAAACCCTGCTTCTATTACTGCCTCTTCAGCTGGTGCTTTTAGGACTTGCACTCCTACGTCTAATGGCACTGGTAAAGCCCTGCTGCTATTACTGCCTCTTCAGCTGGTGCTTTTAGGACTTGCACTCCTACGTCTAATGGCACTGGTAAAGCCCTGCTGCTATTACTGCCTCTTGCACTGCTGGTGCTTTTAGGACTTGCACTCCTACGTCTAATGGCACTGGTAAAGCCCTGCTGCTATTTCTGCCTCTTCAGCTGGTGCTTTTAGGACTTGCACTCCTACGTCTAATGGCACTGGTAAAGCCCTGCTGCTATTACTGCCTCTTCAGCTGGTGCTTTTAGGACTTGCACTCCTACGTCTAATGGCACTGGTAAAGCCCTGCTGCTATTACTGCCTCTTGCACTGCTGGTGCTTTTAGGACTTGCACTCCTACGTCTAATGGCACTGGTAAAGCCCTGCTGCTATTACTGCCTCTTCAGCTGGTGCTTTTAGGACTTGCACTTCTACGTCTAATGGCACTGGTAAAGCCCTGCTGCTATTTCTGCCTCTTGCACTGCTGGTGCTCTTAGGACTTGCACTCCTACGTCTAATGGCACTGGTAAAGCCCTGCTGCTATTACTGCCTCTTGCACTGCTGGTGCTTTTAGGACTTGCACTCCTACGTCTAATGGCACTGGTAAAGCATTGCTGCTATTACTGCCTCTTGCACTGCTGGTGCTTTTAGGACTTGCACTCCTACTTCTAATGGCACTGGTAAAACCCTGCTGCTATTACTGCCTCTTGCACTGCTGGTGCTTTTAGGACTTGCACTCCTACGTCTAATGGCACTGGTAAAGCCCTGCTGCTATTACTGCCTCTTGCACTGCTGGTGCTTTTAGGACTTGCACTCCTACGTCTAATGGCACTGGTAAAACCCTGCTGCTATTACTGCCTCTTGCACTGCTGGTGCTTTTAGGACTTGCACTCCTACGTCTAATGGCACTGGTAAAGCCCTGCTGCTATTACTGCCTCTTGCACTGCTGGTGCTTTTAGGACTTGCACTCCTACGTCTAATGGCACTGGTAAAACCCTGCTGCTATTACTGCCTCTTGCACTGCTGGTGCTTTTAGGACTTGCACTCCTACGTCTAATGGCACTGGTAAAACCCTGCTGCTATTTCTCCCTCTTGCACTGCTGGTGCTTTTAGGACTTGCACTCCTACGTCTAATGGCACTGGTAAAGCCCTGCTGCTATTACTGCCTCTTCAGCTGGTGCTTTTAGGACTTGCACTCCTACGTCTAATGGCACTGGTAAAACCCTGCTGCTATTACTGCCTCTTGCACTGCTGGTGCTTTTAGGACTTGCACTCCTACGTCTAATGGCACTGGTAAAGCCCTGCTGCTATTACTGCCTCTTGCACTGCTGGTGCTTTTAGGACTTGCACTCCTACGTCTAATGGCACTGGTAAAGCCCTGCTGCTATTACTGCCTCTTGCACTGCTGGTGCTTTTAGGACTTGCACTCCTACGTCTAATGGCACTGGTAAAACCCTGCGGCTATTACTGCCTCTTGCACTGCTGGCGCTTTTAGGACTTGCACTCCTACGTCTGATGGCACTGGTAAAACCCTGCTGCTATTACTGCCTCTTGCACTGCTGGTGCTTTTAGGACTTGCACTCCTACGTCTAATGGCACTGGTAAAGCCCTGCTGCTATTACTGCCTCTTCAGCTGGTGCTTTTAGGACTTGCACTCCTACGTCTAATGGCACTGTAAAGCCCTGCTTCTATTACTGCCTCTTGCACTGCTGGTGCTTTTAGGACTTGCACTCCTACGTCTAATGGCACTGGTAAAGCCCTGCTGCTATTACTGCCTCTTGCACTGCTGGTGCTTTTAGGACTTGCACTCCTACGTCTAATGGCACTGGTAAAACCCTGCTGCTATTTCTCCCTCTTGCACTGCTGGTGCTCTTAGGACTTGCACTCCTACGTCTAATGGCACTGGTAAAAGCCTGCTGCTATTACTGCCTCTTCAGCTGGTGCTTTTAGGACTTGCACACGTACGTCTAATGGCACTGGTAAAGCACTGCTGCTATTACTGCCTCTTGCACTGCTGGTGCTTTTAGGACTTGCACTCCTACGTCTAATGGCACTGGTAAAGCACTGCTGCTATTACTGCCTCTTGCACTGCTGGTGCTTTTAGGACTTGCACTCCTACTTCTAATGGCACTGGTAAAACCCTGCTGCTATTACTGCCTCTTGCACTGCTGGTGCTTTTAGGACTTGCACTCCTACGTCTAATGGCACTGGTAAAGCCCTGCTGCTATTACTGCCTCTTGCACTGCTGGTGCTTTTAGGACTTGCACTCCTACGTCTAATGGCACTGGTAAAGCCCTGCTGCTATTACTGCCTCTTGCACTGCTGGTGCTTTTAGGACTTGCACTCCTACGTCTAATGGCACTGGTAAAACCCTGCTGCTATTACTGCCTCTTGCACTGCTGGTGCTTTTAGGACTTGCACTCCTACGTCTAATGGCACTGGTAAAACCCTGCTGCTATTTCTCCCTCTTGCACTGCTGGTGCTTTTAGGACTTGCACTCCTACGTCTAATGGCACTGGTAAAGCCCTGCTGCTATTACTGCCTCTTCAGCTGGTGCTTTTAGGACTTGCACTCCTACGTCTAATGGCACTGGTAAAACCCTGCTGCTATTACTGCCTCTTGCACTGCTGGTGCTTTTAGGACTTGCACTCCTACGTCTAATGGCACTGGTAAAGCCCTGCTGCTATTACTGCCTCTTGCACTGCTGGTGCTTTTAGGACTTGCACTCCTACGTCTAATGGCACTGGTAAAGCCCTGCTGCTATTACTGCCTCTTGCACTGCTGGTGCTTTTAGGACTTGCACTCCTACGTCTAATGGCACTGGTAAAACCCTGCGGCTATTACTGCCTCTTGCACTGCTGGCGCTTTTAGGACTTGCACTCCTACGTCTAATGGCACTGGTAAAACCCTGCTGCTATTACTGCCTCTTGCACTGCTGGTGCTTTTAGGACTTGCACTCCTACGTCTAATGGCACTGGTAAAGCCCTGCTGCTATTACTGCCTCTTCAGCTGGTGCTTTTAGGACTTGCACTCCTACGTCTAATGGCACTGTAAAGCCCTGCTTCTATTACTGCCTCTTGCACTGCTGGTGCTTTTAGGACTTGCACTCCTACGTCTAATGGCACTGGTAAAGCCCTGCTGCTATTACTGCCTCTTGCACTGCTGGTGCTTTTAGGACTTGCACTCCTAAGTCTAATGGCACTGGTAAAACCCTGCTGCTATTTCTCCCTCTTGCACTGCTGGTGCTCTTAGGACTTGCACTCCTACGTCTAATGGCACTGGTAAAACCCTGCTGCTATTACTGCCTCTTCAGCTGGTGCTTTTAGGACTTGCACACGTACGTCTAATGGCACTGGTAAAGCACTGCTGCTATTACTGCCTCTTGCACTGCTGGTGCTTTTAGGACTTGCACTCCTACGTCTAATGGCACTGGTAAAGCACTGCTGCTATTACTGCCTCCTGCACTGCTGGTGCTTTTAGGACTTGCACTCCTACGTCTAATGGCACTGGTAAAGCCCTGCTGCTATTACTGCCTCTTCCACTGCTGGTGCTTTTAGGACTTGCACTCCTACGTCTAATGGCACTGGTAAAGCCCTCCTGCTATTACTGCCTCTTCAGCTGGTGCTTTTAGGACTTGCACTCCTACGTCTAATGGCACTGGTAAAGCCCTGCTGCTATTACTGCCTGTGCTTTCCCTCTCCAGAGAGAAACAGATGATAATGACATATCCTCTCCAGATTTCAAGTTCTGCTTGATGGTACTGCCTGCCTTTCCTGCCATTTTTGATTTGAAAAAAATCCCTCTTTTTTTAGATGGGGGCTCATTGTTTTACAGACTCCTCTGCTACCTTCGGGCTTCCCTTGCCCTCTGCTTTTATAAGAATATAAGAATTTTGAAAAAGCAATAAATAAAGAATAGAAAAAAGAATATAAGAACTGCCATGCTGGGTCAGACTAAGGGTCGAACAAGCCCAGCATCCTGTTTCCAACAGTGGCCAATCCAGGGCATAAAAACCCGGCAAGTACCCAAAAACTAGGTCTATTCCATGTTACCGTTGCTAGTAATAGCAGTGGCTAATTTCTAAGTCAACTTAATTAATAGCAGGTAATGGACTTCTCCTCCAAGAACTTATCCAATCCTTTTTTAAACACAGCTATACTAACTGCACTAACCACATCCTCTGGCAACAAATTCCAGAGTTTAATTGTGCGCTGAGTGAGAAAGAACTTTCTCCGATTAGTTTTAAATGTGCCACATGCTAACTTCATGGAGTGCCCCCTAGTCTTTCTATTATCCGAAAGCGTAAATAACCGAATCACATCTACCCATTCTAGACCCCCTCATGATTTTAAACACCTCTACCATATCTCCCCTCAGCCGTCTCTTCTCCAAGCTGAAAAGTCCTAACCTCTTTAGTCTTTCCTCATAGGGGAGCTGTTCCATCCCCTTTATCATTTTGGTAGTCCTTCTCTGTACCTTCTCCATCACAATTATATCTTTTTTGAGATGCGGCGATCAGAGTTGTACACAGTATTCAAGGTGCGGTCTCACCATGGAGCGATACAGAGGCATTATGACGTTTTCCGTTTTATTCACCATTCCCTTTCTAATAATTCCCAACATTCTGTTTGCTTTTTTGACTGCCGCACCACTCTGAACCGATGATTTCAATGTGTTATCCACTATGACGCCTAGATCTATTTCTTGGGTAGTAGCACCTAATATGGAACTTAACATTATGTAACTATGGCATGGGTTATTTTTCCCTATATGCATTACCTTGCACTTATCCACATTAAATTTCATCTGCCATTTTGATGCCCAATTTTCCAGTCTCACAAGGTCTTCCTGCAATTTATCACAATCTGCTTGTGATTTAACTACTCTGAACAATTTTGTATCATCTGCAAATTTGATTACCTCACTTGTCGTATTTCTTTCCAGATCATTTATAAATATATTGAAAAGTAAGGGTCCAAATACAGATCCCTGAGGCACTCCACTGCCCACTCCCTTCCACTGAGAAAACTGTCCATTTGATCCTACTCTCTGTTTCCTGTCTTTTAGCCAGTTTGCAATCCACGAAAGGACATCGCCACCTATCCCATGACTTTTTACTTTTCCTAGAAGCCTCTCATGAGGAACTTTGTCAAACGCCTTCTGAAAATCCAAGTATACTACATCTACCGGTTGACCTTTATCCACATGTTTTATTAACTCCTTCAAAAAAGTGAAGCAGATTTGTGAGGCTAGACTTGCCTTGGGTAAAGCCATGCTGACTTTGTTCCATTAAAACATGTCTTTCTATATGTTCTGTGATTTTGATGTTTAGAACACTTTCCACTATTTTTCTAGATCACAAATACCTGGCAAGATCCCAAAAAAGTAAATAGATCCCATGCTATCAATGGATCTCATGTTATTCCCTAACAGGTGAATTTTCAAAAGGAGTTATGTATGTAAAATGTAACATACTATTGTAGCAAATTTCAAAAGCCATTTACTCACATTAAGTACATTTAATGTGGGTAAAACCTATGGGCAATTCAATGGCATGTACTGTAGCAATTTCAAAAGCCTAACTTTGATGTGCCGCCTCACTGTATATCCAACCCATTTATCTCCATTTAAGTGGCAATGTCATGATACTCAATTTGTTCCCAGTAAAAGGGGCCTTATTCTTATGGGGCTGCAGTCTGGCTAACAGGACAGTAGTGCTGTGTTCTGACAACATTATAGATGGTATACAAAAAAATTAAAACAAATGGTTGTAAGTAGAGGTGGTTAACAGGCAGACAGCAAAATGTCTGGGTACAAGTGAGCTTCTTAGGGTTCTGGTACTCAGATGCGGAAAGCAGGCGTAAATCTGCACGCACCAGCAGGCTGCTAGCGCGCCATCACCCGACCCGGGGGCTGGTCCGGAGGCCTCGACCACGCCCCCGGGCCGGCACCACGCCCCCGGGCCCGCCCCCGAAACGCCGCATCACTCGCGGCACACCCCCGACACGCCCCTCCATGCAAGCCCCGGGACTTACGCGCGTCCTGGGGTTTGTGCGCGCCGCCGAGCCTATGCAAAATAGGCTCGGCATGCGCAGGGTGGGTTTGGGGTAGGTTTTCGTGGGGTACACGCGTTTCGTACGCACGTACCCCTTTGAAAATCTACCCCTCTAAGTCTGCATATGCTCAGAAGTAAGGATAGCGTAACTGGATCCACAGAGCAGTGATAGGCTGCATTGGAAAAATGCTTCACTCTAGTACATTGGTATTCTGGTTTCCTTGCCAACAAATCATGTCAATTTTGCGAGATCACACATGAATCACAGACAAGAGCGTCTTGCTATGGACACTCCCACATGACTGCCCACAAACTGCTCCATATAGTAGAATGTCTTAATTCACTTTACTAGAGCCATTCAAGTCTGTGGGAACTAAATGAATGAAAATGAATGTGATATTTTACACTTATGGGAAGTTCCTCATTTGTTTTCAGGAACCCATGAATGAAACAAAAAGGGCTTATTTGTTTTGGATTAAACATTTATTTTATTTTTTTATCAAATACAGAACTCGTATGAGAGAAGGAAAAAGGTGCAAAAAAACCCAGTAAGAAATAGGTACAAGTAAAAAAAGACCAACTGAGTAAAGAATCATTTGCCCAAATACAGACTACTTTAACATTTGTTTTAAATGAATGCACATACCTACTCTCTAGCACTTCACCCTGAACCCCCCACCAGTTTACCCAGACCTGTCTCTCAAAAACATCAGAAAATAGAGTAGTCCGAATTCAGTTGCACAGGTCAATTGGTAAGTATAAAAGTGAACAAATATGTTCAGTAATGTATATGCTAAGATTTGGTACAAGATAACTATTGCATATACTTCTGAATCTAGTCCCATAATGCCCCAAGGCTGCCCCTTTTGCTCCAGTAAAATGTATGCATGGAACCAAAAATAGGTGCCTTTTCACGACATCCGGTCCAGGTGATTTACTACTCTTCAGTTTGTCAATCAGGCCTACCACATCTTCTAGGTTCACCATGATTTGATTCAGTCCATCTGAATCATTACCCATGAAAACCTTCTCCATTACGGGTACCTCCCCAACATCCTCTTCAGTAAACACTGAAGCAAAGAAATCATTTAATCTTTCCCCGATGGCCTTATCTTCTCTAAGTGCCCCTTTAACTCCGTGATCATCTAACGGTCCAACTGACTCTCTCACAGACTTTCTGCTTCGGATATATTTAAAAAAGCTTTTACTGTGAGTTTTTGCCTCTACAGCCAACTTCTTTTCAAATTCTTTCTTAGCCTGTCTTATCAATGTCTTACATTTAACTTGCCAACGTTTATGCTTTATCCTATTTTCTTCTGTTGGATCCTTCTTCCAATTTTTGAATGAAGATCTTTTGGCTAAAATAGCTGCTTTCACCTCCCCTTTTAACCATGCCGGTAATCGTTTTGCCTTCTTTCTACCTTTCTTAATGTGTGGAATACATCTAGACTGTGCTTCTAGAATGATATTTTTTAACAATGACCACGCCGCTTGGACATTTTTTACTTTTGTAGCTGCTCCTTTCAGTTCTTTTCTAACAATTTTTCTCATTTTATCAAAGTTTCCCTTTTGAAAGTTTAGCATGAGAGCCTTGGATTTGCACACTGTTCCTCTTCCAGTCATTAAATCAAATTTGATCATATTCTGATCATTATTGCTAAGCGGCCCCACCACCATTACCTCTCTTACCAAGTCCTGTGCTCCACTGAGAATTAGATCTAAAATTGCTCCCTCTCTCGTCGGTTCCTGAACCAATTGCTCCATAAAGCTATCATTTATTCCACCCAAGAACGTTATCTCTCTAGCGTGTCCCGATGATACATTTACCTAGTCAATATTGGGGTAATTGAAGTCCCCCATTATTACTGCACTACCAATTTGGTTAGCTTCCCTAATTTCTCTTAGCATTTCACTGTCCATCTCACCATCTTGACCAGGTGGACAGTAGTATACCCCTATCACTATACCATGTGGGGAAAAATAACCCATGCTATAATTACACAATGTTGGGTTCCATGTTGGGTGCTGCAGCCCAGGGGAGAGATCTAGGTGTCATGGTGGATGGCACATTGAAGTCGTTGGTTCGGTGTGCTGCGGCGGTCGGGGGAGCGGGCGGAGTGTTGGGAATTGTTGGAGGGAGGGTGGTCAATAGGGCGGAGAGTGTTGTGGTGCCTCTGTGTCGCTCCAAGGTGGGACATAAGAACATAACAAAATGCCATACTGGGTCAGACCAAGGGTCCATCAAGCCCAGCATCCTGTTTCCAGCAGTGGCCAATCCAGGCCATAAGAACCTGGCAAGTACCCAAAAACTAAGTCTATTCCATGTTACCATTGCTAATGGCAGTGGCTATTCTCTAAGTGAACTTAATAGCAGGTAATGGACTTCTCCTCCAAGAACTTATCCAATCCTTTTTTAAACACAGCTATACTAACTGCACTAACCACATCCTCTGCCAACAAATTCCAGAGTTTAATTTTGCGTTGAGTAAAAAAGAACTTTCTCTAATTAGTTTTAAATGTGCCCCATGCTAACTTCATGGAGTGCCCCCTAGTCTTTCTACTATCCGAAAGAGTAAATAACCGATTCACATCTACCTGTTCTAGGCCTCTCATGATTTTAAACATCTCTATCATATCCCCCCTCAGCCGTCTCTTCTCCAAGCTGAAAAGTCCTAACCTCTTTAGTCTTTCCTCATAGGGGAGCTGTTCCATTCCCCTTATCATTTTGGTAGCCCTTCTCTGTACCTTCTCCATCGCAATTATATCTTTTTTGAGATGCTGCGACCAGAATTGTACACAGTATTCAAGATGCGGTCTCACCATGGAGCGATACAGAGGCATTATGACATTTTCCGTTTTATTCACCATTCTCTTTCTAATAATTCCCAACATTCTGTTTGCTTTTTTGACTGCTGCACCACACTGAACCGATGATTTCAATGTGTTATCCACTTTCCACATAGCTTTATGTCTCACTTATACCTTATACCAGGGACTTTAGAACTCATCACTAAACTTGTCTCTGCATCTCCACCCCAGAGCATGGGTTAATCATTACATTTCAGCACAGTATTGATGTCTCACTTATACCTTATACCAGGGACTTTAGAACTCATCACTAAACTTGCCTCTGCATCTCCACCCCAGAGCATGGGTTAATCATCACATTTCAGCACAGTATTGATGTCTCACTTATACCTTATACCAGGGACTTTAGAACTCATCACTAAACTTGCCTCTGCATCTCCGCCCCGGAGCATGGGTTAATCATTACATTTCAGCACAGTATTGATGTCTCACTTATACCTTATACCAGGGACTTTAGAACTCATCACTAAACTTGCCTCTGCATCTCCGCCCCGGAGCATGGGTTAATCATTACATTTCAGCACAGTATTGATGTCTCACTTATACCTTATACCAGGGACTTTAGAACTCATCACTAAACTTGCCTCTGCATCTCCACCCCAGAGCATGGGTTAATCATTACATTTCAGCACAGTATTGATGTCTCACTTATACCTTATACCAGGGACTTTAGAACTCATCACTAAACTTGCCTCTGTATCTCCGCCCTAGAGCATGGGCTAATCATTACATTTCAGCACAGTATTGATGTCTCACCTATACCTTATACCAGGGACTTTAGAACTCATCACTAAACTTGCCTCTGCATCTCCACCCCAGAGCATGGGCTAATCATTACATTTCAGCACAGTATTGATGTCTCACTTATACCTTATACCAGGGACTTTAGAACTCATCACTAAACTTGCCTCTGCATCTCCACCCCAGAGCATGGGTTAATCATCACATTTCAGCACAGTATTGATGTCTCACTTATACCTTATACCAGGGACTTTAGAACTCATCACTAAACTTGCCTCTGCATCTCCACCCCAGAGCATGGGTTAATCATTACATTTCAGCACAGTATTGATGTCTCACTTATACCTTATACCAGGGACTTTAGAACTCATCACTAAACTTGCCTCTGCATCTCCACCCCAGAGCATGGGTTAATCATCACATTTCAGCACAGTATTGATGTCTCACTTATACCAGGGACTTTAGAACTCATCACTAAACTTGCCTCTGCATCTCCGCCCCAGAGCATGGGTTAAACATCACATTTCAGTACAGTATTGATGTCTCACTTATACCTTATACCAGGGACTTTAGAACTCATCACTAAACTTGCCTCTGCATCTCCACCCCAGAGCATGGGTTAATCATCACATTTCAGCACAGTATTGATGTCTCACTTATACCTTATACCAGGGACTTTAGAACTCATCACTAAACTTGCCTCTGCATCTCCACCCCAGAGCATGGGTTAATCATCACATTTCAGCACAGTATTGATGTCTCACTTATACCAGGGACTTTAGAACTCATCACTAAACTTGCCTCTGCATCTCCGCCCCAGAGCATGGGTTAATCATTACATTTCAGCACAGTATTGATGTCTCACTTATACCTTATACCAGGGACTTTAGAACTCATCACTAAACTTGCCTCTGCATCTCCACCCCAGAGCATGGGCTAATCATTACATTTCAGCACAGTATTGATGTCTCACTTATACCTTATACCAGGGACTTTAGAACTCATCACTAAACTTGCCTCTGCATCTCCACCCCAGAGCATGGGCTAATCATTACATTTCAGCACAGTATTGATGTCTCACTTATACCTTATACCAGGGACTTTAGAACTCATCACTAAACTTGCCTCTGCATCTCCACCCCAGAGCATGGGTAATCATTACATTTCAGCACAGTATTGATGTCTCACTTATACCAGGGACTTTAGAACTCATCACTAAAGTTGCCTCTGCATCTCCGCCCTAGAGCATGGGTTAATCATCACATTTCAGCACAGTATTGATGTCTCACTTATACCTTATACCAGGGACTTTAGAACTCATCACTAAACTTGCCTCTGCATCTCCACCCCAGAGCATGGGTTAATCATCACATTTCAGCACAGTATTGATGTCTCACTTATACCAGGGACTTTAGAACTCATCACTAAACTTGCCTCTGCATCTCCGCCCCAGAGCATGGGTTAATCATCACATTTCAGCACAGTATTGATGTCTCACTTATACCTTATACCAGGGACTTTAGAACTCATCACTAAACTTGCCTCTGCATCTCCACCCCAGAGCATGGGTTAATCATTACATTTCAGCACAGTATTGATGTCTCACTTATACCTTATACCAGGGACTTTAGAACTCATCACTAAACTTGCCTCTGCATCTCCACCCCAGAGCATGGGCTAATCATTACATTTCAGCACAGTATTGATGTCTCACTTATACCTTATACCAGGGACTTTAGAACTCATCACTAAACTTGCCTCTGCATCTCCACCCCAGAGCATGGGTTAATCATTACATTTCAGCACAGTATTGATGTCTCACTTATACCAGGGACTTTAGAACTCATCACTAAAGTTGCCTCTGCATCTCCGCCCTAGAGCATGGGTTAATCATTACATTTCAGCACAGTATTGATGTCTCACTTATACCTTATACCAGGGACTTTAGAACTCATCACTAAACTTGCCTCTGCATCTCCGCCCTAGAGCATGGGTTAATCATTACATTTCAGCACAGTATTGATGTCTCACTTTTACCAGGGACTTTAGAACTCATCACTAAACTTGCCTCTGCATCTCCACCCCAGAGCATGGGTTAATCATTACATTTCAGCACAGTATTGATGTCTCACTTATACCTTATACCAGGGACTTTAGAACTCATCACTAAACTTGTCGTCTGCATCTCCGCCCTAGAGCATGGGTTAATCATTACATTTCAGCACAGTATTGATGTCTCACTTATACCTTATACCAGGGACTTTAGAACTCATCACTAAACTTGCCTCTGCATCTCCGCCCCAGAGCATGGGCTAATCATTACATTTCAGCACAGTATTGATGTCTCACTTATACCTTATACCAGGGACTTTAGAACTCAACACTAAACTTGCCTCTGCATCTCCGCCCCAGAGCATGGGTTAATCATTACATTTCAGCACAGTATTGATGTCTCACTTATACCTTATACCAGGGACTTTAGAACTCATCACTAAACTTGCCTCTGCATCTCCACCCCAGAGCATGGGTTAATCATCACATTTCAGCACAGTATTGATGTCTCTCTTATACCTTATACCAGGGACTTTAGAACTCATCACTAAACTTGCCTCTGCATCTCCACCCCAGAGCATGGGTTAATCATTACATTTCAGCACAGTATTGATGTCTCACTTATACCTTATACCAGGGACTTTAGAACTCATCACTAAACTTGCCTCTGCATCTCCGCCCTAGAGCATGGGTTAATCATTACATTTCAGCACAGTATT
Source organism: Rhinatrema bivittatum (assembly GCF_901001135.1). NCBI lineage: Eukaryota > Metazoa > Chordata > Amphibia > Gymnophiona > Rhinatrematidae > Rhinatrema > Rhinatrema bivittatum. The sequence goes on along the minus strand of NC_042620.1, from coordinate 222,138 downwards.
GATGTCTCACTTATACCTTATACCAGGGACTTTAGAACTCATCACTAAACTTGCCTCTGCATCTCCACCCCAGAGCATGGGTTAATCATTACATTTCAGCACAGTATTGATGTCTCACTTATACCTTATACCAGGGACTTTAGAACTCATCACTAAACTTGCCTCTGCATCTCCGCCCCAGAGCATGGGTTAATCATTACATTTCAGCACAGTATTGATGTCTCACTTATACCTTATACCAGGGACTTTAGAACTCATCACTAAACTTGCCTCTGTATCTCCACCCCAGAGCATGGGTTAATCATTACATTTCAGAACAGTATTGATGTCTCACTTATACCTTATACCAGGGACTTTAGAACTCATCACTAAACTTGCCTCTGCATCTCCGCCCTAGAGCATGGGTTAATCATTACATTTCAGCACAGTATTGATGTCTCACTTATACCTTATACCAGGGACTTTAGAACTCATCACTAAACTTGCCTCTGCTTCTCCACCCTAGAGCATGGGTTAATCATCACATTTCAGCACAGTATTGATGTCTCACTTATACCTTATACCAGGGACTTTAGAACTCATCACTAAACTTGCCTCTGCTTCTCCACCCCAGAGCATGGGCTAATCATCACATTTCAGCCCGGTATTGATGTCTCACTTATACCTTATACCAGGGACTTTAGAACTCATCATTAAACTTGCCTCTGCATCTCCACCCCAGAGCATGGGTTAATCATTACATTTCAGCACAGTATTGATGTCTCACTTATACCTTATACCAGGGACTTTAGAACTCATCACTAAACTTGCCTCTGCATCTCCACCCTCTTGGCTGCGACAATCAGCAGGGCTTTTATCATATTAATTTCCCTGGTATATGTTTATCACAAGGTGCAACAGCATCTTCAGTACATGGCTCAAGAATTGTTACAAAGAAGAGGGTTTTGGATATCTTGAGGACTGCCACTATGCATGGAACAATTAAAAGTTATACTTTAGTAGGGGCCTGCATATGTATGTGAGAAGAACTGGGATCCAATGTGATAGATTCAGATCATACATAGACAGTTTTTAAATTAGATGAGGGGGTAGTGGATGGAAGACAGTTTAATTTGTTTCTCACATTTAACAAACAAATGAAGATAGTGAAGAAAAATACAAAAGGAATATCTCACAAGACTACCTGGAATTAACAGGAAAGGCCAGGGGAGCAGGTGTGAAGCTATACAGAAAAAAGACAAGATGAGAAATATCTGGAAGTTTGAAGGCATAAATCCTTATTGTCTAGGTCAGGGGGACCACATGTGGCTCTTTCATGTTCATAATGCAGCTCTTGTCCTCCTGCCCCCTTGTGAACTGGGCAGCAATGTGGAAGACAGGAGAAAAAAGGATGGAGCAGGGAGCACATAACAGCATAACAGAGCAGAGAAGATCCATTCTATTCCAGCCCCTTCCCTCTACGCTCACAGTGATGCTTGCTGCTGTGGTGATAGGGAACAGTGAGTAAGGGCTTTCCCCTGTTCTTTCTTGTTCTGTCCCTCCCCTCTTGTCTGCAACCAGCAGAAGTCGATGACAGGAGGGGAAGAGGCAAGGCTGGAGCTGACAGAACAGCAGAAAAGAACCAGAGACCAGTTATAGCCCTCGCCATCCTTGTCTACCCTCCACCCTACCTGTTGCTTGGAACAGAGATCTCTTTGCTATGCTGTCCAGAAGAGAGAGGATGGAGAGGACACTCTCCCAGTTCCAGCATATCATTATGTTTCCAGCTGACAGTAGAAGGGAGGAGGCATTTCAAACTCCAGTCAGGCCTGAATGATTTATGACAATGTAAGAGAGTGAATGCATGTGATATATGTTTGGACTGGGGTGAAGGGAAGTGGAGAAGTGATGAATGTTGCAGGAGGTGAGGATTTGAATGCTTGCTGTAGGAGCAGTGCAAAAGGGAGTGAAGCATCTGAGGGGAGTGACTTGAAAAGGGATGAATGCTAGAAGAATTGAGGAAGGAGATGTTGGGAAAATGTGAGGTGGATGTGATTATTGACTTCTTTCCCATCTCCCTGTAATCAGTAATGGACTGTCAGATGTCTGCAGCAGGAGTGAGGGAACCAGGGCTAGGATGGAAAGAATAAGAACATAAGAAATTGCCATGCTAGGTCAGACCAAGGGTCCATCAAGCCCAGCATCCTGTTTCCAACAGAGGCCAAACCAGGCCTTAAGAACCTGGCAATTACCCAAACACTAAGGAGATCCCATGCTACTGATGCAATTAATAGCAGTGGCTATTCCCTAAGTAAACTTGATTAATAGCCATTAATGGACTTCTCCTCCAAGAACTTATCCAAACCTTTTTTGAACCCAGCTACACTAACTGCACTAACCTCATCCTCTGGCAACAAATTCCAGAGCTTTATTGTACGTTGAGTGAAAAAGAATTTTCTCCGATTAGTTTTAAATGTGCCCCATGCTAACTTCATGGAATGCCCCCTAGTCCTTCTATTATTCGAAAGTGTAAATAACCGAGTCACATCTACCCGTTCAAGACCTCTCATGATCTTAAAGACCTCTATCATATCCCCCCTCAGGGATGAGAGAGGGACAAGAGCACGAGAACCATGTGGGAGGAAGGTTGTGTGTAAAATAGCATGAGGGAGTGGAGGGGGCAGAAGAGAATGAGGGAGTGGAGGGGGCAGAAGAGAGCTTAGAATGGATTTAAAAAGGGTATCAGAAAAATTGGAAGAAAGGGCAGTAGAAGGGTGTTAGAAAGCTAGAGGGGGCGGGTGTGTGAGAGAGAAAATCAGAGGTGTGAAGGAGGGGATGATGGATGACAGAGAACCACAGGTAATGAAGAGAAAAACTAAGGGTGGTGAAAGGAGGGAGGATAACAGAGCCAGAGATAGTGATGTGGAAAGAGGTGGGAGGAATAATACAACCCATAGGTATGATTGGGATGGAGGGGTGAGAGGAAGCCAGAGATGGTGATAGGGAGGGAGACAGTGCTGTGATGAAGGAGAGAAGGGCACAAGAGTTGGGAGTAATGATGGATGATAAATGAGAGACAGCCAGAGAAGCTACTGGGGAGGGGGAGCATGCACTCAGATAGAGACAGGGTCAGGACGATGGGGGCATGAAGATACTGGTGCAGAGAGGGGGTAAGGGGGAGGAGCAGAAGGAGCGGGGTGGAAAGTGTTATGTTGGGATTGCTAAGCCTCCATCATTGTTCTTGTTGAGGGTTTGCTATGCTGGAGCTGTTGACAGAGGGTGAGGGTTTGATAGAGGTACTGGTGAAAACAGGGTTGGAGAATTGTTAGGGAGAGAGAGGCTTTTGGGAGCAGATGGAGGACTGAGAGACAGACTGGTGGTAAGATTTAGAGAAACTGATGAAGACAGAACATAAGAAAATGCCATACTGGGTCAGACCAAGGGTCCATCAAGCCCAGCATCCTGTTTCCAACAGTGGCCAATCCAGGCCATAAGAACCTGGCAAGTACCCAAAAACTAAGTCTATTCCATGTTACTGTTGCTAGTAATAGCAGTGGCTATTCCCTAAGTAAACTTAATTAATAGCAGGAACAGGTTAGAGGAATTCAGAGAGAGTGAGATTGGTGGGAGAATTGACAGAGAGTGGTAGATGACAGAGTGAGGGATTGAGAGAGATTAAGACAGGACTGGAGAGAGACTGGTAGGGACAGGATGAGAGAATGATAGAGATTGGTTGAAAAATTGAGAGAAGCCAGTGAGGTCAGGGTAAGACAGTACAGGAAGATTGAGAAACTGGTCAGGATAAGGTGAGGAACTTGAGAGAGGATGGGGAACTTGATAGAGTACTAGTGGTGATATGGGGGAGGAGCACCACTTCATGCCCCGCTTCTCAAAGGACCCCTTTTCCCACCCCCACCCCTCATTTCTTTCTCACTTGCATTCTGCTTCCTTGGCAATTAGTGCATGAAAGGTTGGCCACCCCTGCTCTAGGTAATAAACTTCCAGACTTGCTAGCCTGGATGGTTGAGTCAGATCTACCAGTTTCTTTATCAATGTTTGCTAGTGATAACACAAGACTCAACGTGTTAAATTAATGATTATTTATTTATTTAGATTTATATTCCACTTTTCGTGCTTTTTTCAGCACTTCAAAATGGATTACATTCAGATACTGTAGGTATTTCCCTATCCCCAGAGAGCTTACAATCTAAATTTGCATTAACATTAATGCCAAATTTTGTGATTAGGTAAATAGATGCAAAACTGCTAATTATCTCACTACTTATCACAGTGCTAATGTTAGCGCAGATGTGTTAATTTCAAAAACATAACTACACTTGGAGAGGTGTAGTTAATTTTTTTGTACAGGTACAACAAACCCACAGCCTTTATCCCAAATTTTCATAGCAGACTCATACGCTTTTGAAGATTCATAGATTGTCCCAGTATATGTGTATACTATACACACTAAAAGTTAAACATGCTCTAGAGTATGTTTAATTTTCTACAAGCATATAATGGGCCTGATTTTGAAAAGCATTTACTCGAATAAAACTGGGTTGTACTCAAGTGAATGCACCTTCCTCGAGTAAATGGGCTTTTGAAAATTACTACAATGTATGCCATTGAATTGTCCACAGGATTTACTCACATAAGTGCACTTTACTCGAGTAAATGGCTTTTGAAAATTGCCATGATAGTAGTCACATTTACATGTGTAAATCCTTTGAAAATTACCTCCAATGCGCATAAAATTGCTTTTGAAGATTGATTTGTTGTCCCAGTATGTGTGTACACTATACACACAGAAAGTTATACCTGCTCTGGAGTAGGTGTAATTTTCTATATACACATTTATGTGCATAAATCTGCTTTTGAAGATTCATGTATTGTCCAAGTATATGTGTACACTATACACACATAAAGTTATATCCACTCTGGAGTATGTGTAATTTTCTACATGCACAAGTGTGCATGCTTTTGAAAATCTAAATTATTCACATAAATGCTTTCCGTACTCCAGCTCTGTCCTGTGGAATATTTACTGTGACTCCAGGGAACAGTATGTGTGCAATTGAGTTACATGTATACTTTTCCTGGCATAATCCCCTTGTAATTTGCAGAAGCTGATTTATACTCATAAATTATTCATATCCTTTCAAAAATTATCCCATAAATGTTTTATAAGTACCATATTGATGCTGCCATTAATGCTTCAAATTTAGCACCCTTTGACAAATAAACTCTTTAGATATTGTTGTAATCACTGAATCATGATTCAGTAAGCCCCATTATTTTTATTTTCCAATGTTAAGATTTCAATAATAAAGATTTATTTTCTTCCATTTCATTTTTATAAGCCAATGATTATATATAAACAATTTTTGCCTTGACTTAAATAAAAGCCCATTTTTTCTGTCAGTAAGCAGGCTATATTAGCCATGATTTGTGGGTGATGTCATCCAGCGGCACCAAACAGACTGATCTCTCCAATCTAGTAGAGCTTTGAGTTCTACTGAGCATAGTGGGAGTTCTGTGCAGGCTTTGCCTTAGAAGCCTCCTCAGTCTTTTTTTGTACAAGCTACAGCATAGATGGTTACTCTGTCTCCACTCTACAAACCTCATTTTTCTATTATTTTTATCTTCTTTTTATTGCCTCACTACCTTACCCCAAACAGTACATTTCAGTGCTCTTTAAAAAAAAAGGAAAAAGAAGAGGGATGGAACTAATAAAAAAAAACAGATCCTTCTGGAATTTCCTCTCAACATGTCTGGTAAGAAGAAAGCTATGGTAAGTGGCTTCAAGATCTACGTCTACAGCCAATTAATGTCTATAACAGATGGCTATGACCTCTTATCGTTGTTTGGTTCTGACCACAACCAAACCACAGTGTATCAAAGCACTCGACCCAAGGAACATCGGTGCTATTGATGCATTTGAGCACACGATGGATTGATACATGGAGCAACAGCGCATAATTTTCTCATCACATTAATGCAACATCCAATAATGATCCACCGATGCAATTGACCTTTATATCAATGATTCCCATGCAGGAAGGATCCAAGACTTTCCCTCCCTGCCCATCCTTGATGTACTCAGGCTTCTCTTCTCACCACAGCTCCACGCAATCCAAATCTATGAAACATTTGGTCTCATCTCCCATATTACTGGTGTTAACCCATGAGAGACATGCTATGTGTTTCAGACTTTTTGAGCCTGAGATACTACGAATTTGACCTATCCATTAAACTCTACATGAGATCCAGAATGTTGCTGGCTGAGGAGTTGCTCCATCTGCTGTCCTCAATAACTAGAGCTCTTCCAGTATCACAACTTCTAACTCAGGGATTACATCTTGAAACTTCAGATCCCATCTGTTCCATCATTCCACTTTCCTCCAACAGACCTCTCATTGTGGAGAAGGAGCCTATTCTGGTTTCAGAAGAAGATATCCCTCCACCGACACTGCCCAGAGAGCTCAACACTCAGTTGAACAGGTCACAGAAATTCTCAGAGGTTTCTGTTTCTTGCTTATAGGTAAACTTGTAAAGTAACTTCTTGTCCCATTTTGCAGTTCCAAATTGTGGTACCCACATCTTCTCTAGTTCATGTGTCCATGGTGCCTCCACTTCGTGGATCTTCATCCTCAGTCATGGCATTTTCTTCTCATTCTGAAGAAAGGCATCAGCCCTTGATCTTACTGAGTCTGTCGCAGTACCAGCCTCTTTCACCCTAATCATCTCTGCAATCATGGTCTAGTGCACCATTCCCAGGGGAGTATCCAGGAAGTTCTGCAGGTATCCCTTTGGATCTGCTACTGGGTCTACCAGATCACACTTCTCTTCTAGAGGATCTTTCTTAATCAGTTTATAGAGTAGATGGGTAAAACTGTCAAAATTCATGTGCACAAAGACATAGACCCTGGTTAGAAGATAATGGGACTGATACAGATTTTAGACATCCCTTTAGAACTGGTAGCTTTGCCAACACATGCTATCTTAGATACCCTGCAGATGAAGATATGGAAAATCCCCATTTCTGGTATAACATGGGCAGAAAATGTGTTAAGTATAGAATGCAAAAGTCTCCTGGCTATGGTGTTGTTCAATTTTCAACCAATCAATAGTGGTGGAATTTGCCCTCAAAAAGGCCAGGAAAACAAGATTGCAATCTAACTCTCTTCCAGAAAAGGATACCAGATCCTTGACAACTTTGGAAAGAACATGTTTCATGTTTCTATGTTAACTGGTTTAATCTATCCATGATTGTGTGCAGAACCTCAAACCTTTCATATGGTCTGACACTAGCAAGTCCTTCTCTCCATAACCTTTGCTGGACTTAGAAAAAGCTGTTGAGCACCCCCTTCACTTTGTTTATGAATCCTTTGATTCAGTTACTAAAACATCAACAGCTCCATTGTGGCCAAGTGTATGGCTTGGCTATGAGTTAGCAGCATTCACAAAAATGTTCATGAGCCACGCCAAACCCCCAACCTACATCTAGAAGATCCTTCTACTCATACAAGTGACCTTACTATCAGAAGCATCCTTACCACATTCTGCACCAGTATCATCCACCACCCTTGCCAGCAGAAAGACAACAGCACCAATATCTTCTGGCTAGAACTCATCAAAGGGAGCACCATCAACTGGAATCATTGCTGTAGATCACTCCTCGTGAAGGGAGGAGTTAGCAATCTGTTGTGCACTACTCCTCGAGATGGGAGAAGTTAGCAATCTGTTGTGTACGGATTGCAGGAACTAGCAGTCTGATGTTGATCACCCCTCGAGAAGGGAGGAGTTAGCAATCTTGTAGACTCCGTAGGCGGAGTTAGCAATCTTGTATGATCTGCTAGAGAGTAGGCAATCTGTAGTGGAACCAGCACTGTGATAGAGCTGGGAGTTATCATCTGTTAAGGTAAAGACTGCGGAGATAACAATCTGTAATGAACTGTTGCTGAAGACTCCTGATGGAGAAGAAGTAGCAATCTGTTACCAGCGGAGTGCTTGGAGAGGGCACTTGGCTGTAAAGGAATGTAGATAGGTGGATCCCTGGGCCAATGGCAGATGTCAGTGCCCCCAGGAGGATATCCTGAGAGGGACCACCGGCTAGGCTTGGGTATAGAGACAGACACACATAGTACTTTTATTAGATAGGTTAGTAGAACCACCAAAGATGGCAGTAGTGAGCTGATATGCCCGGCAGGGCTGAAGTCCCTCAGGTACTGGAACGGTGTTCCCAGGATTGCTGAGCTGTAGAGAAACTATAGATAGTAGACAGGATATGCTGTATACATAGCCAGAACTGGATGACAAAACTCACATAAGGTCTTAAGAAGCTCAGTAGCTGGAAATGGTTAGGCCCTCGAGGAGCGAGTACCTGGTTCCAGGGAAAGCTCTGAGAGAGCGATGGTAACTCACAATTGTCTGTATCTGTGATAGCTTTCAGACAGTAGAGAATCTTCAGAGTGTACAGGAACATGGGCCCTCGAGGAGCGAGTACCGATTCCTATCTGCAATCTGAAATGGTAACTCACAAATGTCTGTATCTGCGATAGCTTCCAGGCAGTAGAGAATCTTCATCTGCGATATTTTCCAGACAGTAGAGAATCTTCAGAGTGTACAGGAGCATGGGCCCTCAAGGAGCGAGTACCAGTTCCTATCTGCAGTCTGAAATAGTACCTCACAAATGTCTGTATCTGCGATAGCTTCCAGACAGTAGAGAATCTTCAGAGTGTACAGGAACATGGGCCCTCGAGCAAGTACCAGTTCCTATCTGCAATCTGAAATAGTAACTCACAAATGTCTGTTTCTGCGATAGCTTCCAGGCAATAGAAAATCATCTGCGATAGGCAGTAGAGAATCTTCAGAGTGTTCAGGAACATGGGCCCTCGAAGAGCGAGTACCGGTTCCTGTCGGCAATCTGAAATAAAGAAAAGAGAGCGAGGCTCCCGAGGAGCGGGTAACCCTGGTAAGTCCGAGGAGGCAGAGTAGCTTAGGTAGCGAAACCCCTTGCTAACTCGATTCGTTAGGAATTACTGAGACCTTATATATTGGAAGCGGATGACGTCAATTCAGGGGGATGCCCCCGAGGTTCATGTCCTTGCTGGTACATACATCGGAGCGCACTCGCGCGCCCTTCGTCATCAGGCAACATGGCGGATCCACAGCATCATGCCGGTCCGGGGACGCCGGAGGGAGAAGGCAAAGAAACCCGCGGCAGCCAATTGTGTATCAGACCCGGAGGGAGTCTTCACAGAGGGCGGAGTGAGGGCGTCGAGCAGCGATGAACGCAACAGTCTTCTCAACAATCCCAAAGTCTGGAGCCAGTTTATGATTCCACCTATCCTGGAGAACCCCGACTCCATAAGTGGCAAAATCCAGTCCTTCCTGGAAGGATGTTGCAAAATAAAAAATGAAGAAAGGGTGTTCAGGATTGTTCAGTATCCCTATTTTCCTGCATCTCAATGCTCCCCTGTCGGATCCACCACAGTTACTTGAACTTCACCTGAAAGTTCAGATTCTCCTCCAACAACATACAATAGAACAAATCCCAACTTGTAATATAAACAGTGGCTTCTGTTTCCACTACTTCTCAAAACCCAGAAGTGGGGAGGTTTGCGATCCATCATGTATTTCAGATCCAACAGGGAGAATGGATATGTTCCTGGACCTTAAGGATGCCTATGACATATCTCAATCCACCCTTCTTTCTGGCACTACCTTCGCTTTCAGGTGGATTCTATATACTACCAATACAAGGTACTTCCGTTTGACCTGTTAGTTGCTCCCAGGGTCTTCACCAAGTGCCTTGCAATGGTGGCAGGCTACCTCATATGTCAGAAGATCCAGGTCTTCCCTTATCTAGACAACTGGCTGATTACAGCATCCTCTCAAGAAGGAGTTTTACGTGCCCTCCTTACAACAATCAAGCTACTGGAAAACCTCAGATTTCTCATCAACTTTAAAAACTCCAATCTCATTCCAATACAGTGCCTCCAATTCATCAGGCATAGATAGATTATTTGCATAAAAGAGGATTCCTGCCCTCCAAGAGGGCTTAAACCCTTCATCTTCTAGTGAGAAAAATTCTATTGACTCCCTCTTCTACTGCACATCATGTTCTAGTCATCCTTGGCCACATAGCAGCGTCAATACACATAATTCTGATGATGTGACTGTATATTTTCTATCTCCAATGGGGTTTGCACAACCAATGGAACCAGCTTACCCAACTGCTGAACACAGATGTCCACATACCCCCAGAAATGAAACAAGAGCTCAGTTGGTGGCTGCTTCCCTACATTCTTTGGGACAGAGTTCCTCTTCAACCCTTTCCTTATCAATTGATCTTGATGGCTGATACCTCAACCATGGGCTGGGGGGCTTATATCCAATTCTGTTGAAAACAGGGCACTTGGTCCCCTGAAGAATGCTTTCTCCAAATCAACCTTCTGGAACTGAGAGATATGAAGAATGCACTCTGAACATTCATACTTACTCCGAGGGAAGAGTATTCTGATTCAAACAGACAGACTATCAGGTCAATATGTTTTTCATGAACAAACAAGGTGGCATCAGATCCTAGAAGACACTGAAAATATGACAATGGGCAATCAACCATCAGGTGACTCTTCAGGCCACATATCTTCCTGGGGTATCCAACACTCTGGCGGACCAAGTCCACAGTGTTTTTTGTCCTCACAAATGGTCCCTCAGACAATTCATAGCCAACAGACTATTCAAGTTGTGGGATTTATTGATCTCTTTTCAAAACAACAAACTTGATTAATTTTGCTCCATTCTTACAAGTGCACTCAGGTTGGCTCAAGATGCTTTTCTTCAGGTTTGGGGGACAGATCTCGTATATGCTTTTCCACCACTACTACTTATTGTAAGGACATTGCAGAACTTCTTTGAAATCATACATGCATAATTCTCATAGCTCCAGCATGGCTGAGACAAATCTGGTATGCATAACTCATACAACTTTCCATTCATTGTCCAGTTCGCCTCCACTCCCACCCTCTTCTGCTGATTCAAAAAAGCTGTAGCCTGCATCATCCAAATCTTCTATCTTTCAATCTCATTGCTTGAATGTTGACCGCTAAGCGATAGCTGACCTTGTTCCTTCATAATGCTATGGAAGATATTGGCCTCTCTTCCAGGAAACCTTCTAGATACAATTATTCCTGTAAATGAAATAGATATTCTCATGGTGCACCCAAAATGGCTTAGCCCCGCTCTCCTGTGAGCTGCAACACCTATTGTCATACTTGCACCTCCTGTTAGACTCCAGACTAATGACATTTTCAGCTAGGGTTTACCTGAGTGCTATTGTGGCCTATCATAATTCTGTCAATAACAGACCCTTCTCCATACACCCTCTGGTATCCAAATTCATGACGGGCTTGTTACATATAAAGTCATCGATGCACAATACACTGTCCCTTGGGATTTGAATATTGACCTTACCCATTTGTTGAGACCAGTTTTTGAACTGTTGGACATGACAACCCTTAAGCACCTCACATGGAAGGTGGTTGACCTTGTCACTGTCACATCAGCATGCAGAGTTAGTGTGTTGCAAGCTTCGGTGCATTACTCACTTTCTTTTCAGTTTTTTCATGACAACGTGGTACTTCATAAACATCCAAAGTTCTTCAGCTTTTCATATCAGTTGATTGTTCAACCAATGTTTTTCCTGTGGCCACCTGCTCACAATGTTGAGAAAACTCTTCACACCTTGGACTGCAGGACAGCACTGACCAACTATTAAAGGAGAACTCAACCGCACTGACAAGAATCCAACTTTTTGTATTCTATGCCCCAAACAGGCTAGGAATAACAGTCTTCAAATGTATTTTATCTAACTGGATAATTGAATAATTAGTCTGAGATGCATGTCCTCCTCCATAGAGATCAACTACATGGATAGTTAGCTTTGACATAGACTGAGAAGGCTTCTCAATACCCAGGTGAGACCTCCCACACATGCTCAATAGAGCTCAAAGCTCTACTTGCATGGAGAGATGAGTCTGTTCAATGCCACTAGAAGATATCACTCACAGATCATGCCTAATTCATCCTGCTATCCACAGAAAACACCGTTTATGGTAAGCAAACTTGCTTTCTACTTCCCTGTGCTATCTTCTATAACTTTATCACTCTTCTAGTGTTCTGTTTAGTGTGGTGGGTAGCCTCTCTGTGGTTGTTTCTTAAGTTAAATATTGCCTGTTTTTAATTATTTTGTAGATTATTTCCACGTTCTATGAAGTTCAACCTTGTATATGACTGATAATTATCCTGAGGCAGCCCTTATCGGGCGAAACATGGCTCATATTGGGATTACAACAGCCTGTGGATGAAATACAGTAGACGGTGGAATAGTATCATCAACTGTATTTATTGCACTTAAGTATTACTGAATTATTATTTTTGAATTGGTAGCATTAAGTGGCTATGCACTTTTCACTTTTTTAAAATACCTACCAGCAAATGAAAACTTGTCAAATAATTATTTTATGAGTTTGGTGCTATAAATAAGAATTTATTATAGTGCAATTAATGTGCTTATCCTTATTGCTATAAAACATTGAACAGGCAAATTATTTTTATTTATTTTTTGTGGAGTCTTAAGCATTTTGGAATAATGCTTTAAGAACATAAGAAATTGCCATACTGGGTCAGACCAAAAGTCCATCAAACCCAGCATCATGCTTCCAACAGTGGCCAATCCAGGCTACAAGTACCTTGCAAGTACCCAAACACTAAGTAGATCCCATGCTACTGATGCCAGAAATAGCAGTGGCTAATCCCTAAGTAAACTTAATTAATAGCAGTTAATGGACTTCTTCTCCAAGAACTTATCCAAACCTATTTTAAACCTAGCTACACTAACTGCACTAACCACATCCCCTGGCAACAAATTCCAGAGCTTAATTGTTCGTTGAGTGAAAAAATAATTTTCTCTAATTAGTTTTAAATGTGCTACTTGCAAATTTCATGGAGTGGAACCTAGTCCTTCTATTATCTGAAAGAGTAAATAACCGATTCACATTTACCTGTTCTAGACCTCCCATCATTTTATTTTATTTATTTAATAATTTTTATATACCGACTTTTCATGTAAACAAATCAAATCGGTTTACAGTGGGTAGCAATTAATCATTTAAAATTATTTGCATTTCCAAAGAAGAAAGAAGTAAATACATTATTTCATAATATAATTAACATAGCAAACTAAATAGTATGCTAAATAATCAAAATTTAAACACTTAGAGAGGTAATACAGTTAGGGTAGAGATAGTATAATAAAAATAATAATAAAAATTTGTACTTTCTATGTTCAGTTCCATTTAAACCGATATGATGTTTCGACGAATACCGGTATATAAAAATGTTTAAATAAATAAAAATATGCATTACCTTGGTATTAAAAAAGAAGTGTAAGATAATTATGCTAACAGTTCTTGGTAGGCTTGTTCAAAAAGCCAAGTTTTAATCCCCTTTTAAAATAATTTGATGTCAGCTTCTAGTCGTAATTCCTGCGGGATAGAGTTCCATAGAAGGGGTCCAGCAATAGAGATAGATCTTTCTCTTGCATTATTTAGGTGGGCAATTTTGGGGGAAGGATCCCTGTTCCGGTTGATCTGGTGGTTCTTGAGGGGGTGTGGAAGTGAAGTGAAGAGGTTAGCCATTCAATTTTAAAGACCTCTATCATATACACCCTCAGCTGTCTCTTCTCTAAGCTGAACAGCCCTAAACTCTTTAGCCTTTCCTCATAGGGGAGCTGTTCCATCCCCTTTATCATTTTAGTCACCCTTCTCTATACTTTCTCCAGTTCAACTCTATCTTTCTTGAGATGCGGCGACCAGAATTGTACACAGTACTCAAAGTTTGGACTCACCATGGAGCGACAGAGGCATTATGACATTTTATTCAAGATTCCTTTCCTAATAATTCCTAACTTTCTGTTTGCTGTTTTGACTGCCACAGCACACTGATGATTTCAATGTATTATCCACTATGATGCCTAGCTCTTTTTCCTGGGTGTTAGCACCTAATATGGAACCTAACATCGTGTAACTACAGCATGGGTTATTTTCCCCTATATGCATCACCTTGCACTTGTCCATATTAAATTTGATATGCCATTTGGATGCCCAATCTTCCAGTCTTGCAAAGTCCTCTTGCAATTTATCACACTCCACTTGTGATTTAACTACTCTGAATAATTTTGTATCATCTGAAAATTTGATAACCTCACTCATTGTATTCCTTTCCAGATCATTTATAAATGTATTAAAAAGCACCTGACCAAGTACAGATCCGTGAGGCCCTCCAATGTTTACCCTTTTCCACTGAGAAAATTTACCATTTAATCCTACTCTCTGTTTCCTGTCTTTTAACCAGTTTGTAATCCACGAAAGGACATTGCCTCCTATCCCATAACTTTTTAGTTTTCTTAGAAGCCTCTCATGAGGGACTTTGTTAAACGCATTCTGAAAATCCAAATACACTACATCTACCGGTTCACCTTTATCCACATGTTTATTAACCCCTTCAAAAAAATGAAGCAGATTTGTGAGGCAAGACTTCCCTTGGGTAAATCCATGCTGACTGTGTTCTGTTAAACCATGTCTTTCTATATGCTCTGTGATTTTGATCTTAGAATAGTTTCCATTATTTTTCCCGACACTGAAGTCAGGCTCACTGGTCTATAGTTTCCTGGATTGCCCCTGGAGCCCTTTTTAAATATTGGGGTTATATTGAACACCCTCCAGTCTTCAGGTACAATGGATGATTTTAATGGTAGGTTACAATTTTTAACTAATAGATCAGAAATTCATTTTTGAGTTCCTTCAGTACACTACGATGCATACCATCCAGTCCAGGTGATTTGCTACTCTTTAGTTTATTAATCTGGCCTACTACATCTTCCAGGTTCACAGTGATTTGGTTCAATTTATCTGACTCATCACCCTTGAAAACCATCTCCAGAAACAGTATCTACCCAATATCTTCATTAGTAAACACAGAAGCAAAGAATTCATTTAGTCTTTATGCAATGGCCTTACCTTCCCTAAGAGCCCATTTAATCCCTCAGTCATCTAACGGCTTTCTTTTTTTGTTCCTTTAACTATTGAGCCATGGCACAGGTTTGAGTGCCAGGTTGAGATGCCCAGGATCAAATGCATTGGCTGTAAGATCAGGGTAGTTAAACATAATAAATGTAACTTCCTAATAATCATGGGTCCAATATATATCCAAAAGCTCAGTGCCAGTGAATTCCCCACTCAGATAAGGTGCTACCCTTAGAGTCCAGTGTGGCTTAGGTCAGGCTGCTGCTTCTGCATTTCTAAAAAGGTTATAAGGAAGGCTTCTAGATCATCTTCTGGCTCCATATTCATAAGCAGCCGCTCAGACCTGATCAGTGTAAGCTCTCAGATATGAACTGCTCTAGTGGGGCCATGGCTGCTTCCCCTGCTGCAATCGTAGATGTAACTGTTAAAATAATTATTGAGTGGTTTAATGATGGGTCTCCAGCTATTGCTGCACTTCTTGATGGTGTAATTGTGCTTCCTGCTGTTTGACTGTCATCTGTTTGTATTTTGAATTATGTATGTTGCCATATGGAAATCACTTACAGGTAACTTTTGAAAGCCATGCATGGGCGTCCATGTGCACCCGGTTCCCGGTGCGTGTGCACATGGACATGCTGATTTTATAACATGCATGCGACGCTGTGCTCATGTTATAAAATCTGATACCCGAGCGCACATGCGTGCCTGATTTTATATCTGTGGGTGTATTTGTGCAAGGGTTCTCACTCATGTGCGCAGGGGGGGTGAATTTTATTTAAAAGCGCACAGTGATGCAATCGGGCTTTCCCCAATTCCCTCCCAGTCCACTCCAATAAAGGAGCGGACTAAGAGGAAACTTCCCTAACCCCTAACTACCCTTCCTCCCTTTTCCCCTCTCCACCTCGACCCCTAAGCCCCCCCTAACTGATCAAATTTTTTTTGTTTTGATACTTACCTGCTCTGATGAGCAGAACTAAGTTCTGCGCACCAGCTGGGTGCTGGCACATGCTTCACCAGGACAGCGTTATTAGGTGCCCAGATCCTGCCCCTGCCCTTCCCGGCCTGCCCAACTCTTCTGCGCATACTAGAAGATACACGTGTGGCCTGGCCACTCTGAAAATGTGCTTGGTGTGCGCACAGCCTGGCCACACATGTATCTCTGGCATTTAAAATCGTCCCCTTAGGTTTTAAGCGATTAACAACTTTTAATAAAGATAAAGATCTAGTGAGTGAGTTGCTGCTGGAGATGCTGTTCTAAAATCTAGTGTAAGAGTTATTCTGCTTCTGTCTTTTGACCCCTGCTACCTTGGGATTAGTCAAATAAAAGGGTAATCATCCTCCAGTCTCCTCAGAGCCTCATGTACTGAAAACTATTGCTTCTACTTATCACTTCTATAATGTACTTGTTGTATACAGTGCTGTACAAAAACACATGAGACAGTACCTTCATAGTAGAGTGTACAATCTAATGAAGAGAAACATTCAGGGCAAGCATACTGCATATCTATTAAATTCAGCAGATGATTAACGATCCCACTGCTGTTATTATACATGAAGAGAGCAGACCTAGACATGATTGGGCATATATCCTGGCTATTAACTAAGTCCGGAACAAAGATAATGCCTATAAAAATAGCGGACACGTTATCTAACTGCAGAATAGTTTCAGTGCAAATAAGGGAAACAAGTGTAAGACTACCTCAAAGACAGCTAAGATAGTGTTAGAGAATAAAGTTATTTTTATATACTTTTTAATTTGTATACAAAATAAAGCATAGCATTCCCAGAAATCAACAATCACCTTTCTTAATGCGTGGAATACATCTGAACTGTGCCTCTAGGATGGTATTTTTTAACAGTGACCATGCCTCTTGCACACTCTTTACCTTTGTAGGTGCACCTTTCAGGTTTTTTAAACTATTTTTCTCATTTTATCAAAGTTTCCGTTTTAAAAGTTTACTGCTAGAGATGTGGATTTACTTACTGTTCCCCTTCCAGTCATTAATTCAGATTTGATCATATTATGATCACTATTGCCGAGTGGCCCCACCACTGTTACCTCTCTCACCAAATCCTGTGCTCCACTGAGAATTAGATCTAAAATAGCTCCCTCTCTCATCGGTTCCTGAACCAATTGCTCCATAAAACTGTCATTTATTCCATCCAGGAACTTTATCTCTCTAGCGTGACCCGATGATACATTTACCCAGTCAGCAGTGGGGTAATTGAAATCTCCCATTATTACTGCACTACCAATTTGGTTAGCTTCCCTAATTTCTCTTAACATTTCACTGTCCATCTCATCATCTTGACCAGGTAACCGGTAGTATACTCCTATCACTATACTCCTCCCCAACATTTAAGAACATAAGAAATTGCCATCCTGGGTCAGACCAAGGGTCCATCAAGCCCAGCATCCTGTTTCCAACAGTGGCCAATTCAGGCTACAAGAACCTGGCAAGTACCAGAAACTAAGTATATCCCATGCTACTGATGCTAGTAATAGCAGTGGCTATTTTCTAAGTCAGCTTGATTAATAGCAGGTAATGGACTTCTCCTCCAAGAACTTATCCAAGCTGTTTTTAAACCCAGCTACACTAACTGCACTAACCACATTCACTGGTAACAAATTCCAGAATTTAATTGTGCAATGAGTGAAAAAGAACTTTCTCCCATTAGTCTTAAATGTGCTACATGCTAAATTCATGGAGTGCCCCCTAGTCTTTCTATTATCCGAAAGAGTAAATAACCAATTCACATTTACCCATTCTAGACCTCTCATGATTTTAAACACCTCTATCATATCCCCCCTCAGCCATCTCTTCTCCAAGCTGAAAAGTCCTAACCTCTTTAGTCTTTCCTCATAGGGGAGCTGTTCCATTCCCTTTATCATTTTGATCTTCCTTCTCTGTATCTTTTCTAGTGCAACAATATCTTTTTTGAGATGCAGATACCAGAATTGTACACAGTATCAAAGGTGCAGTCCCACCATTGAGCGATACAGAGGCATTATGACATTTACCATTTCATTCTCTTCCTAATAATTCCTAAAATTCTGTTTGCTTTTTGACTGCCACAGCACACTGAGCCAATGATTTTAATGTATTATCCATTATGATGCCTAGAACATTTTCTTGGTTGGTAGCTCCTAATATAGAAACTAACAATGTATAACTATAGCATGGGTTATTTTTCCTTATGTGCATCACCTTGCACTTGTCCACGTTAAATTTCATTTGCCATTTGGATGTCCAATCTTCCTGTCTTGCAAGGTCCTCCTGCAATTTATCACAAGTTAATAGCTAAAGCCAGAAGAATGCTGGGCTGCATACAGAGAGAATTAACCAGCAGGAAAAAGGAGATGATAATTCCCTTATACAGGTCCTTGGTAAGGCCTCACTTGGACTTCTGTGTTCAGTTCTGGAGTCTGTCTCAAAAAGGGTAGAGACAGTACAGAGTAGAGATGTGCATTCATTTACAACGAATGTGACCTCCACAATGAATAGGTCCCTATTCGTTTCATTTGTGGGCCCACAAAATGAATGACAACCCCCCCATGAATGATACATATCATATTAGTTACATTTCTTTTGGTTCACAGTGCTTTCTTATCAGCCTTTTGCAATAAGAGAAGGCCATGTGGGAGTATTTATTTATTTATTTATTTATAAACTTTTTTATACCGGCATTCGTAGGACATATTATGTCGGTTTACAAATAACTGAGAAAGGAAAGGAAATTACAATGAACAGGGGAGGGGTATCCATAGCAATCAGCCCTTTCCTGTGAGTCATAAGTGACCTCACAGCCCTGTCATAGAGTGGGTCAAACAGGTTGGCAAGGAGACCAGAATGCCAACATATCGGAGCGAAGCATTTTTTTAATTAAGCCAATCGCTGCTCAGTGGACCTAGTGATGCTGATCCTGGTGTTTTTCCTACCTGTGCCAGGGATATGAGCAGAGGCAAGCAAGTGGGCCATCTAAGTAATTCTGGAATGATGCATCATATGCAGAAGCAATACCCAATAGTACTGCCATCTGGGGGTGGTGGCAGTACCTGTCAGGGGACCCCTTTTTCCAGGCAGTATAAAGTGGTTGAAAAGGAGCAGAGTCACCCCACGCCCGCAGCCCCTTCCAGCAGTCAGGTGGCAGGCCTGTCATGCGTCAGAAGCAACAACCCACCATGGAGGAAATGGGGTGGTGTTTGGTAGCCTCAAAAGTTGTAACCAGGAGCATTGGGGAAATGATTGCCCTTGATGACCAGCCCTTGCAGATAGTGGAGAATGAGGGTTTCAAGCATTTGCTGAAGGTCTTAGTTCCAAATTACAAAGTCCGCTCCAGAACCACATTTAGCAGAAAGGTCATCCCCAGCCTGTACGGCCAGTGTCGCAGTCGCATCCAAGCGCTGCTAGCTAAGGCAGAGGGGAGTGTGCATTTCACCTGCGATATCTGGAGCGCACTGAATGCTGCTCATGCTTACCTCTCACTGACAGCACACTGTTGGGACTTGGCTGAGGCAGGAGCAGGCAGCAGCTCTATTAGTGAACAAGTATCAGGGTGGAGGTGGGCTTTACTGCACACCCACCTGACAGACGAGGCCCATACCTCTGCCAATATTCTATCATGCATCAGAGGCATGCTGGAGGGCTGGCAGCTACACCAGAGACAATACCCAACACAACAGGGAATCCTATAACTCGTCACACTGATTAGTTATTGCATATAATATATCATCATAATCCAATTAATAAAATTTATCATATTCTTATTATTCAATTTCCAAAACTGTAAACATTTTATTATATTGCACTTATCATCATACACACAAAAATATTTTAATTACAAAATCTTATAACAGCATCATGTCAAACAGTACATATTAAACAGTACATATCAAACATAAGAACATAAGAAATTGCCATGCCGGGTCAGACCAAGGGTCCATCAAGCCCAACATCCTGTTTCCAACAGAGGCCAAAAACCAGGCCACAAGAACCTAGCAATTACCCAAACACTAAGAAGAACCCATGCTACTGATGCAATTAATAGCAGTGGCTAGTCCCTAAGTATAATTGATTAATAGCCATTAATGGACTTCTCCTCCAAGAACTTATCCAAACCTTTTTTGAACCCAGCTACACTAACTGCACTAACCACCTCCTCTGGCAACAAATTCCAGAGCTTTATTGTGCGTTGAGTGAAAAAGAATTTTCTCCGATTAGTCTTAAATGTGTTACTTGCTAACTTCATGGAATGCCCCCTAGTCCTTCTATTATTCGAAAGTGTAAATAACCGAGTCACATCTACTCGTTCAAGACCTCTCATGATCTTAAAGACCTCTATCATATCCCCCCTCAGCCGTCTCTTCTCCAAGCTGAACAGCCCTAACCTCTTCAGCCTTTCCTCATAGGGGAGCCGTTCCATCCCCTTTCTCATTTTGGTTGCCCTTCTCTGTACCTTCTCCATCGCAACTATATCTTTTTTGAGATGCGGCGACCAGAATTGTACACAGTATTCAAGGTGCGGTCTCACCATGGAGCGATACAGAGGCATTATGACATTTTCCGTTCTATTAACCATTCCCTTCCTAATAATTCCTAACATTCTATTTGCTTTTTTGACTGCTGCAGCACACTGAGCCGACGATTTTAAAGTATTATCCACTATGATGCCTAGATCTTTCTCCTGGGTGGTAGCTCCCAATATGGAACCTAACATTGTGTAACTACAGCAAGGGTTATTTTTCCCTATATGCAACACCTTGCACTTGTCCACATTAAATTTCATCTGCCATTTGGATGCCCAATCCTTCAGCCTTACAAGGTCCTCCTGTAATGAATCACAGTCTGCCTGTGATTTAACTACTCTGAATAATTTTGTATCATCCGCAAATTTGATAACCTCACTCGTCGTATTCCTTTCCAGATCATTTATATATATATTGAAAAGCACCGGTCCAAGTACAGATCCCTGAGGCACTCCACTGTTTACCCTTTTCCACTGAGAAAATTGACCATTTAATCCTACTTTCTGTTTCCTGTCTTTTAACCATTTTGTAATCCATGAAAGGATATCGCCTCCTATCCCATGACTTTTTAGTTTTTGTAGAAGCCTCTCATGAGGGACTTTGTCAAACGCCTTCTGAAAATCCAAATACACTACATCTACCGGTTCACCTTTATCCACATGTCTATTAACCCCTTCAAAAAAATGAAGCAGATTTGTTAGGCAAGACTTCCCTTGGGTAAATCCATGTTGACTGTGTCCCATTAAATCATGTCTTTCTATATGCTCTACGATTTTGTTCTTGAGAATAGTTTCCACTATTTTTCCCGGCACTGAAGTCAGGCTCACTGGTCTATAGTTACCCGGATCGCCCCTGGAGTCTTTTTTAAATATTGGGGTTACATTGGCCACCCTCCAGTCTTCAGGTACAATGGATGATTTTAATGATAGGTTACAAATTTTAACTAATATACCCTCATTTTGAAAACATGTATTGTAATGACTTTACTATAGACATTGTCTGGACATGCCTTCATTAATAACGACCCATACCCTCAACCCTAACCCACTAATAACATATAATCACATTCACTCATCATTCACTCCTCTAAAAATCACAGCACCCGCCTCAATGGTCTATAAATGTTACCCGATGATCTTTGTCAGTTAATTAACAAAACACTTCCACCCTGTATATATATATACTCCAATTTCCTTGTTCCCACGATGCTTCCTTATTTTCCACAGAAATTTTGAAATAGATCACCCTGCATATTCTTCAATTTCCTTGTTCCAACGATACTTCTATGTTCTCACAAAGATTTTTTAAGATAGATCACCCAACAAGGCTCCTTGTTTCACCCTGATCGGGCTTCCTCAGGGGAATCTTATGTCATTTCTTAATTCCAACCATACACATTTTTCTCAAGAACGGCTCTCTGAAACACATATCAACAATAATTCTATCAATCACTGTTCTCCAAATATTCAACCCGATAAAGAAGCGTACAACTACTTACTTAATACACCGTACAATAACCACATGCCCGGACCCAAAATACCGCCGTTTCTCAACAATGTCTGTAAACATAAACAAATTATATACTATCTTACCACAACCACCTAAAAGATCACAGACCTCATAAATATTTTTGCTACATACCTGGACTCCTCTGATTTCACTGCCTTTTATCACTTCGAAAACATTTCAACCAACATACCGCTCACCCGATACTCAACCCGATCTTTCTGCAAACATATTCAGAACAACTACTTAATATCATCTCAAGGTTGAACCACAACCTCTCCCCAAGTTATAAATACTTACACTACCACACCACGCAATGTACCTGAATTAGCAGCAGCTATCCAAACGCCGTTTTTTTCTTTTTTCATATCTTTCCACTAGACGAGATGGTAACCACTCCCAACCACCGTCCTGATAGCTTCCTCTACATTCGAAATACCTCCATCGAATACTAATGTGATTATATGTTATTAGTGGGTTAGGGTTGAGGGTATGGGTCGTTATTAATGAGGGCATGTCTGGACAATATGGGGCGGATTTTAAAAGCCCTGCTTGTGTAAATCCGCCCGGATTTACGCGAGCAGGGCCTTGCGCACCGGCGCGCCTATTTTCCATAGGCCTGCCGGCGCGCGCAGAGCCCCGGGACTCGCGTAAGTCCCGGGGTTTTTTGTCGGGGGCGTGTCGGGAGCGGGGCCGATCGGCACGGTGTTTTGGGGGCGGGACGCAGTGTTTCGGGGGCGGGCCCGGGGGCGTGGTTTCGGCCCGGGGCAGTCCGGGGGCGTGGCTGCGCCCTCTGGAACCGCCCCCGGGTTGTGTCTCGGTGCGCCAGCGGCCCGCTGGCGCGCGTGGATTTACATCTCCCTCCGGGAGGCGTAAATCCGTGGACAAAGGTAGGGGGGGTTTAAATAAGGCCCGGGGGGAGATTTTAGTTAGAGGAAGGGAGGGGAAGGTGAGGGGAGGGCGAAAGAGAGTTTCCTCCGAGGCTGCTCCGATTTCGGAGCGGTCTCGGAGGGAACGGAGGCAGGCTGCGCGGCTCGGCGCGCGCCGGCTGCCCAAAATTGGCAGCCTTGCATGCGCCGATCCTGGATTTTAGCAGATACGCGCGGCTACGCGCGTATCTACTAAAATCCAGCGTACTTTTGTTTGCGACTGGTGCGCCAACAAAAGTACGCGAACGCGCATTTTTTAAAAATCTACCCCTATGTGTAGTAAAGTCATTACAATACATGTTTTCAAAATGAGGGTATATGTATATGGTGACAAGAGACGCGATCTGGCGGTTGTGGGGGATTTGAATTGCGGCGCGCGGACTATTCTGAATCGGTGTCGGGAGTGGGCAGTGGAAGGTGGAACAGGTGAAGGTGAAGACAAGATGGAAGAAACAGTACATGATGTCAAAACGTGAAGCATTTCTGCAAGCTACTGTGGAAGAATCTGTGGAAAACTTCTTACATTTTATTCAGCTTCATAAAGATGGTTCCAACCCTTTTGATCTGAATGAATTGCTGCAGGAATTACCACGGAAACAGAAAGAAGAATTATGGGAAAGATTAAAGAAATTATTAATAGACACCTTGTTGGCGAATCCTGTGGAAAAATGGCACAGGGTGGAAGATAATAGTGAACAGATGGAAGCAGACAGTCCTTCAGCTCTGAGACAAGTCGTAGCCATTATCGATGGAGTAACAACTGTGGTCACTGCTTCCATACCTGTAGTAGATGAAAATGTGAGTTATGAAGCTCTCCAGGAAAGTGCTGTCATATTAAATGGTATCTTACAGCTATTGCCTAAAAGTGAAGCAGTCCTTCAACTTGCCATCCAACTTTTATGTGAAGCTTGGTGGGAGAAAGGATTGGAAGGAAAAGAAGAGCTGGTGAAATGTGCTTTTATCTTGCTTGTAAGAGAGAGCCTCAAGGAGAAAAGCACGGGTTCAGATATAAACCGTCTGTGGTGTTTTCATCAGGCCCTTCTAACATTTGATTATTGTAGTGACGAAAGCAGTGACTTAAAAGACTTGCTGCTTCAGTGCTTTATGAGTGTTATCCATATCAAAAAAGAAGAGTGAAAAAGATTTCTGAGTTTTCTGTTCAGCTGGAATTCTAGCTTCATTAAAATGATCCATGGGACCATTAAAAATCAACTGCAGTGCTTTCCACAGTCCCTGATGGTAAACATTGCAGAAATCTATTTCCGGGCTTGGAAGAAGGCTTCTGGGAGTATTTTGGAGACTGTTGAATATATTTGCATACAGGACTTCATGCACCATGGAGTTCATCTTCCCAGGAATTCTCCTGTGCATACTAAAGTGCGAAAGGTTCTGCCTAAGGATGTGGAAGATGTAGTGATTTTTGCAAGGAAATAATCAAGCTGGAAGTCATATGCTTTCACCAAGCCTACCCTGATCCACCAGACAATCATTAGTTGCTCTTCTCTCTTACCAAGTCTTGGCATTCATCTTCATGAACAATGGATTCTGGCACTTCCAGGTTAAAGCACCTTAAGCTTTAACACGTACTCAATCGTATCTCTTTATAATTATTCACCTGCCTTTATCTTCTTTCCAGCTTGTTTTAAGCTTCCAAGTTCTTTATTCCTTGTTGATTGTAACTTTTTGACTTATTCCTATCTTTTGTTATCTATTGTTTACCAGAATTGTTACTTCAGTTTACCCTTGTTAAATGTAAACCGATCCGATATGGTTATTTACTATGAAGGTCGGTATAAAAAACTGTTAAATAAAATAAATAAATAAATAATAATACTGTTTGATATGTACTGTTTTGATATGTACTGTTTGACATGATGCTGTTATAAGATTGTGTAATTAAGAAATGTTGTGTGTATGATGATAAGTGCAATATAATAAAATGTTTACAGTTTTGGAAATCGAATAATAAGAATATGATAAATTTTATTAATTGGATTATGATGATATATTATATGCAATAACAAATCAGTGTGACGAGTCATAGGATTCCCTGTTGTGTTGGGTATTGTGGCTATTGGGGGGGGGGATCTGTGAGTTCTCTCAGAGTTGTTGTGCCAGATTAAGCTACACCAGAGAGCCAGGAATCTTCAAGCAGGGTTCTTTGTCACAGACAATGGTGCAAACATGGTAAAGGCAATATCCAACGGGGGCTTTTAGAACATCCAATGTTTTGCACACACTCTGCACCTGGTAGTGAAGTCACTCTGGGGTTGGAGTCCAAGCACCAAGACAATGAATACCTGCAGACGTTAATACAGAAGTGCAGGAACATAGCAGGGTACTTCCACAGAAGTGTGAAGGCGGGGCAGGTTCTCCGTGAAAAGCAGACTAATTTGGGGATGCCTCACAAGCGTCTCATTCAAGACATTGGCACCCGGTAGAATTCCACCTATTTGATGCTGCAGAGGATAGTGGAGCAGCAGACACCTCTTCCTGGTCTTTTTCTGGAATTGGAGATAGGTGTGCATAGTCCCCTAGGGTATCATGATTGGGTAGTCATGAGTCAGCTGGTAAAAATCCTGAAGCCCTTCAAGGATGCCACGGAGGAGCTGCATTCCAGAAGTGCCACCTTGGGTGACATCATCCCTATAGTTAATATTCTGGAGGAAAATTTGGAAGGCTTTAAACAGGAAGAGTGAATGACAGAAAGGTGCTGTGTTGTCTGGACTTTTTGTAGAAGCAGGTGCAAGAGAGTTTACAACCTTTAACAAAACATGTGAAAGGGAAACTCGCCCTACAGTCCGATTGTCTCATATTTTGAAGTACCTGCTGATAGAAAAGGTCTGTGAACAGGATCGCCATAGGCAGAGACAGATTAGGCATGAAGCAGAGGAGGAAACAGCGGGCACTTCAGAGAGTAGTGTAAGCCCAAGCAGGAGCAGCACGCTGTCAGTGACAGCTAGTACTTCCTCCTCCACGTCAGTATGTCAAAGCCATGTTGCCCCTAAAAAATCATCTCTTCTGGGACAGGCTAGAGCAAAAGCAGCTGACAAGAAAGACTCTCAGCCCACCCAAGAAAAGGAGACACCAGCACAAATGTCAGTGACACGGTATCTCAAAAGCCCACTGAGGACATGGAAACAGATCCGCTGGCATATTGGACAAACAAGTCCACTGTCTGGCCACGCCTAGCCAAAGTGGCTCAGTGATATCTGTCCTGTCCACCAACCAGTGTACCCAGTGAACGTGTCCTTTCAATGACAGGGGATATCATGAGCCCTCATCTCTCAAGGCTGGCACCAGAGTTGATGGAAAAGCTAGTGTTTTTGAAAATAAACATGCCTTTTCTTGCGTTTCCAGATTTTCCCTGTGAATGGCAAGATGAATAAAAGCACTTTAAAGCCTTGCAGCAGCAGCTCTGCCTGCTTCATATGCTGCAGATATGGACCTGACTTCATTTACCCTGACTCCTTGTCTTGCCCCTATCAACACCATAGGGGCCTGAGCTCATGCGCTGTGCCTGTCTGTCTCACCCCTTATGTCACTTCAAGGGCCTGACCTCATGCGTTGTGCCCGTCTGTCTCGTGCCTTATGTCACTACAAGGGCCTGACCTCATTGCTGTCCCTGTCTGTCTCGCCCCTTATGTCACTAACAGGGCCTGACCTCATTGCTGTGCCTGTCTGTCTCGCCCCTTATGTCACTACAAGGGCCTGACCTCATGCGCTGTGCCTGTATGTCTCGCCCCTTATGTCACTACAAGGGCCTGACCTCATGCGCTGTATCTGTCTGTCTTGCCCCTTATGTCACTACAAGGGCCTGACCTCATGCGCTGTGCCTGTCTGTCTTGCCCCTTATGTCACTGATCTGGATACATACAGGGAAGGGAAAATTGGTTCTTACCTGCTAATTTTCGTTCCTGTAGTACCACAGATCAGTCCAGAGTCCTGCCCTTTTCAGTGTGAAGATAATGGCGAGTCCGCTTGATCAATACTTCTTTATATTCTCTACAGACAAGTTCTTCAAAGTTTTTCGAAGTTTTCAAGGGTTCTGATCCTACTTGGGGTTAGTAATCGGGTTTTTATTACCGGTCATAGCTGGTATGAGGTTCACAATGTTCTGGTTAATTAATTTTAAGATATTCTGCTTTGATACCACGTAATACTGACGGACTGTAGGTGGCACCTGAGGGTATAGGACAGAGGCTCTGTCTCCATCTGCTGGTGGGGAGGCAAAACCCAGGAGTCTGGATTGACCCATGTTGAACTGCTGTTCAAATGGAACTCTTCTCTACGTCGGCCTTCAAAGTTCTTGCTTGAATATTTGCTACTACCACCAAGATCTGCACCTGCGGCGGCTCCACCCGGGCCCTCACCCTTTCTGTCTCTACCGTGGCGGCCCTCCTACTCGTCATGGCTTAGCCCCCGTGACTCTCCTGGCCGGCGACGGCCGGGTATGGGCCCAGCCCTCCAACGCCATCCATTTTCAGGGCTAGTTGATTCAGCAGGTGAGTTGTTACATACTCCTTAGCAGATTCCGACTTCCATGGCCACCATCCTGGAGTCTGATGTGCATCGGCATCAGGCGCCTTATCCCGGCGATTGCTTCATCTGCAGCGCCAGTTCTGCTTACCAAAAGTGGCCCACTAGGCACTCGCATTCCATACCCAGCTCCATGCCTGCAAGCCGAGCATCTTACCTATTTAAAGTTTGAGAATAGGTTGAGATCATTTCGGCCCCAAGACCTCTAATCATTCGCTTTACCAGATAAAACTGGGGGACAGCCCGAGCACCAGCTATCCTGAGGGAAACTTCAGAGGGAACCAGCTACTAGATGGTTCGATTAGTCTTTTGCCCCTTTACCCAGATCGGACGACCGATTTGCACATCAGGACCGCTATGGACCTCCATCAGAGTTTCCTCTGGCTTCACCCTGCCCAGGCATAGTTCACCATCTTTTGGGTCCTATTACGCGCCTTCATGCTCCACCTCCCCGATGGGGCAGGTGATACGGGCTGGTGGTGTGCCTGCTGCTGGGATGCGGTGGGATCCCACCTCAGCCAGCGCACGCCAGCCCTCACCTACATTGCACCACAGGATTTCGGGAGGCCCTCCGACTAGCGCGCATGTTGGCTCCTTGGTCCGTGTTTCAAGACAGGTTGGGTGTGTCACCGACATCACCTCGGACCCCTGGTGCCCAGCATGGGCCTCCCGCCCGGCGGCGTGACGTAATCAGGGCGCACTGAGCACAGTCATGCCAGGAACGGGGGCCCCCATCCCCTTTCCCCCGCCCCACCCCCCCTCGTGAGTGGGAGGGGGGTTCCGGAGGAGGGCGCGGAGGTGGTCATCTCCCTCGGCCCCAGGAGAAACAGCGAAGCTGCTGCCGAGGGGGGGCTATAACATGTGCCGCCAGAGCGGAGAGCCACCTGCCCCCCTGAGGCCTTCCCAGCCGACCTGGAGCTGGTCGCGGCTTACCACCACAGAGGAAATGAACCTTGCATGGGCCGGGGCCATCTGGGATGCATAGCCCACCCAAGGGGGATCCACCACCCCGGTCTGACCGACCTCTTAACGGTTTAACGTCCTCTTGAACTCTCTCTTCAAAGTTCTTTTCAACTTTCCCTTATGGTACTTGTTGACTATCAGTCTCCTGCTGGTATTTAGCCTTAGATGAAGTTTACCACCCGCTTTGGGCTGCATTCCCAAACAACCCGACTCCGAGAAAACCTGGTCCCAGCGCACTTGGGGCCGCTACCGGCCTAACACTGTCCGCGGGCAGAGCCTCGTCTTGACTTGCCTGCCTGTCATACCCCTCTCAATAGCACAGGCACCTGACTACCTCCACCGTGCCTGCCTGCCTTGCCCTTATCAACACCACAGGGACCTGACTATCTCCACTGTGCTTGCCTGTCTTGCCCCTATCAACACCAGAGGGGCCTGTCTATCTCCACTGTGTCTGCCTGTCATGCCCCTATCAATACCACAGGGACCTGACTACCTCCACTGTGCCTGACTGTCTTGCCCCGATCAACACCAGAACATAAGAACATAAGAAATTGCCATGATGGGTCAGATCAGGGGTCCACCAAGCCCAGCATCCTGTTTCCAACAGAAGCCAAACCAGGCCACAAGAACCTGGCAATTACCCAAACAATAAGAAGATCCCATGCTCCTGATGCGAATAATAGCAGTGGCTATTCCCTAAGTAAACTTGATTAATAGCAGTTAATGGACTTCTCCTCCAAGAACTTATCCAAACCTTTTTTGAACCCAGCTAACTAACCCACCCTAACTGCACTAACCACATCCTCTGGCAATAAATTCCAGAGCTTAATTGTGCATTGAGTGAAAAAGAATTTTCTCCGTTTTGTTTTAAATGTGCTACTTGCTAACTTCATGGAATGCCCCCTAGTCCTTCTATTATCTGAAAGTGTAAATAACCGATTCACATCTACTCATTCAAGACCCCTCATGATCTTAAAGACCTCTATCATATCCCCCCTCATCCGTCTCTTCTTCATGTTGAACAGGCCTAACTTCTTCAGCCTTTCCTTATAGGGGAGCTGTTCCATCCCCTTTAACATTTTGGTTGCCCTTCTCTGTACCTTCTCCATTGCAACTATATCTTTTTTGAGATGGGCGACCAGAATTGTACACAGTATTCAAGGTGCGGTCTCACCATGGAGCGATACAGAGGCGTTATGAAATTTTCCGTTTTGTTAACCATTCCTTTCCTAATAATTCCTAACATTCTGTTTGATTTTTTGATTGCTGTAGCACACTGAGCCGACGATTTTAAAGTATTATCCACTATGATGCCTAGATCTTTTTCCTGAGTAGTAGTTCCTAATATGGAACCTAACATCATGTATCTACAGCAAGGGTTATTTTTCCCTATATGCAACACCTTGCATTTGTCCACATTAAATTTCATCTGCCATTTGTATGCCCAATCTTCCAGTCTTGCAAGGTCCTCCTGTAATGTATCACAGTCTGCTTGTGATTTAACTACTCTGAATAATTTTGTATCGTCTGCAAATTTGATAATCTCACTCGTTGTATTCCTTTCCAGATCATTTATATATATATTGAAAAGCACCGGTCCAAGTACAGATCCCTGAAGCACTCCACTGTTTACCCATTTCTACTGAGATAATTGACCATTTAATCCTACTCTCTATTTCCTGTCTTTTAACCAGTTTGTAATCCACAAAAGGACATCACCTCCTATCCCATGACTTTTTAGTTTTCTTAGAAGCCTCTCATGAGGGACTTTGTCAAACGCCTTCTGAAAATCCAAATACACTACATCTACCAGTTCACCTTTATCCACATATTTATTAACCCCTTCAAAAAAATGAAACAGATTTGTTAGGCAAGACTTCCCTAGGGTAAATCCATGTTGACTGTGTTCCATTAAACCATATCTTTCTATATGCTCTACGATTTTGATATTTAGAATAGTTTCCATTATTTTTCCGGCACTGAAGTCAGGCTCACTGGTCTATAGTTACGCGGATCGCCACTGGAGCCCTTTTTAAATATTGGGGTTACATTGGTCATCCTCCAGTCTTCAGGTACAATGAATTATTTTAATGATAGGTTATATAACTAATAAATCAGAAATTTCATTTTTTAGTTCCTTCAGTACCCTAGGATGCATAGCATCTGGTCCGGGTGATTTGCTACTCTTTAGTTTGTCAATCTGGCCTACTACATCTTCTAGGGTCACAGTGATTTGGTTCAGTTCATCTGACTCATCACCCTTGAAAACCATCTCCCGGAACTGGTATCTCCCCAACATCCTCATTAGTAAACACAGAAGCAAAGAATTCATTTAGTCTTTCTGCAATGACTTTATCTTCCCTAAGAGCCCCTTTAACCCCTCTGTCATCTAATGGTCCATCCGACTCCCTCACAGGTTTCTTGCTTCGGATATATTTTTAAAAGTTTTTATTATTAGTTTTTTCCTCTATGGCCAATTTCATTTCAAATTCTCTCTTCGCCTGTCTTATCAATAAGAACATAAGAAAATGCCATAATGGGTCAGACCAAGGGTCTATCAAGCCCAGCATCCTGTTTCCAACAGTGGCCAATCCAGGCCATAAGAGCCTGGCAAGTACCCAAAAACTAAGTCTATTCCATGTTACCATTGCTAATGGCAGTGGCTATTCTCTACGTGAACTTAATAGCAGGTAATGGACTTCTCCTCCAAGAACTTATCCAATCCTTTTTTAAACACCACTATACTAACTGCATTAACCACATCCTCTGGCAACAAATTCCAGAGTTTAATTGTGCGTTGAGTAAAAAAGAACTTTCTCCGATTAGTTTTAAATGTGCCCCATGCTAACTTCATGGAGTGCCCCCTAGTCTTTCTACTATCCGAAAGAGTAAATAACTGATTCACATCTACCCGTTCTAGACCTCTCATGATTTTAAACATCTCTATCATATCCCCCCTCAGCCGTCTCTTCTCCAAGCTGAAAAGTCCTAACCTCTTTAGTCTTTCCTCATAGGGGAGCTGTTTGATGCCAGAGGATGTGGTTAGTGCAGTTAGTATAGCTGTGTTTAAAAAAGGATTGGATAAGTTCTTAGACGAGAAGTCCATTACCTGCTATTAAGTTCACTTAGAGAATAGCCACTGCCATTAGCAATGGTAATATGGAATAGACTTAGTTTTTGGGGTACTTGCCAGGTTCTTATGGCCCGGATTGGCCACTGTTGGAAACAGGATGCTGGGCTTGATGGACCCTTGGTCTGACCCAGTATGGCATGTTCTTATGTCTTATGTCCTTTTACATACTTAAACCAATTTAACAAGAGGGTTGGTTTCCATGAGCTTTCCTATTTTATACTAGATGACTCCCTGTCACCACAAAAAAACTGAATGTAAAAATGCAATATATCTCCTATGTCTGCTCTAAAATCTTTTAAGTTTATGATTTGCAAGCCCAATATCTTATTAGCTTCTATCCAGATTCAATGTTAGCCAGCCAGAGAAAGCTGACGAAACCAAACTGTCTGGAAAAATCTACTAAATTAAATTTACTTACTGTAACATTTCTCCACAACTTTAAATCCTCATACCTTAAACCAGTTCTCCCCCCCCCCCCCCCCCCCCCCCCCGTGTCCTACTGTGCATATGAATCGCATGGAGCTTTACCCTTCCACCTTCTCTTTACCTGCAAACACAGTTAATTCTCCAGCTCCCAGTGCCCTTTCAAGTTCTGAAACTGCCATAACAATTGTAATGCAGACCCTAATCACTGCAATGCTTTACACTACGGCAGAAATCTGACATAAATAAAAAAAACAGATAGCAAACTCTACTTTCCCAAAAACTTTCCCTTTTTTATGTTCCTCTAATAATCCCTCATCCTCACAAGCAGGGCAAGGGCTTACAACCATAGGCTAACTGGCACTGTTTTTAAACCTCCTTGTATAGTTTTTCCAGTACACATTAATTAATAAATATACAGACAAATAATTCAAAATCACTCTTTATAAGTTCTCATTACATATAATAGTCTACAAATGGGTGTCCCTAAAGTAGATCAAAATGAATAGTGCACTGTTATATACAATTGGCCAAAAAAGAAATCTTTTACTTATTTAACTAGAAATTAAATTTGCAAATTAATTATATAGGCATGAGTAACTACTTACAGATCTGTCTTCACATGGAGCACTCACTTCTGTTGTCTTCCGGGTACTACTTTTGCAATAACCAGTCATCTAGAAATCTTCTGTTTCTAGGAATTACTTCGCAATAAACAAAACTTCAAACAGCCAATTAAAGTCCAAGTACTAGTGTTAGGTCTGATCCTGTCCTGCAGAGTCAGACATAAGACTGTCCAATCGATAGCCACAGCCATCAAGTCCCTGTTAGGGTGCCATAATGTTAAGTGCCACGCCATTCTTTATGGCGCTTATGGCCAGGGAGACAAGAACACTTAGATTTCTATTGAAAACATAATTTTTTATTGAACAATATAAGTATTCTTGGGAGATGCTGATGCCATGCCTCTGACAACCTATCCACCATCATCTCATCGTATTCAGGAATTAATCCTTCTTTTATAGATAACATTCAGTATTGAACAAAGGTAGAAGGTTCTGCAGAGGTGCGTGATTGCCCAAAGAACTATTTACAGAGGTTGTCATGTCAGCCCTATGTGACTACTCCTGAACTGCCCTGATTAGTTTTCCCAGGAGGTGGGGCTCATTAGGTGGGGCCCATTTACCAATCACTCTCTAGATAGTCCTTTGTTCTGTTAGAATCTTGCTGATCAAGGTAATTAACATATCTGTGGCTGTGTTTATAGAAAACTCCTGAGAATAGTGTCTTTTATTGTGACCGGATAGCCTCAAGCTCCTGTCGTTGGTTTCTTCTTTGATTGACCTGATGAGTAAGGAGCCAGGTTAATTGCATGAATAAGGAGCCAGATTAATTGCATGTCCAGATATCATGAGCTTTCTGCAAGTCATTCTCAGCAAGTCACTTTGAGTTCATTCAGCCAAAGCAGGCTAAGAAAACCCGAGGATTCTGGGGGGTTTTCTTTCCCCATGTTGGTTTTCTATTCAGGCACACATCAGACCATATGCTGAATATCTATGGGAGAAATAGTAGGAAGATTAGCGAGAACTGAATTAGATAACAGTTCTGGGGATACATGTTTTCTTTTATAGAAAATTTGAGAGTTATGAGGTTGTTGGAGCGCTGTACTTTTAAGAGTTCCAGAAAAAGACAGAACAAAGTGGTCTGACCAAGGAACAGGTTGGCAAGATATTTTGATAGAGGAGTTAAGAATAAAAGATGGGTTACAGAAAAGTAGATCTAAAGTATGTCCGCATGTATGAGTGGGTTGATCATTTAGTTGTTTCCAGCCCAGTCCAGACATAGCATGAAGAAAGTGAGAAGTAGAAAGACGGGGAGGAGTAGTGTCAACATGGATATTAAAGTCACCTGCTATCAAGGGTTGAGTAAGATCAACTGGTAAAGAGGATATGTTTCTAATAATGGAGATATGTCTGAACTTAACAGTTTAGGTGGACAATAGATCACACAAAAGTTGGCCACTGTAGTAGAAATAAGTAAGGGGCAGATTTTAAAAGCCCTACGTGGGTAAATCCAGTTGGATTTATGCGCGTAGGGGGGGTTACTGAGCGCCGAGCCGATTTTGCATAGGCTCGGCAACGCGCGCAAGCCCCGGGATGTGCATATGTCCCGGGGCTTGAAAAAAGGGGCGGGGAATGGGCGGTCCGGGGCATGGCCAGAGGCCTCCGTAGGACCTCTAGGCTGGGGGATTGTGCGCCGGCACTCGGCCGGCAGGTGCAACTTACATAACAAAGATATGGGGGGGTTTAGGTAGGGCTGGGGGCAGGTTAGGGAGGGGAAGGGAGCGGAAGGTGGGGGGGGGGGGCGAAAGGAAAGTTCCTCTGATTTCGGAGCAGCCTCTGAGGGAACAGGGAAAGCCATCGGAGGGAACAGGGAAAGCCATCAGAGCTCCCCTAGGGCTCAGTTTGCACAAGGGGCACCCCCTTGCGTGCACCAACCCCGGATTTTATAACATGCGCGTGGCTGTACGCGCATGTTATAAAATCGGGCGTACCTCTTAAAATCCAGCCCTTAGATTTCATAGGGTCCAGTAGAAGGGATTTTTTTTTACAAGGGAGAAGGGGGGATCTATTAATGGCATGGAGTCCCCCTCCTCTGCAGATAGGTCTGGGTTCTGAAATGGTATAGTCAGAAGGACATAGGTTATTAATAATAATAGTATCGTAGTCAAACAGCCAACATTCAAATATTAACACAACATCGGATTTTTGAGAAGAAATAAAGTCATGTATAATTAGAACTTTTTTCCTGATCTACTTAGTGTTTGGATACTTGCCAGGTACTTATAGCCTGGATCGGCCACTGTTGGAAACAGGATGCTGGGCTTGATGGACCCTTGGTCTGACCCAGTATGGCAATTTCTTATGTTCTTATGATCTTATGATTGTGCATTAAAAGTTAGTAAAGAAATGGTTTTAAGAAAACAGTCAAAGATTTAGCAGCAAGCATTATTGGTTTCAGGTTTCTTCTGGAAACAGGTTTAACACTGCTTCGACTTAGACCAAGGTGACCATATAATCCTTGGCCTAAAATGGTATTGATTTCCATTAAAAAAGGAGAGATGGAAGAGAGGAAAAAAAAGAAATTAAGGTTAATACATCAATACAAGTGAGGCACGAAGGGGCACACAAAGGGGCGAGCCCGTTTGTCTTGCTCCTTCGGCTCACGGTGCCTCCAGTGTCACAGCTATACACCATTCATCCCGATTTTTTTCTTTTTTCTTTTTTTCTGTGTTTAATTATATTTCCCTCACCCCTTCATGTGTTGCCATTTAAAAAATTATTGAAGATGGAGGTGAATGTCTCATTTCATGACTTTACTACACTAACTCCAAACCCATTGAAGTTAATGTTAGTCTGCTTTATGTGTTATAATCATCGACATTCCACCTACCATCCTGTTTATTTTATTCAAAAAAAATCTAAAATCTCCTATAATTTCAAACTTTATTTCAGTCCAGCAAAAACTGCTTCATGCACCTTTTTCCTTTTATTACCCGTCAATTACTTAGCTTAATGCTGCATCCTGCTTATTCAATGTCCTCCCTACAAGGCCTTGATTCGAAACGTCTAAGTTTCTTCTTCAGGGGAGATGAATAATCCGATGTTTCTCCTTACAATATCTGCTTTGCACTGCGACGGTGTTTCCTTCTTCTCA
This sequence comes from Rhinatrema bivittatum, assembly GCF_901001135.1. Classification (NCBI taxonomy): domain Eukaryota; kingdom Metazoa; phylum Chordata; class Amphibia; order Gymnophiona; family Rhinatrematidae; genus Rhinatrema; species Rhinatrema bivittatum. The sequence continues at coordinate 186,333 of NC_042620.1, read as the reverse complement.
CATACCTCTTGCTTCTTATACTCCTCCCAATGCTCCAGAATGAACCAATGACATCCCACCATATTCATCACTTCACAACGATAGCCAATCCAACGCTTCATTAAGTCCATAAGGAATTACTGAGTTTAATCTGAAAATCCACCTTTGTTCCTGATAATTTAACCTGGTTGCCAGATCCCCTCCCCTCACTGATTGCATCACTTATTCAATCACCGTCTACCGCAATTCATCAAACATATGTTGTGTATTCAAGCAGTGTTGAAATATAGGTGCCGATACAGTGCCCGTGTTTAAACGTGAACAATGTTCGACCAATCTTCTTTTGATCTGCCTGCTAGTTCTTCCAACATACACCTTAGGACACGGACATATTATAGCATATACCACATTAGTGGACCTGCAGTTTGTTTGATAACATCTCCTAATATTTACTTTAGATACCGGGTCTTGCTAGGTTTCTCCCTCTATTGTTTGTTCACAAAAATCGCAACATTGGCATTTCTCATGCACCCCTTCATTGTGGTATCTCGTTTATCTATGTAAGTATGTACAACTTTATCTCCGATGTTCGACCCCCGAGAAGTCACAATCAATGGTGCCTCCTTGAATATATCATGTAATGTCAATACATGCCAGTGTCGCTGTATGGAATCTGCTATCATCGCCGTAGCCGTGCTATTTATTTATTTATTTAGAAGCTTTTCTATACCGTCATTCATAGTTACATCACAACGGTGTACAATATGTTATATCAATAGGATATTCACATACTTAAAATATAAAGTTAATTAACAATAAACTCAAATAAAATTCAAATTGAGGAATGAATATACAACGTGTGCTATGTTCTAGTACACACGTCAATCTATCTTCCTCTCTTTTTTGCCGGTATTCCAATAGTTGTTTTCTGTCAGTGTACTTAGCTCTTTTATATGCTTTTTTAATCACTGATTTTGGGTATCCACGGGCTTTAAACCGATCTGTCAAAATATCAGCTTGAATCTCAGATTCCATCGGCGTTGAACATATGCATTTTATGTGGAAGAACTGACTTACAGGCAGACCTCTTTTAAAGGACGACTGATGATGACTATGGTATTTCAACAAATTGTTTCGATCCGTCGACTTCTGATTTAGAGAAGAGACGACTGAGGGGGGATATGATAGAGGGGTTTAAAATCATGAGAGGTCTAGAACGGGTAGATGTGAATCGGTTATTTACTCTTTCGGATAGTAGAAAGACTAGGGGGCACTCCATGAAGTTAGCATGTGGCACATTTAAAACTAATCGGAGAAAGTTCTTTTTTACTCAACGCACAATTAAACTCTGGAATTTGTTGCCAGAGGATGTGGTTAGTGCAGTTAGTATAGCTGTGTTTAAAAAAGGATTGGATAAGTTCTTGGAGGAGAAGTCCATTACCTGCTATTAAGTTCACTTAGAGAATAGCCACTGCCATTAGCAATGGTTACATGGAATAGACTTAGTTTTTGGGTACTTGCCAGGTTCTTATGGCCTGGATTGGCCACTGTTGGAAACAGGATGCTGGGCTTGATGGACCCTTGGTATGACCCAGTATGGCATTTTCTTATGTTCTTATGTTCTTAGAGTAGTTTCAATCCTCCCCTCCTTGACAACAATCCTCACGTCCAAATATGCGATCAATTCCCCACTCATGTCACCTGTAAACTTCAAACTAGAATTCAAAGAATTCAACCAATGGATAAACTGGACCAATTCTTCCTCTGATGTTTTCCAGACGAAAAATATGTCATCTATAAAACAACTCCAACAACTTATCTTGTCCCACCATTTAGATTTATACATATGCTTCTGTTTGAATTGTGCAACATAAATATTTGCCACAGCAGGGGCTACAGCTGACTTCATCACTATACCATGGTTTTGATGATAAAAATTATCACCAAACAAAAAGTAATTACTACTTAGTACCAGTTTCAACAATTGAATAATGAAATCCACTGGAATACGTTGAACTTGCCACTCATCTCTGAGTTTACTTGACACTATTTCCCATGCTTCTTCTTGGGGGATCTGCGTATAAAGTGACTGAATGTCCAACGATACCAACTTCCATTCCTCATTCCATACTTCCATAGTTTGCAATTTTTTCAAAAAGTGACTTGTATCCTTTAAATATGAAAAAGCTTGTTTCACTATTGTTTCCAAAAAAATATCCACAAAAGTGGCTAATGGTTCAAGTACAGAATTCCTTAACGATACTATTGGCCTGATGGGAGGATCTTGTATGTTTTTATGAATTTTTGGCATCGAATATATAATTGGAGTACTGGGATGTTCTCTCACCAAATACTTTTTCTCCTTTGATGTTAAAAATTTCACTCCATTCACCAACTCCTTAATCAGTCGTAATATCTCATATGTGGGATCTTGATCCATCAAACTGTAATATTTGGTGTCCTGCAAATGTGTCAACATATTCTTAATATACAACTCCCGATCCTGCATCACTATGGCGCCCCCCTTGTCCGCCAGCTTAATAATAACTTGCTTTTCTTTCGCCAGTTGATTACGCTGTGCGAGCTTTTTGTGACAAATTATGATATCTGGGTGTTTGTTTGCGTTCCATCTCTGCTATATCATGTAGAACCAATTGTCTGAATGTTTGTACATAAGGGTCCATCGGACCTGGGGGGGACCATGTTGACTTCAATTTCACTATTGACATATCCACATCTTTCTTATCCAACTGATGGAAAAACAAACGACAGTTTAATTTTCTAATAAATCGGTGTATAGAAATTCTAGTCTCAAAAGGTTTGTGAAAAGTGGTCGGGACGAATGATAAACCATTATCTAACACATCTACTTGATCTTGAGTTATTGCTAATGAAGATAGATTTACTACTGCTGATAATTTCTGTGCGTCTGTTGCCGTGTCATTCTGTTTGAAGATTGGAACGCTTGTTGTCCTTTCCATTTGGGTTTGTGGTGTGTTCCTCTGTTCCGATTCTCGGTGTCCAAAAAAGGCTTCTGAACACTATTGGCATTTTTTTGAGAGATAGTGTTGCTCATATTTTCCAGTGAATTTCCATGCTCTTCTTCTCGAAGATCTTCATCCGATCCACTCGAGCTATCCCCCGATGAGAAATTAAATCTTACTTTCTTCCCTTCTTGTTTAGAACGGGTTTTATCCCCCTTCCACACATAAACTTTATTATTAGCATAGTCCCCTTGATCCCTTTTAAATTTGGCTACTTTAGTATTTTTAATAGCTGCCCGAAATTGGTCCAGACTGTTTTTATGTTCGTTTAATTTATCTTCAGAGTCTGCCAATTTATTTACTGACTCTATCACAGGGGTTATCTGTGCATATAATTCCTCTGTATATTTATTCACTCGATTCACTAAGAGCAACATTAAATCAAGTGAACACTTGTTTAGAATGGCCATCCAAGTGTTCACAAATTCTGTATCTTCCGAGAATAACATCGGTTCCTTTTGAACCCTCAGGCCTCTAGGGATCATTTGTTGTTTAATATACTCCACTAAGCTAATACCGTGTAATTCTACTCTTATAAGTTTCTTGTTCAATCTCACATATTCATCCCAACCGGTATTTTCTTGCAGTTGCACCGAATCCGAAAACAACGAGGTTTGTTGTTTAATGCTTTCAATTTGCACATCCGAAAAACTAAATATGTTTTTCCATCCCTCCATGGAGCTTTCTGGAGCAGTTAATATCAAGTGGCACCACCAATTTGACAAACACTATTATTTAAATCTCCACTACAAGCAGGTTTTGGCACTTAATGTTATACACCATTCATACAACCCCGTATTTTCATACCAACATTCCTTTATATGAAGATCCTGATTTTTTTCTTTTTTCTTTTTTTCTGTGTTTAATTATATTTCGCTCATCCCTTCATGTGTTGCCATTTAAAAAATTATTGAAGATGGAGGTGAATGTCTCATTTCATGACTTTACTACACTAACTCCAAACCCATTGAAGTTAATGTTAGTCTGCTTTATGTGTTATAATCATCGACATTCCACCTACCATCCTGTTTATTTTATTCAAAAAAATCTAAAATCTCCTATAATTTCAAACTTTATTTCAGTCCAGCAATTGAGATATCACACCGGTTTACATTCAGGTACTGTAGGTATTTTTCTATCCCCAGAGGGCTTACAATCTAAGGGGTGGATTTATCAAAATGCGGTAAGTACCGCATGCGATAGCAAAAGGGGCATGTTTTATGCTAATATAGCATTTATCGCAATTTGCGCTAATTACCTGTGTGAAGAGCTAAGTTTGTGCAAATTGCAATACCACTTCAGATTCTGCGATAAGTGCCAGACCTGTTGTATTTCCTGCATTCAGAGAGAGAGAGAGCCTGGCCATAATATCATGGCCCATAGGTATTTCTATCCCTATGGTAGGCCCACCTAGTAACTCAAGGTGGGGATTAGGTATGAGTGTAGGGGGTTAGGGGCCACTTTGACGTTCTACGTGACACCTACAAACAGAACAGTGGTCTCTTGTGAAGATTTGATGACCTTTGGAGTGAGGAAACTCACTCCAAGATGAGATTTGGGCAATGTTCTCTCAACCTAGCTTGATGCACCTTATCGCATTTTGAAAAATGACCCCCCTAAGTTTGTTCCTGAGGCAATGGAGGGTAAAGTGACTTGCCCAATATCACAAAGAGCGACAGCAGGACTCGAGCCCTGGTCTCCTGGTTCATAGTCCACTGCTCTAACCACTAGGCTATTCCTCCGGGGTTGTATGAATGGTGTATAACATTAAGTGCTACAACCCGCTTGTAGTGGAGATTTAATCCAGTGTCACAGCGGCACTCTTATTCCAGCGCTCTCAGATGGATGATGTCACAGGTGGACGGGGTGGGCAGAACCCATGTGGCACAAGTGCTGCGGTAGTGGCATCAGCCAAGTTCAGGAGCAGGCAGGCAGGTAATTAGGTACACCCGGAAGTAAACTGGAGAAACAGCAGCAGCAGACAGTAGAGTCAGAGTGGAAGCCGCCGGTGTGGCAGAAACACTCTTATGCCGGCGCCCTCAGATGATGTCACAGGTGGGTGGGGCAGGCAGAATCCACGTGGCACAAGCGCTGAGATAGCAAAGTCAGCCAAGTCCAGGTTGTATCATTACCCCTACTAGGCTAGTGTTGTCAGAACTTTGTACTGGATCCGCGATTGTATAGGTAGTCAGTACAGAGCTATGAGAGATTGTGAATGTGATCAAATTTCCTGATCCAGTTAAGAGTCTAGCTGCAGCATTTTGAAGTAGTTGTAGTTTTTATATAAGACCTTTAAGTGCCCTGAGTAGAAGGTTTTAGGTTTTAGAGTGCCTGTTTATTGTTTAATTATTTATTTTCATATGGACCATTCTGTTGTTTTGCTATCTAAAATATGTCTAGGTCTGAATCCAGGAGGCTGAGAGTACAACCTTAGATCTGCATCACTCAAAGGATGGTGCAAAACTGATTGTCAACTATGTTCACGTATTTTGAAAATCAAATATATGCATACAGTTGTCTCTCCCTGGATGACCCATAATTTCAGTGACTAAATGCAAGCTCCTAATTAAGGATGCTCATTGGAGAACAATATTCAGCCCTGCTGATCTAACTAGCTAACACTTTAGCCATCTGTATCTTTCTGAAAATTGTCCTCCCCATGTTTTGTTTGGGTTTTTTTATTTAAAATGTCTTATATACTGCATTCTCAGTAATCAAAGCGGTTCACAGATAAAACATATATAAAATGGATAAAACAAACAAAAAAAGAACATTTACATTCCTAAGCAATTGGGTTGCCAGTATTCATTTCATATGGCTCCTGTCACACAATATAGCAAATGGGGTAGGTGAATTTTAGTATTTATTGTTTATGAATTGCATTTAGTTAATTTTAGTACAATAATGTTTTAGGAATTATATACATGTTAATTTTAAGGTTATAGGTATATTTTATTGCTAGATTTAATAGTTTTTAATACAAATTGTATTTATTGTATTATAATAGATTGTATGTGAAATGTACACCGTTGTGATGGTCTATTTTGACTGATGTAACGGTATATAAAAATGAAATAAACTATAAACAATGGAATACCATTTTCTTTTCATTCAACATTTGTTCCAAAGACCTGCTGGAAAAGCCAAGTTGACTTTTCCATAACTAGAGCTATAGTTCAATAATTTTTAGATACTGTTATTAATATAGATATGATTATGTGTATTGCTTATTTCATAGCCCATGCTTAAAATTGCTCAGCTTTGGGCAGTTCCTACATCTATTTCTCTGCCTGTGGATTTCCATTTTTACAACCCTTTGAGAAAAGAAAAATTAGTGGCACTTAATATCAACTATATATATAGATAGATACTTCTGTACAATAGCATATTCATATATGTTTCTATATGAAGCAGTAAGCAAAATCATTTTTGAGTTATTTGTTTTCAAATACTGTATTTTTTATTTCAGCCTATGAGTAGAAACTCATTTTTGAATCTGGGAAAACCTGACATTACCAAGATTGAACTTTTGAAAGATGTACAGAGCACACAGGACCTTATTATTCGACTAGTCGCCCATGATATGATGCGTTGTGATGAAGATGAAGACATTGATGAAATTGTTTTAAAGGAAGAAACTTCTTTATTTGTGAAAAGTCAGTACCTTAGGGATCGACTACCAAAAACTAAGCTGAGCTCGATCCTACGAAGTAAAGATTTGTGGAAAAGTTGCTGCAAATGCAAATGTAAATGCAGTCCTTGTTGCAAGTCCAAGGTTCCCCCTAGAGGTCCTATTCCAACTCTCCACAAAAGTACTAGCAAATTTATTTTGGAAATTCTTCCTGAGCCAGACACTTTTACTGCACCTGTGGTAACTTCACAAGTAAGTAAAAAATTCTATATTATATCTTAGAGCTATAAACTTATTTTTTGGGGAGTAAGCAACAGCTTGGATAGTGGGTTTAAATATTGTTAGTATAATGTCATCAGCAAACATTGTTACTTTATATTTTTTCTGACCTATCATGATCCCTGATATATCAAGTTTAGCACTAATTCTTTGAGCTAACTGTTAAGAGCAATAAAGGGTATCCTTGCTATATTCCACAGCCCAGCAAAATTTTCTCCAAATACCCTCCATTATCCTTAATGCATGCTTGAGGCCTACTATATAATCCAGCAATTTAAATTAAGAAATTAGATTCCAGTCCAGTGTTTTCCAACATAAACTGCATGAGAAGTTAGTGTACCTAGACACATTTTTTTAATGCATGGATTGCTAATAACATCAAGGGAGTCTTATGTAAGATTAACTTTCTTTCTAATGTTATCCGCCATCTTCTTTAAATGGATAAATTCTGCTTGATCTGAATTACTTGATCCCTGTAATTACCCTACTAACCTGATGGCAAGAATTTTTGTCATGAATTTTGTATCAGGATTCAATAAAGAGGTCTAGAAGATCCATAATTTCTCTTATCATTGCCCTCTTTAAGAAACACTGAGATACTGTTGGAAGGGGGTGTCCCAGATGTCTTGAAATTGGCAACTGTGAGACTGGTTCTAAAAAAATCAGTCTCTTCCATTTGACCAGTTGATGAACTTGCAGCCCATTTCATACTTACCCTCCTTGGCTAAAGTATTAGAGAAATGTGTACAGGTGCAGCTAGATGCTCATCTTGAAGAGCATAGGGTGCCAAATGGTTAACAGTTTGGGGTTAGAACATCTCATAGTACAGAGACTTTAATGTTGTTCCTTTTAAATTCATTATTTTGTACAATTGGACATTATAGCAGCCTTTGATACTGTGAGTCATGAACTGCTGTTAAAGGCCTTGGTGGTAATGTACTGTCTTGATTTGCATAATTTTTGCAGCATAGAAAACAGCATATCCAGTTAGGCAACCATTTCTCCTCATGGAGATCTCTGAAGTCTGGAGTTCCACAGGGATCTGCCTTATCTTCAGTGCTGCTGAATGTTTATTTCTCCCCATTAAGTTGTTCTCTGAAGTCTCCTGGAATGACTTATTTTGTGTATGAGGATGATGTTCAGTTTTTCCATACCTTGCACCACAAATGCAACTTTTTTCAGAAATTCCCTATGACAGTGAATGCTTGGCTGTACTGTCATGAAATGGTGCTTAATTTACAGAAGATTACACTTTTTTGAGTTGGTAAGCATTCCATCAAAGATGGTTTAGTACAATTGGGGGTAGATTTTATAAATTTGCACAAGCGCATACTTTTGTTCGCGCACTAGGCGCGAACAAAAGTACGCTGGATTTTATAAGATACGCGCGTAGCCGGGCGTATCTTATAAAATCCGGGGTCGGCGCGCGCAAGGGGGTGCATATTTGTGCAAGCTGCGCGCGCCGAGCCCAGCGCGCGCTGCCTGTTCCCTCCAAGGCCGCTCCAAAATCGGAGCGGCCTTGGAGGGATCTTTCTTTCCACCCCCCCGCACCTTCCCCTCCCTTCCCCTACCTAACCCACCCCCCCCCCCGGCCCTATCTAAACCCCCCCCCTTACCTTTATTGGCAGATTTACGCCTGCTGAAAGCAGGCGTAAATCTGCGCGCACCAGCAGGCTGCTGGTGCACCATCACCCGACCCAGGGGCTGGTCCGGAGGCCTCGACCACGCCCCGGGCCGGCGCCACGCCCCCAGTCCCGCCCCGAACCCCCCCCGGACACCCCCCAGACACGCCCCTTTTACGAAGCCCAGGGACTTACGCGCGTCCCGGGGCTGTGCGCGCACCGGCGGCCTATGCAAAATAGGCGCGCCGGTGCATGAGGGCCCTGCGCGCGTAAATCCGGCCGGATTTACGCGCGCAGGGCATTTAAAATCCGGCCCCTTGAATCCAGAACTCATATCAACATGTATAAAAAAGTCTAAGAAAAAGAAAATAATAAACATTAAGGGGCAGATTTTAAAACCTGCGTGCGGGCGCAGATTTGTTCATGCAAATAGCCGCTGTGCCTGGAGGCTCAGGCCACGCCCCCGCCCCGGACCACCCCGCCCCGCCCCTTTTGCAAGCCCCGGAACATACGCGCATCCCGGGGCTTGCGCGCGCCGCTGAGCCTATGCTCAGCGGCGTGCGTATCTGCCCCTAAATCTATATGTTGACATTATTTAGTCCACAATAAGTGTTAGAGAGAAAACAAAAACTAGAAATTAAGAAAATCAGAGAAAAATACATTTTTTAGGTCATATCCAGAATTAATAGAAAATGGCATAGCTTTTTTTTTGCAAGAAATTCTCCAATTGTACTTGATCATAGAAAATGTATTTAGATCCCTGGATCTTAAGAAGACTTTTACAAGTAAATTTCAATAGGAATTGAGCCTTAAGAGCTAAAACTCTTGGCTTCAATGCAAGAAAAAATTTCCTTTTACTTTGTGTTTCCCTGGCAACATCTGGAAAGATAGCAATTGTTTCCCCATAAACTGCTATGATTTGTGGGTATGTGGGCCCTTGGCCTGAAATGCGAGTTGTTACTACCTGCGGGGAGGACTCCCATAGGTCCGCACCTTTGGGAGGCGAGGTCAGAGACAGCGGGGAGCTCTGGATGAGGCAATGGAGAGGACCGGAGGAGCCAGGTGAGTACCCCTGTGGAGAATCAGGGTGGAGGCATTAGCTGAGCAGGGATCCTGAAGGGAGGAGTGCCAGAGAGACCACAGAGTGGGAGGCATGAGACTGGCCAAGCCAGAGATACTCTGGAGAGGCAACCCCAAGGGAAGGAGCTGAACAGCGGAGAGGATGATGATGTAACGCCCTAGGGCAACCCACAGGACAAAGAAGCCTGAGCCAAGCCTCTAGTGATGACATAGCACCACCCCGAGGAGCGGGGAAGTGTTGGCAGTCTTGATATTATATGTAGGCGCAACCCCGAGGAGCAGGGAAGCATAGAAAGTCACAAAGAAGTCGGAGAATGCTACCCCGAGGAGTGGGGAAGCTCTGGCAGTCACTTGGATAACTCGTAGGCACGGTCCTGAGGAGTGGGAGGCACGAACAGTCTTGTTCAGGCTGCGGGCACAACCCCAAGGAGCGGGGAAGCCCCACTGTAGAACTCACAGATAGCAGAAGTGTCCCAGAGGTAGTCCCAAGGAACGGGAGGCCTTGCAGGTTAGAACCCAGGAGATGCTAAGCCAGCCCGAGGAGCGGGGTAGGCAAGGAGAGCGAGTCCCCAATGCATACACTGGCCCCCGAGGAGCAGGTACCAGACAGGGTCCAAGTTCATAGGCACGAAAGCATAGTCTCAGGAACACGTAGGCAGTAGTCGAAGACGTACGGAACTTGTTGCCAAGTTGGCTAGCTGAGGGCGATGGTGGAGTTTAAATACACCGGTCTGATGAAATCTCATACAGGGACGCCCCCGATGTTCCCGCCAAGGAGGCTTCAAAGGAGGGCCTGGTGGCATGCACATGCACCTAGGAAGTCCCAACGTCGAGGAGGGTGGCAGCAGCGTCCAGGCCGCCACGAGGAATCCCAGAGAACGCGGTGATGGAGACTAGCCCAAGCCACAAACAGCCCCGGGGAGGGCAGGAGAGCAGTGCAGGAAGTAAGTACGCGCGGTCACAGCTGTCTGTGACCAATGGGCATAACATTAACCCCCCCCCCTCTTAAGGCCCCTTCCCGGGGGTGTGGGTTTGTGAGGATGCTTGGCATGAAACTGTTGAATGAGATCCTTGTCCAGGATTTTGGCCATGGGTTCCCAGCTATTCTCTTCAGGCCCAAAGTCCTCCCACGACAGGAGGTATTCCCATCTCCTGCCATGTTTCCTGATGTCCAAGACATCTCGGACTTGTAGGTGACGTCAACCTCGGAGGATACCGGAATGGGATCCGGTGGTTTCCTCGAAAATCCCGAGAGAATCAGAGGCTTTAGCAGGGATATGTGAAAAGCATTGTTAATTTTAAGTGAGGAGGGCAACTGAAGTCAGTAGGTAACAGGACCCAGGCGGCATAATATTGGAAAGTGGCCAATATACCTAAGAGCAAAGCGTGTTGAAGGCAGCTTGAGGTGAATTAACTTAGTGCTAAGCAACACTTATCCCCAGGTTGAAACTGGGGTACTGTACGATGATGGACGTCGAAAGCCTTTTTTGATCTCTTGTTAGCTTGTTCGAGCAGCTGTTGGGTACTTCGCCACAGTTGGTGTAATTCTTGGGCAGTCGCCTGTGCTGCCAGAGATGCCACGGACAGCGGAAGAGGATGTGGTGGCAAGGAGATGAACCAGTGGACATGGATACATGAGAATTTAATGCAAATCCCACCCATGGCAGGAGGTTGGCCCAGACATACTGCTACAGATTCACATAGGCTCGCAGGAATTGTTTTAGAGTTCTATTGGTCCTCTCAGTTTGGCCGTTGGCTTGAGGGTGGTAGGTTGAAGTGAAGTCTAGGAAAATATCCAACTTCTTGCTAAGAGATTTCCAGAAACATGCAGTGAATTGAACACCACAATCCAAGAGGATATGTTTGGGGAGACCATGGAGCCAGAACATATGCTGAAAAAACAGTTTGGCCAGCTGAGGTGCTGTTGGGAGGCCAGGTAGGGCCACAAAGTGTGCCATCTTAGAGAAGCGGTCAACTGTGACCCATATGGTGTTCTTCCCACTGGAGATGGGCAGATCCACTATAAAATTGGTGGCGATATGGGTCCAGGGTTCGCTTGGAACAGGAATTGGCTGCAAGAGTCCCCATGGTTTCCCAGCTGGAAGCTTATGATGAGCACATGTAGAACAGGATTTGACATATGCTTAGGTATCCTTTTGAATTGTAGGCCACCGATAGCGTAGAAGGGTGGAAAGAGCCTTAGCTGACCCGGGTGTCCGGAGGTCAGCAAGTCATGGTCCCACTGCAGAACTTTCTGTCGAGACGAGCGAGGGACCACAGTCTTTCCTATCCTGGCACTGGATAGGTGGCGGACAGAATGACCCTGGGAGGGTCTATGATGTGCCGCGGTGAGTCAGGTACATCCTCGGTGACGAATGAGCAAGAGAGGGCATCAGTGCGCCCATTTTTATTGCCTGGAAGGTAACACAATACGAAATTGAATCGTGTAAAGAAGCGGGACCAGCGGGCCTGGCGGTAGTTTAGATGCTAGGCCTGATGTAGATACTCTAAATTTTTATGATCCGTATATACGGTAATCTGGTGTTGTGTCCCCTTCAAGCCAGGGTTGCTATTCCTCGAAAGCCAACTTGATGGCCAGCAGTTCTTTATCCCCGATGGCGTAATTGCATTCCGCTGGCGAGAATTTTTGAGAAAAGAAAGAACAGGGGTGCAGCGTATGAGTAGTGGAGTATTGACTTAATACGACTCCTACGCCAACGTCGGAAGCATCGACCACAAACGGGCGCGTAGGGTCCGGATGACGGAGACAGGGTTCCTTAAGAAAGGCAGCCTTGAGATCCTGAAAAGCCGTCATAGCTTCAGGTGTCCATTGAGGGGGATTGGCCCCCTTACGAGTCATGACTGTAAGTGGTGCAGTCAGAGTGGAATAATGGATAAAAGAGCGATAGTAATTGGTGAAGCCAAGGAATCTCTGGAGGGCCTTGAGGCCTGTAGGTTTAGGCCAATCACGGATGCTCTTCAGTTTCTGAGAATCCATACAAAACCCCTGGCTGGATACCACATAGCCCAGGAAAGGGACGCTCTCCTGTTCGAATGAGCACTTCTCAAGCTTGGCGAATAGTTGATTCTCCCGCAGTCGCTATAGAACTTGAGAAACGTCCCGGAGATGACTTTTGAGGTCTTGTGAGAATACTAGTATATCATCAAGATATACGACTACGCACTGATACAGCATATTTATTTATTTTTTTTTTTTATTTAAGCATTTTTATATACCGAGTTACGTTGGGAACATCACCTCGGTTTACAGGTAACTTAATGCAGCAAGAGGCTTTACAATGAACAGGTAACAAAATGTAGCAACAGGATAAAAATAAAACAGTAAAAATTAACTATGTAGAAAGGGTATATATTACAGTCATGGGGGGGATGGCAAAATGTACTATACAAACATAAAATGAGTGGCAATGGCCTGATGGGGATATGTACAGGAAGATAAACATGTTCAGGAATTCACTGTGACCTGAGGGGGGGATGTACAAGCAGGGAGGAAGACATTATGGGTTTTCGAGGTTATGTATTAAAGGTGAAATTACAAAGGGGTATTTACAGAGGAGCAGAGAGGAAAAAGGGAGGGTAAAGAGTGAGTTGGTTCAGGTGTAGGCCTGTTTAAAGAGCCAAGTCTTGAGGTTCTGTTTGAATTTTTTTGGGCACATTTCCTGGCGAAGACTAGGGGGCATCTTGTTCCAAAGGGCAGGCCCAGCAATGGAGAGGGCACGTTCTTTGGTAGACTTACGTTTTGTCAGTTTAGGCGAGGTGTATGCGGCGTCGCATGGTGTTGTGTTTGGGTAGGTCTGTCAAGGGTACGAAATCGGAGGTACTCTTTGAACCAGGGCATGTCATAGTTGTGAAATATCTCTGAAAACCTCGTTCATCAAGTTTTGAAATTCCGCGGGTGCATTGCACAACCTGAATGGCATCATGAGGTATTTGACATGTCCGTCGTGGATGTTAAAGGCGGTCTTCCACTCATCGCCCTCGCGGATCTGGACCAAGTTATAGGCCCCGCGGAGATCTAATTTTGAAAAGATCTTTTCTCACAGGACAAGCAGGATGGTTGTCCTCACAAATGGGTGACATCGAGGATGGAGCCCACCACGGAAAACTTCTGTCAAAGTTTAAACAGAACTTTGACTGGCCCCTACTGGGCATGCCCAGCAAGGCACTGACCCTGCAGCCAGCAGGGGTCTCCCTTCAGTCTTCTTTTTTCCACGCAGCAGTTGCCACGCGGTGAAAGGAGCTCTCTAACCACGTTCCTGACAGGAATTTGGAATTTAATTTCCTAAGAAAATTTGCCCCTCAGGGGTCTCCCTTCGACAAATTTTTAGTCATCTTACGGAACCCGGTAAGTTTTTTGCCTTTTTTCATCGACTACCGTCGATTTTGGCCCTTGAGGCCTGTTGGCACTTACCGATCCCCAGCCAAAATTTTGGCTTCAGGCCATGGCAACGGGGTTCCGCCGTTGTCCGGATTGTACCCGGACTATGTCCATCACAGACCCCCACAGGGTTTGTGTAATGTGTTTGGGTAGTGAGCATGATGTCCTCACTTGCACCAAATGTGCCTTAATGACACCCAAGGGTCGCAAAGCCAGGATGGAGAAGATGGGGCTCCTCTTCCATGCACCCACCCCAACGCCATCGATAGCATCGACGTCATCGGAACCGGCACCGTCGAAGTTGTACCATCATCGTCAACCCTCCGGTGACCGTCCGCCATCGATCGCTTCTCGGCCGTCGACTCCCGTCCCTTCCCCGGATGGGCGAGGGGATCGGAAGGAAAGGCACCGCCATCGACTGCACAAGTCTCGGCCTGTCGAGGATCCACAGCCATCGACCTCTGCTCAAGCCGAGCCACCGACAAAGAAGCCGCGAACAGACCGGACACCCTCCACGTCTCGTTCGCCGGCATCGAGGAAACCCTCACCCTCCCGGGGTGCGGAGGCCGTGATCCCACCGGTTACGGTGGTCCCTCCGGCCCTGCCTCAGCCTCCCTCTTCCGTCGAGCCGGGTATGGTTACCCCTGGTCTCCGGGCAGAACTGGACCGGCTGGTCCAGGAGGCCATCGAGAAAGCGATGAAGAAATTGCAACCTCCATCGGCACCGTCTCCGGCACCGGTTCCAGTGCCGCCCCCGACACCGACACCGGCACCGGCTTCGCCACCGAGGAGGGAACCGACCACCGATCCGTTGATACAAGCGCTAGCACCGCTACTGAGCCGCATGGAGGCGCTCATGACGGCCCTTCCATCGGTGATTCCAGTACCATCGACAACACCGCCGTCTCCGACTGGATTTTCATCGGCAGGAGAAACACCGTTCCGGATTCCCCCTTCCGGGGTGGTTCCATCGGTGCCTTCTGGTATATCTCCACCGATATATCCTTCGGTTCCATCCATTCCACACCAGGCACCGATTCCATCGGCAGCACCGAAGCCATCGATGCCATTTCTGGTTCCACCTACGGCACCGATTCCACCTCGGTTTCCATCGATGCCTTCAGAGCCTCAGCCAGGTCCATCAGGGCTACAAGCCCCACTTGATCCCTACGATACCTGGGGTGATGATGATGATACATCTTCTGACACAGATTTGCCTTCGCCACCATCTCCTACAGAGAGTAGAAAAAGATCTCCTCCTGAGGATCTATCTTTCATTAATTTTGTGAAAGAGATGTCAGAAGTTGTACCTTTTCAACTACAATCTGAAGCTGATGACAGACACCAGATGATGGAACTCCTTCAATTTCTGGATGCTCCAAAAATCATCGCTTCCATCCCTATACACCAGGTGTTTTTGGATCTGCTCAAGAAAAACTGGGAATCTCCTTCATCAGTGTCCCCAGTTAACAAAAAAGCTGACTCCACCTACCTTGTCCAGTCAGCACCAGGTTTCCAAAAACCTCAACTGGATCATCGCTCTGTTGTGGTTGAGTCCGCGCAGAAGAAGGCCAAGCGTCTTAAGCCACACTCTTCTACCCCACCTACCAGGGACAACAAGTTCCTAGATAGTGTTGGACGGAAAGTCTATCATGGAGCTATGTTGATTTCACGCATAGCTTCATATCAACTTTACATGACTCAGTACAACAGAGCCATCCTTAAGCAGATGCAAGACTATGCTGACACGTTGCCAGACCAATACCAACCGCAGCTTCAAGCCCTTCTTCACAAGGGATTTGAGGCAGGGAAGCACGAGATTAGGACTGCCTACGACATATTCGATGCTTCCACAAAAGTTTCAGCCACAGCCATCTCAGCCAGACGTTGGGCTTGGTTAAAATCATCCAACCTTCGCCCAGAGGTTCAGGATCGTCTTGCTGATTTACCCTGCTTAGGCGATAATTTGTTTGGAGAGCAAATTCAGCAGATTGTGGCGGAGTTAAAAGACCACCATGAGACGTTGAAACAACTCTCATCTGTCCCACCTGAGCTGACCTCCAAGCAACCGCAAAAGAAAGACTCTAAGAAGTCATTCTTTCGACCACGCCGTTATTACCCTCCATCGGCCAGGCCTCGTCCAGCTCGATCCTCTACTAGGCCTCAGCCGCGTCAGCCTAGGAAACAAAGGCCTACTGTAGCCCCTCCTCCTGGGCCTGCGGCTGGCCTTTGACTCCCCTGTAGGGAACACATGCCAAACCCCTCTTCCGGACATCCCTGTAGGAGGTCGACTGTACCATTTTCTACAACCTTGGTTGCAGATCACCTCAGATCAGTGGGTGCTAACAATTATCGCACAGGGTTACCACCTCAACTTCATAACTCTTCCGGCAGACTCCCCGCCTCTTCAAGCGTGGAGTCTATCCACCCATTTGGCTCAATTACAACAGGAAGTATCCCTTCTTCTGCAATCAAATGCTATAGAACCCGTTCCTCCCTCTCAACGAGGCAAGGGATTCTATTCCAGATACTTCCTAATACCAAAGAAATCAGGGGGACTACGTCCCATTTTGGACCTTCGAGCCCTCAACAAATACCTTCAAAAAGAGAAGTTCAAAATGGTAACCCTAGGCGCGCTGCTCCCTCTGCTACAAAGAGGGGATTGGCTGTGCTCTCTCGACCTCAAGGACGCTTATACCCACATTGCGATCACACAATCCCATCGCAAATATCTGCGGTTTCTAGTAGGCCACGACCATTATCAATACCGTGTCCTCCCTTTCGGTCTAGCTTCTGCCCCATGAGTCTTTACCAAATGTCTCGTAGTGGTAGCAGCATTCCTAAGGAAGGAAGGTGTCCACGTCTACCCATACCTGGACGATTGGCTAATCAGGGCCTCCACCCAACAGATAGCTCAATCCTCCCTAAAATTGACAATTCAAACACTCCTTTACTTAGGGTTTCTCGTCAATTACGAGAAATCTTGCTTAGTCCCGTCTCAAACCTTATCCTTCATTGGGGCAGACTTGGACACCTTACAGGCAAAGGCTTACCTTCCTCTTCAGAGGGTCCACACCCTAATGTCCCTGGCTCGCCAGCTCCAGTCTCAGAACACTGCCACGGCTCGCCAGTTCCTCATTCTTCTAGGGCACATGGCATCCTCGGTTCAAGTCACTCCCATGACCCGACTAGCCATGAGAGTAACACAATGGACTCTACGACACCAATGGATTCAAGCTTTTCAGCCTCTGTCCTCCATCGTCACAGTCACACAAGCGCTGCGCCTATCCTTAACCTGGTGGACGACTCAGGTCAACCTCCTTCAGGGCTTACCCTTTCTTCCACCGGATCCGCAAGTAATCCTAACCACCGACGCTTCTCACATCGGTTGGGGAGCCCATGTGGACGACTTTCAAACCCAAGGGTTATGGTCCAAAGAGGAAGCCGAACACCAGATCAATTTCCTGGAACTTCGAGCAATCCGCTATGCGCTCCGAACTTTCAAAG
This sequence comes from Rhinatrema bivittatum, assembly GCF_901001135.1. NCBI lineage: Eukaryota > Metazoa > Chordata > Amphibia > Gymnophiona > Rhinatrematidae > Rhinatrema > Rhinatrema bivittatum. The sequence goes on along the minus strand of NC_042620.1, from coordinate 168,792 downwards.
ATCATCTATTTCATCAGATAATCTTAATCCAGACGGACAACCAAGTGGCCATGTGGTACATAAACAAGCAGGGAGGCACAGGCTCCTTCCTTCTGTGTCAGGAAGCTGCGCAGATCTGGGCGGAAGCCCTCTCACACTCCATGTACCTCAGGCCACTTACCTGCCGGGAGTAGACAATGTATTGGCAGACCAGCTGAGCCGTGTCTTCCAACCACACGAGTGGTCACTCGATCCTCTGGTAGCGACCTCTCTGTTTCACAAGTGGGGTTCTCCCCGCATAGACCTCTTTGCGTCCCCTCAGAACCACAAAGTGGACGATTACTGCTCTCTCATTCGGAGCCAGCACTCTCGGCCAAGAGATGCATTCTCCCTCAAGTGGACAACAGGTCTGCTCTATGCATTCCCTCCACTCCCTCTTGTGTCAAAGACTCTCGTGAAGCTACGCCAGGACGGAGGAACCATGATCCTGATAGCACCTTACTGGCCACGCCAAGTATGGTTTCCAATACTCCAGGATCTCTCCATCCGCAGGCACATTCCTCTGGGAAAGGACCCGCATCTGCTCACTCAAAACGACGGATGCCTCCTCCATCCCAACCTCCAAGCCTTGTCCCTGACGGCATGGATGTTGAAAGGTTAGTCCTTCAGCCTTTCAACCTTTCAGATTCCGTTTCTCGGGTCCTGATAGCTTCACGAAAGCCTTCCACAAGAAAGTCTTACTCATACAAATGGAAAAGGTACACATCATGGTGCACTTCTCAGTCCCTTGATCCCCTTTCCTGTCCAATCTCCAAATTCTTGGACTATTTATGGCATCTCTCTGAATCAGGTCTTAAAACCTCTTCTATCAGAATGCATGTCAGTGCGGTAGCCGCCTTCCATAAGGGTATTGGGGGTAATCCTATTTCAGTACAACCCCTAGTAACACGCTTTCTTAAGGGCTTACTCCATCTAAAGCCGCCCTTGCGTCCTCCGGCCCCATCCTGGGACCTTAACCTGGTTCTTGGTCGTCTTATGAAACCTCCTTTCGAACCTCTGCACTCCTGTGACTTTAAATATCTCACTTGGAAAGTGTTATTCCTTTTGGCTATTACTTCAGCTCGCAGGGTTAGTGAATTACAGGCCCTAGTTACCTATCCGCCTTACACTAAGCTCCTGCAGGACCGCGCGGTACTCCGCACTCACCCTAAATTTTTACCTAAGGTAGTTTCTGAGTTTCATATCAATCAATCCATCATACTACCTATCTTTTTTCCCAGGCCCCACTCCAACTCTGGAGAGCAGACCCTGCATACCCTAGACTGTAAACGAGCTCTAGCTTTTTACCTAGACCGTACAGTTTCCCATAGGAAGAGCACTCAATTATTCGTCTCTTTCCATCCTAATAAGTTGGGACAACCTGTGGGTAAGCAGGCTCTTTCTTCCTGGTTGGCGGACTGCATTTCTTTTTGCTATGAGCAAGCTGGCATTCCTTTTCAAGACCGTGTTAAAGCACACTCTGTGAGGGCCATGGCGACGTCAGTGGCACACCTTCGATCGGTGCCAGCTTCCTGACATCTGCAAAGCTGCAACCTGGAGTTCTCTCCATACCTTTGCAGCCCATTATTGTTTGGACAAGGCTGGAAGACAGGACTCCATCTTCGGCCAGTCTGTCTTGCGTAACCTTTTTCCAACCTGATGTACCAACACCCTTCCACCTACCCGGTTGGGTGCGGATGCCCTTTCCCAAATTTCTCCTCACTTATTGTGCCTGCTGCACACCGTTGGGTACATTGGTGCAAGTCGGGACATCCTCAGCTCGGTACTCACCCATTTGTGAGGACAACCATCCTGCTTGTCCTGTGAGAAAGCAAATGTTGCTTACCTGATGTAACAGGTGTTCTCACAGGACAGCAGGATGTTAGTCCTCACGAAACCCGCCCGCCTCCCCGCGGTGTTGGGTTCGTTTTATTCTTACTTTCTAGGCACTGCCTGTAGCTTTGAAAATCAGACTGAAGGGAGACCCCTGCTGGCTGCAGGGTCAGTGCCTTGCTGGGCATGCCCAGTAGGGGCCAGTCAAAGTTCTGTTTAAACTTTGACAGAAGTTTTCCGTGGTGGGCTCCATCCTCGATGTCACCCATTTGTGAGGACTAACATCCTGCTGTCCTGTGAGAACACCTGTTACATCAGGTAAGCAACATTTGCTTTCTCCTTGAAGCCTGTCGAAAAGCTCAGAGATAAGTGGCAGCGGGTTGTGATTTTTAAGGGTTATTTCATTTAGGCCATGGTAGTCAATGCAGGGGCGCAGAGAGCCATCTTTTTTCCCTACAAAAAAGAACCCTGCACCTGCAGGGGACTTGGAGGGATGAATGAATCCCTTAGCCAGGTTTTCACGAATGTATTCTGACATGGCTTGGGTCTCCATCTGCAAGAAAGGGTAGATTCCCCCTGAGGGGAGGAGCTAAACAGCATAGAGGATGATGATGTAATGCCATAGGCCAACCCACAGGACAAGGAAGCCCAAGCCGAGCCTCTAGTGATGACGTAGCACAGCCCTGAGGAGCAGGGAAGTGTTGGCAGTCTCGATATCATATGTAGGTGCAATCCCCAGGAGGAGCAGGGAAGTGTAGAAAGTCACAAAGAAGCCAGAGAACGCTACCCTGAGGAGTGGAGAAGCTCTGGCAGTCACTTGGATAACATGTAAGCGCGGTCCCGAGGAGCGGGAGGCACGGACAATCTTGATCAGGCTGCGGGTACAACCCCAAGGAGCAGGGAAACCCCACTGTAGAACTCATGGATAGCAGAAGTGACCCAGAGGTAGTCCCAAAGAACGGGAGGCCTTGCAGGTTAGAACCCAGGAAACGCTGAGCCAACCCAAGGAGTGGGATAGGCAAGGAGAGCGAGTCCCCAATGCGTACACTGGCCCCTGAGGAGCGGGTACCAGACAGGGTCCAAGTCCACAGGCACGAAAGCGTAGTCTCAGGAACATGTAGGCAGTAGTCGAAGACGTACGGAACTTGTTGCCAAGTCGGCTAGCTGAGGGCAAAGGTGGAGTTTAAATTCACCGATCTGATGACATCATCACACAGGGACGCCCCCGAGGTTCCCGCCAAGGAGGCTTCAAAGGAGGACCTGGTGGCATGCGCGCATGCCTAGGAAGGCCCAAAGTCGAGAAGGGTGGCGGCGGCATCCAGGCCGCCACGAGGAGTCCCAGGGAACACGGCGGTGGAGACTGGCCCGAGCCGTGAGCAGCCCCGGGGAGGGCAGGAGAGCAGTGCAGGAAGTAAGTACACGCGGTCGCAGTCGTCTGTGACCACAGGGCATAACATAAACAAAGCCTCCCACTTGGAAAAGAAGGTTAATGCTTGTCTTACTCCTGGGAGAAGATTACTCAAGAGTAGCAATCTCTAATGAGTCACTCTGAGACTGTTCTAAAATAGACTGTCAGGTAAAATTCTCCAGCTATATTCGAGTTGGCATCTAATTCACCCCCTATTGCAGCAACATGCCCCCACTCCGCTAAGTAAAAAACCTTAACAAAACTAGGTAGAGAATCATGAGAAAGCTTTAAAAATTCTAAATAAAACTTTTTAAGAATTTCAGTAGAAGAGATAAAAGGACACTTTGGAAAATTTATGAAATGTAAATTTAACCTGTGAGAATAATTAGACAGATTTTCTATTTTTGAATGCAAAATCAAGTATTCTTAAGCAGAGGTGCATTACAGTTTCACAAAACTGTACAATTATCTTCAATTCTGACAATTTTGTCCCCAAGATCTTTAATAGCCTGGGAATGATTATTAAATACATAAGGAATAGTACCCCAGTTAGTAAGCTTAGAATCCATCCTGAATGAATGAGATTGTTCCATTTTAGAGATGGTCATCCATAGAGCTTCAAGAGTGATTACTTCAGGCTTTGAATAGCTGACCAAATCTCGCCCTGAAGAAGATACTGTACCCTGCACCAGTCCGAGAATCCCCTGAATATTTTTTCCAATTCAATAGCTGTGCTGAGGGGTTCCAGTGTGAATAATTCTGGTCATTAATGTGTCAGCTTATAAGAATCAATCACACATTCATCTACCCTCCCCCTTTTCCTCTTGTATTGTAGTATATTCCTATATAAACAGTAATAATACTTGGAGAAAGTAATACTATAGAAAAAGTGATTATATTTTCTCTTAGCAATAATAAGGCAGATTACAAAAAGGCATGATATGAATACAAGTAGTGAAGCATATAAAAGCCAAGCTAAGCTAAATTGAGTGTCTGGTTAGGCAGGTGAAGAGGTCATTGCACAAAGGTGGGAATCGTGGGCAGTGCTGGGAGTCTTCACGCACAAGTCTGTAGTCAAGTTGTCGGCTTGCTGGCTCTCCTATATCCTGATCTTTGTTACTGTCTTTTATGCTTGCCGGGTGTACAACCCTGCTCTTATCACTGCCCCCTTGTCACATCACAAAGTTCTTTTCGCTCTGTACCTTCGTCTTTCTCTCTTACTAGTGGTGGCACACAATGATATGGCCTTCTTTTCCTGCCCCTGCCTTTTTGCTTATCCATATGTTTTTCTGTATTACTTCCTAGCTTTGCATTTTACCCTTTTGGTACAGTCATTATTATCTACTCTTTTTCCAGCAATGTTTACTAATTTAGGATTATACAAACTCATTTTTCTCCCCTACCCATTTGCTCACAATATGAAAAAGTTGTTTAAATGCAGCACAGTTCCTGTATTGTTACTGTATGCTGCTTTTCACCATGTGGTTACACAAAGTTACAAAGCAAACAGGAAATCAGTACTATTTATTTATTTTATTTATTTAAAACCTTTTGTATACCGGTGTTAGTGTGAACATCACATCGGTTTACAATATAACAAAATGAATAGAAAATACAATTATCAAGGGAATAAACAGGTGGGCGAAGAGAAACGCGGGAAAGCAGCATAGAAAGATAGTACAACTGGTGTAGAGTTCTTAACATAGGTAACTATTGGAACATATCATGTTGGATATCATGTTGGATATACTAATCACTGTAATAGCAGGAGACGAGCAGAAAGATTTCACAGCTTCTAACACAAATATGTTGCGAAGCGCGCTATCAGGGCCAGTTAGGAGCTCAAAGGCGCAGACCCATCTAAGGTAGGAAGTAAGCCCTTGGGCCGCGGCACAGCTCAGGGAAGAGCCCCAAGACACACCGTGGGAGATGAGCTGGTACGAGCACAGGTGGGGCAGGAGCGAGGCTGGAGAGAAGATTAGGCGAGGATTATCCAGAACAGGAACAAGGCAGGCTCAGCCCTCCACTGGACCTACACGCACCAATGAGATCCAGCAACACAATGCTTATCTCGAGAGTAGCCCTCTGGCCACTCGAAAGCCCTTTTGGAACCGCCGCTTGGGAACGACGAGTGCATGAGGCCAGACGGAGGCTGAGGGCAGGAACATGAAGACTCAGATGAAGACTCAGGATACTCGGAGGATTTAGACGTAGACTAGGATACTCAGGAGACTCAGATAAAGACTTGGATACTCGGACAAGGACCGGGATATTCAGAAGACTCGGACAAGGATTCAGGATATTTAGAAGACTCGGACAAGGATTCAAGAGATTCAGAAGACTCGGACAAGGATTCAAGTTGCTCGGAAGTTTCAGGCAAAGATTTAAGAGGCGGGAGAAAATACTGGGTGAGAACTGCATCGCAGCGCGCCCTACACAGCCGCCCAAGGCTGGTTGCGGACCATGCTAAACACGAAGCAGACTCCAGACGAGGTAATGGAACTTGAGACTGGAACATGACAAAGATTCAGTAGAGGCCTGCACCAGGGCGCGCCCTACACAGCCGCCAGTGGCTGGTCGCGGACCATGCTGAAGCGGAGCAGGTTCTGGCAGAGTCTTAAGCATGGATGGAAGCAGGCACAAGATTCAAGACTCAGGATACTCAGAAGCAAGGCATTAAAAACAGAAGTCTCCAGGAGGCTTGCGCTGCGGACGAGAAGAATGCCTTGTACCAAGAGGCACCCTGCACAGCCTCTCTGGGGCTGGTCACGGACCACGACATGGCACACTAAGAGAGGTGGACAGACAAGGGACCTGAGAACTGGACAAAGAGCTGAAGATGAGACGGACGAAGTCAAGACAGGAACATAGGACATCAGGAACATGGAACATGGCACCTCAGGACAACTGACATCAGGACATCTGGACAAGGAACATCTGGAACATCAGGAATAGATGTCAGGCGACGAGGGAGCTCCAACGAGGGACAAGATCAGGAACATCAAGGAAACAAAGTTCAGGAACACGAAGAACATGGAATGAAGATCCATCAAAGCACAGGAGACCATTGAAGACTTGGAAAGGAAGAAAGATCACAGACACTGTGCAAACCCAATCCGAAGGCCCTGAAGAATGGTAGCAAGGCACTTTTATAGGGCTGAAGCAGGAACAGGTGGATGACATCATCGATGAGGGCCGCGGGGCTTTTCCCGCCGCTGGCCCTTTAAATACCAAAGAGAGGCGCGTGCCCATGCCTATGCAGAGGCCAGGAAGAGGACAGACACTCTGGTGGCATCCCGCCACGTGGGAGGCCCGAGATAGAGGGGCTCCCTGCCGAGAAGTGAGAGAAGAGGCACATGCAGCGGCAAGGATGGCTCTCCTGCCATCCGAGGATCCTGGCATTGGCTCCAGCTGCGAAGACGGAGCAGAAGCGGCAGCGGCGGCTTCAGCCGCGGAGGAAAGCTCCTGACAGCGGCACTAGGGCCGCTTGGGAGCTGAGACACAGCGGCACGGCCTGCCACGAGGAAACTATGTCAGCGGCCCGACTGGCCGCATTTGAGCTGAAGGTAAGTGGGGGGATTGCCTACGGCTCGCGGGCAGTACCACAATAGTATCCCCCCTTCAAAGACCCCCTCCCCAAGCCTCCTATCAACAGCTTGAAAGGGTGGAGGATCGCTCCATACCGTCAGGGGACGATCAAGGGTCCAAGGTCAGAAGTTGGAAGTTCTTGGCGAGGAACATTAGCGATGATAATACTGTAGTTGAAGACATGGTGAAGAAGATCGAAGATCCAGGCAAGACATAGACAAAACACTGAAGACATGAAACAAGCAAGGTACAGGATTTGCAAGTGTTGCATCCGTCGCTGCTCGATGCCCTCACTCCACCCTTTTTACCTCTGTGGCGACTCCCTCCGGGTCTGATGGACGGCTAGCTGCCGCGGCGTCTTCTTGCCGTCTCTTTCCAGTGTCCCCAGACTGGCACGACGCTGTGGATCTGCCATGTTGCCTGATGACGTAGGGCGCATGCGTGCGCTCCGATTGATATACCAGCAAGGGCGCGAACCTCGGGAGCGTCCCCTGGGATGATGTCATCGCTTCCAATATAAAAGGTTTCACTATTCGCTAACGTATCGAGTTAGCAAGGACTCGCTTCAGCTGTCCAAGCTACTCTGCCTCCTCGGACTTACCAGGAGTACCCGCTCCTTGGGGGCCTCGCTCTCTTTTCTTTATTTCAGATTGCCGACAGGAACCGGTACTCACTCCTCGAGGGCCAATGTTCCTGAACACTCTGAAGATTCTCTACTGCCTGGTAGCTATCGCAGATACAGACATTTGTGAGTTACTATCACTCTCTCAGAGCTTTCCCTGTAACCAAAAAGGTTACAGGTTTTGAGTTTCAAAAAGAAACTCAAAACCTGGCTCTTTACAAAAGCCTTCACTTAAAGTTTTCGCTCAGAGCCACGTCCCAGAACTAGACTCATTCACGCATTTCATAATCACGTTAACCAGATGTCTGATGCCGCAACTCTTAATTGTATTTCTTGGTCTCATATTCCCAATCGTTAAATTTACAGCATGCTACACCAATACCTTTTAAGTCAGATGTAACCTCAGCTTTGAAGTCTACAAACCTTGAAGATGTAACCGTTAGTTCTTGTAGATTTAAACATTATTCTGAAGATGTAAACTTAGATTTTGAAGACTGTAATCTGTAAGCATTTGTATTCATTGTAAGAATTTGTATTTATTATTTAGTTATTTACATTGATCTGTTACCACTTGGTCCTGTTCTCTACTTTACCTCAAGTTCTAAGTTCCTACAAAGTTAGCCTTGTTATTTTATACCCACTTGTTTGATGTAATTTTCCAATATTGGTTCTGTGTAAACCGAAGTGGTATGTACTAGTACATGAACTCCGGTATATAAAAGCCTTTAAATAAATAAATAAATAAATAAACCAACCAACCAGGTACTCGCTCCTCGAGGGCCTAACCCTTTCCAGCTTCTGAGCTTCATTAAGACCTTATGTGAGTTTTGTCATCCAGTCCTGCCTATGTACACTGCATACCATGTCTACTCACTAACTATAGTTTCTCTACAGCTCAGCAACCCTGGGATCGCTGTTCCAGTACCTGAGGGACTTCAGCCCTGCCAGGCATATCAGCTCACTACTGCCACCTCTGGTGTTTCTACTAACCTGTCTAATTAAAGAACTATCTGTGTCTGTCTCCATGTCCAAGCCTAGCCGGTGGTCCCTCTCAGGATATACTCCTGAGGGCGCAGTCATCTACCATTGGCCCAAAGATCCACCTTTCTACATTCCTCTACAGCTGAGTGTCCTCTCCAAGCAGTCCGCAGATAACAGATTGCTACTCCTTTCCCATCAGGAGCCTTCAGCTACAGATTCATATCAGATTGCTACCTCCGCAGTCTATACCTTAACAAATTGTTTACTACTTCTACAAGAGCATAGCGTAACAGATTGCTAACTCCTCCCCTCCGCAGGAGTAAAACCTAACAGATTGCTAACTCCTCCTTCCACAGGAGCCAATTCATAACAGATTGCTAACTCCTCCTTCCTCAGGAGCAGAAGCATAACAGCAGGACAGCAGGCTTGCATCTCACGTTCTAGTAATCAAGGTAGCAGAGATTGAAGACAAGGAGTCCAGGATGAACAGAAGGCACAAATGAATGGTAGCATCTTGGAATAAGGACCGGTTCTTGGTTCACAGTGGTCAGAACAAGAGTGGCAAAGAGACAAGCATCATCTTCACAGAGCTAGCATGGTAAAGACGGATCAGACATCAAGCTGGATTCTATAGATGTGAAGATGGAACTCCAGGAGAGTAAATAGACAAACTTACAAGCTCCACTTGCTTTTGGATAAGCAGTGGAGTCAGGAGGACTCAGATGAAATTAGGAAGTCCAATGAACATGGCTCAGTCAATGGAGAGTTGATCCTGGAGGCAACTTTTACCTTATGAAGATGGTTGATTCAAGGTTGAAGAAGGCAAGTATGAAGAAGCTTGGGATTGCTGCTTCCAGGCTTGCAAGGCCAGATGAGAGAAGTCTCTACAGCTTGGTAAAGAGAGAGTTGCATCGTGGGAAATCCATGAGTTATTACAGGGTTTCACAAGGTGGTGATGTCGTTCTCAGAAGAACTTGCTGGTCAGTAGGTGTCGCTGTGGCACTTGTGCAAGGAACTGTTTTGTTGAAGGGGATACCCAGATGACTGTGAAGATGATGTTCACTTTAGGACTGAGTCACAGAGCCACTTGAGGTGGATGAAGCTTCAAGAGACAGGCTTGAAGACAGCAGGGAATTCTGATGGGTACACAGTGAATCCCCACAGATAGGTCAAGAGCAGCCGATGGTGAATGTCCTTGCAGAAGTAAGTCACTGGTGGAAGAAATAGGAGTTGGCGAATGCTCACTGACCTCATAGAGCCATACGGAAGGCTTCCTGGGGTGATGGACTGAAGATAACCGCATGGGTTCTCATGGATCCAAAGATAGAAGAGTTGAATCACCATGTGGTCTCAAGGAACATAAGAACATGCCATACTGGGTCAGATCAAGGATCCATCAAGCCCAGCATCCTGTTTCCAACAATGGCCAATCCAGGCCATAAGAACCTGGCAAGTACCCAAAAACTAAGTCTATTCCATGTTACCATTGCTAGTAATAGCAGTGGCTATTTTCTAAGTCAACTCAATTAATAGCAGGTAATGGACTTCTCCTCCAAAAACTTATCCAATCCTTTTTTAAACACAGCTATACTAACTGCACTAACCACATCCTCTGGCAACAAATTCCAGAGTTTAATTGTGCGTTGAGTGAAAAAGATTAGTTTTAAATGTGCCACACGCTAACTTCATGGAGTGCCCCCTAGTTTTTTTATTATGCGAAAGAGTAAATAACCGATTCACATCTACCCATTCTAGATCTCTCATGATTTTAAACATTTCTATCATATCCCCCCTCAGCCGTCTCTTCTCCAAGCTGAAAAGTCCTAACCTCTTTAGAGTTTCCTCAAAGGGGAGCTGTTCCATTCCCCTTATCATTTTGGTAGCCTTTCTCTGTACTTTCTCCATCGCAATTATATCTTTTTTGAGATTCGGCTACCAGAATTGTACACAGTATTCAAGGTGCGGTCTCACCATGGAGTGATACAGAGGCATTATGACATTTTCCGTTTTATTTACCATTCTCTTTCTATCAATTCCCAACATTCTGTTTGCTTTTTTGACTGCCGCAGCACACTGAACTGACAATTTCAATGTGTTATCCACTATGACGCCTAGATCTTTTTCTTGGGTTGTAGCACCTAATATGGAACCTAACATTGTGTAATTATAGCATGGGTTATTTTTCCCTATATGCATCACCTTGCACTTATCCACATTAAATTTCATCTGCCATTTTGATGCCCAATTTTCCAGTCTCACAAAGTCTTCCTGCAGTTTATCACAATCTACTTGTGATTTAACTACTCTGAATAATTTTGTATCATCTGCAAATTTGATTATCTCACTCATCATATTTCTTTCCAGATCATTTCTAAATATATTGAAAAGTAAGGGTCCCAATACAGATCCCTGAGGCACTCCACTGTCCACTCCCTTCCACTGAGAAAATTGTCCATTTAATCCTACTCTCTGTTTCCTGTCTTTTAGCCAGTTTGTAATCCACGAAAGGACATCACCACCTATCCCATGACTTTTTACTTTTCCTAGAAGCCTCTCATGAGGAACTTTGTCAAACGCCTTCTGAAAATCCAAATATACTACATCTACCGGTTCACCTTTATCCACATGTTTATTAACTCCTTCAAAAAAGTGAAGCAGATTTGTGAGGCAAGACTTGCCTTGGGTAAAGCCATGCTGACTTTGTTCCATTAAACCATGTCTTTCTATATGTTCTGTGATTTTGATGTTTAGAACACTTTCCACTATTTTTCCTGGCACTGAAGTCAGGCTAACCGGTCTGTAGTTACCCGGATCACCCCTGGAGCCCTTTTTAAATATTGGGGTTACATTTGCTATCCTCCAGCCTTCAGGTGCAATGGATGATTTTAATGATAGGTTACAAATTTTTACTAATAGGTCTGAAATTTCATTTTTTAGTTCCTTCGGAACTCTGGGGTATATACCATCCGGTCCAGGTGATAACCTACTCTTTAGTTTGTCAATCAGGTCTACCACATCTTCTAGGTTCACCGTGATTTGGTTCAGTCCTTCTGAATCATTACCCATGAAAACCTTCTCCAGTACTGGTACCTCCCCAACATCCCCTTCAGTAAACACCGAAGCAAAGAAATAATTTAATCTTTCTGCGATAGCCTTATCTTCTCTAAGTTCCCCTTTAACTCCTCGATCTTCTAACAGTCCAACTGACTCCCTCACAGGAACCAGACTGCTGGCGCTAACCTTTAAAAAGGAGATAGAGCAGCTTTTAAACTAGAACAAAGGGGAAAGCCGACAGTCGCTCAGCAGCGCATGGTTCGGAGAGAGGTATCTTTAAAGGATACTAATGATGCATTAGAATTAGGGCATCCCGACAGTGAGGTTCCAATAATTAGAAAAGTAGTCCAAGTGCCTGTAACTAAAAACTCACCTGAGCTAAAAAAATTCTAACTTATCCCTATCAATTAAAAAGCAGAATAAAAATACAAACAAAAAACAAACTTTGAAATGTTTGTATGCTAATGCCAGAAGTCTAAGAAGTAAGATGGGAGAATTAGAATGTATAGCAGTAAATGATGACATAGACTTAATTGGCATCTCAGAGATGTCTCTGGAAAGAGGATAACCAATGGGACAGTGCTATACCAGGGTACAAATTATATCGCAATGACAGAGAGGAGCACTCGGGAGGAGGTGTGGCGCTTTATGTCCGGGATGGCATAGAGTCCAACAGGATAAACATCCTGCATGAGACTAAATACAAAATTGAATCTTTATGGGTAGAAATCCCTTGTGTGTCAGGGAAGACTACAGTGATAGGGGTATACTACCGTCCACCTGGTCAAGATGGTGAGATGGACAGTGAAATGCTAAGAGAAATTAGGGAAGCTAACCAAATTGGTAGTGCAGTAATAATGGGAGACTTCAATTACCACACAAGGTAAAGGAGTCGGTGGAAAACCACAATAATAATCTAGTAACAGTAATTTGTGGAAATCGAAATATTTATAGTTATTAGCCTAAGAAGGTGTCAGCAAGCCTGACGTTATATGTCTTTATGATAGACACTAACCGGTCTACTCAATCATTCACCTTCATCATTTTTTAATTCTTTAATACTGCAAAAAATATTTTTATAGAACTTTTTTTCTTTTTAATTTAAAAATCCTCCATCCGTGAAATTCAAGATGAAGTAGACTCTTATCAAGCAAAACATTCTTATTGCCCTACACAGGCCGGTGTTTCGCTAACTCAGCTTCATCAGGGGCATTTTCAAAGATTGTTTTAGCGAGAGTCAGTTACCATTCAAACAGGGACAAACGTCTCGACCATCTTGTCAACAGATTCCAATTCTCCTGTTGACAAGATGGTCGAGACGTTTGTCCCTGTTTGAATGGTAACTGACTCTCGCTAAAACAATCTTTGAAAATGCCCCTGATGAAGCTGAGTTAGCGAAACACTGGCCTGTGTAGGGCAATAAGAATGTTTTGCTTGATAAGTCTACTTCATCTTGAATTTCACGGATGGAGGATTTTTAAATTAAAAAGAAAAAAAGTTCTATAAAAATATTTTTTGCAGTATTAAAGAATTAAAAAATGATGAAGGTGAATGATTGAGTAGACCGGTTAGTGTCTATCATAAAGACATATAACGTCAGGCTTGCTGACACCTTCTTAGGCTAATAACTATAAATATTTCGATTTCCACAAATTACTGTTACTAGACTTCAATTACCCCAATATAGACTGGGTAAATGTATCATCGGGTCACACTAGAGAGATAACGTTCCTGGATGGAATAAATGATAGCTTTATGGAGCAATTGGTTCAGGAACCGACGAGAGAGGGAGTAATTTTAGATCTAATTCTCAGTGGAGCACAGGACTTAGTGAGAGAGGTAACGGTGGTGGGGTCGCTTGGCAATAGTGATCATAATATGATCAAATTTGATTTAATGACTGGAAAAGGAACAGTGTGCAAATCCAAGCCTCTCGTGCTAAACTTTCAAAAGGGAAACTTTGATAAAATGAGAAAAATTGTTAGAAAAAAACTGAAAGGAGCAGCTACAAAAGTAAAAAATGTCAAAGAGGCGTGGTCATTGTTAAAAAATACCATTCTAGAAGCACAGTCCAGATGTATTCCACACATTAAGAAAGGTGGAAAGAAGGCAAAACGATTACCGGCATGGTTAAAAGGGGAGGTGAAAGAAGCTATTTTAGCCAAAAGATCTTCATTCAAAAATTGGAAGAAGGATCCAACAGAAGAAAATAGGATAAAGCATAAACATTGGCAAGTTAAATGTAAGACATTGATAAGACAGGCTAAGAGAGAATTTGAAAAGAAGTTGGCTGTAGAGGCAAAAACTCACAGTAAAAACTTTTTTAAATATATCCGAAGCAGAAAGCCTGTGAGGGAGTCAGTTGGACCGTTAGATGATCGAGGGGTTAAAGGGGCACTTAGAGAAGATAAGGCCATCGCGGAAAGATTAAATGATTTCTTTGCTTCAGTGTTTACTGAAGAGGATGTTGGGGAGTGCATTCCATTGTGGGGGACCTGCTATAGATAGGGCTCATTTCCTTAAGGATGATACCTTATATATAGGGCTCATTTCCTTAAACTGATACCTCACGCATATCCAGCATAGCTCCCTGCTTCAACGGCAGGGGAGAAGATAAACAACCAATAAGGGCTGTATAACATAATCTGGGTAAAAACAAATAAGCATGGGTGTAGCTTGCTTATTGCGGCGGTTACTACTCCTACTACCTCTAACTAATCAAGCTAGATATTTCACTTGGATGCAGCTCCTCCACCGCTCTCTACATTAATGGCGGGGGTGGAAGGGAATTAGAACCAAGAGCTAAGAGAAACAGATAAGTATGGGAGAAGAAATGAGGGAAGCTTGCTGGGCAGACTGGATGGGCCATTTGGTCTTCTTCTGCCGTCATTTCTATGTTTCTATGTTTCTATGATGTTTTTGCTGGGGGGGCATATAAAGTGCCTTGATAGGCTCTTCTAATCGGTCTGACGGAAGTATGAGGACGTAGTTGGATGGTAAGATCAATAGGGGAGAGATTGTGTAAGGCTTTGTGAATTATAGTAAGGACTTTATAAAGGATTCTGTATTTGATAGGAAGCCAATGGAGGTTATAGAGGATAGGAGAGATGTGATCTCTTTTTTTTGTGTTCGTCAGAATCCTGGCGGCGGAGTTCTGCAGCATCTGTAGAGGTTTGATGGTGTTTACGGGAAGGCCGAGAAGCAGAGAGTTGCAGTAGTCGATTTTTGAGAGGATGATGGATTGAAGTACCAAGCGGAAGTCATGAAAGTGTAGGAGGGGTTTCAGTTTTTTTAGGACTTGCAGTTTGAAAAAGCATTCCTTAGTGATGTTGTTTACAAATTTTTTAAGGTTTAGATGGGTGTCCAAGAGCACGCCAAGATCTCTCACATGAGGCGAGTGAATAAGGTTGGCAGAATGAGAGGAGATTGGTGCGTTAAGAAGAAGGTTGTTGTCCTCCTGGGAGATAATAAGATAATGATATATGTTGTGAACCATTACGATGGATTGTCTTAGTGATGGTATACAAAACCTAATAAATAAATAAATAAATAAAATAAATAACTGAAAAGTTATCCAGCTAAATGGCTACCCAACTATATTCAAAGCCATATGCAGCTAAATTCTAGAATTTAGCCACATAAGTTGGGGCATTCCTGGATCAGGTGGCAATGAATTCCAGAGCTTAATTATTCTTTGAGTAAAAAAGAATGTTTTCTGATTTATTTTAAATGTGTTACTTGCTAACTGCATGGAGTGCCCCCTAATATTTCTATTATCTGAGAGAGTAAATAAGCACTTTACCTTTATCTGTTCAAGTCCTTTCATGATTTTGTAGACCTCTATCATATCTCCCCTCAGCCTCATATCTTTTCCAAGCTGAAAACCCTAATCTCTTTAGTCTTTCCTCATAGGGGAGCTGTTCCATCCCCTTTATCATTTTGGTTGCCCTTCTCTGTACTTTCTCCAGTGCAACTATATCTTTTTTGAGTTGCAATGACCAGAATTGTACACAGTATTCAAGGTGTGGTCTCACCATGGAGCAATACAGAGGCATTATGACATCCACTAGTTTATTCTCTATTCCCTTCCTAATTATTCGTAGCATACTGTTTGCTTTTTTGACTGCCACAGCACACTGAGCTGACGATTTCAATATATTAACCACTATGACTCCTTTCCTGGGTGGTAGCTCCTAATGTGGGACCTAACATCATGTAACTACAGTGTTTTTTGGAAGTGAACCCTCAGGCCGAGGGAAAGTTGGCACAACCTGCAAGGAGGAGCTCTGCAGGCCCAACCATCAGCAGGCGGACTGGCTGAAAAAAATGCTCCACAGGCACTTCAACAATACCAGCCTCATTCCCCTTAGGTTGATCCCTCGGGTGCTGGGGCCGACTGGACTTAGGCGCAGGTCTCTGTGAAGGTGAAGATCCATTGCAGAGAACATGATGTGGGCCAGCAAAGTAAGCGAAAGCTGAGTCTGGTTAGGCAGCAGTCTGGGCAGCTGGCAGGCAATCAGAGTCAGGTTCAGGCTGTGGTCAGAAGCGGCAGAGTACACTCAGAGACGAGGTCCAGGCAGAGGTCAGGCCATGCAGAGGTCAGTCAACAACGATAAGCAGGTGGAGGTTTGAGGTAGGCATAAATCAAGTAGTAATACTTGACACTGATTGTACTCAAAAACTGTGCATATATGATGTATCAACAATGAACAATACTTAAGCAAACATCATATTCATAAGCTGAAAAGTATTTCAGGCAAAGTAGACTATAGGAAGAATGTGGGCACCTCATATATCAAATGAGCTTCTCTGTGTTTTAAAAGAATGCTCACAAACAGGTATAGCGTTTCAGGTGCTATTAACCAGTCTGTTATATTGCTCAAAGACTGGATAACCTTCTTTTAATCATTGGTGGCCACACTCGACATTTTTCACATTTTTTTCATTTTTGATTATTTTTAAAGAGACGAGACACTTATCGTTGCATAACGTGATTTTGACAGCTTTTAACAACACCGGTCCGACCCGACACAGTACGTGTTTCGTGGGCTTCGTCAGGGGTGGAAAAATTCTGCGGTGTCTACAATACAAAGAAAGTTATGCTTAACTTCTTAAATGGTTAAATATCAACTTGTATCGCTGTTTACAGTTTCATACGTTCATAGGGTCTGTCCCGCTGTATATGCTGCTGCTCGGTCTCAGCTTTAGTGATAGCAGGATCCGCCATTGTTTAAACCAGACTTTTTCAAGTGATCAGTGACTTCTTAACAGATCAATAGAAAAAGAGGGAGGTGGGTCTGCCCGCCAATAGAAAATTAGAGCAGTGATGACCATTCGCTGTCATTTAAGTATTGTATAAATCAAGTAGTGTCAGGTCCAAGCTGGGGTCAAAAGCCAGAAGTCCAAACCAGGAGACAAGAAACAATGGAGGACAAGGAGCCAAAGGAATAAGAAGGAACACTGGAGGGTAGATGAGGAGGACTGACAAGGAAGATGAGGACTCGGGATGCCCAAACAAAACTGGTCCCAGAATAGATCGTTAGGGTACTTCACTATTTACCTTTCTCCATTGGAAAAACTGACCATTTAGTCCTTCTCCCTGTTTTCTGTCTTTTAACCAGTTACCATGCACAAGAGGACATTGCCTCCTATCCCATAACATTTAATTTCCTGAGGAGTTTCTCATGAGGAACTTTATCAAATGGCTTTTGAAAATCCAGATATGCTATATTGACCAGCTCACCTTTATCCACTTGTTTATTAACTCCAAAAAAATGTAGTAGATTGGTAACGTAAGACTTCCCTTTGTTAAATCCATGTTGTCTCTTCCTCATTAGGCCATATCTGTCCATATAGCCAGTAATTTTGAGGTCCATATTCAAAAGCCATTTAGACAGATAACATAATAGTTATCCATCCAAATGGCTTACCCAGCTATATTCAGCCCTTATCCAGCTAAATTCTAGCAGGGTAACTATCTGGCTAGAATTTAGTTGGATAATATAGGGGCATTCTGGGGGTGGGCATAAGGCATTCTGGGAAGGAATGGAGTTAGCTGCAAAAGTCAACTGGTCAATTTTAAGAAAGAGCTCAAGAGGTGATCAGTGAAATTATAGACTGGTGAGCCTGATGTCAGTGCTGGACAAAATGGCTGAGCAAGTAGGCCTGCACATGCCTAGAAAAACTAGCTTTTCCTTGACTTTCAAGAAATGATCTGCATTTTATGCCATCAATGACATCACCCAATTGTGTGGTTACTTCTCCTGTTGTCCTTAGAGAATATCTGTTTCAGTAAAGCAACTTAGGTTTCTGCTTTCATCAGGGAATGATAATTACAGCTAAGTAATTACAATTTATTCCTACCTGCAACTGTATAAGAGTAATCTACATGTAGTATGCTGTGTTTCATTAATTTGTGTTTATTGGTTACTGTAATCTACATTGTTTTCAATTATCAGTAAAGAATATGTACTTTTTAAAATGTACTTAATTTAGCTGATCTTATTTAATATGTGATATTCTTGATATGTGTAGAAAGAAGATTCTCCACCAGTAATTATACAAAGATCAGAAGATTCTATTCCACGTTGTGTTCTTGTGCCATCTCTGCATAGATCAGAAGATTCACCTTCATTTATCAAAAAGTATGCTACCTTAAATAGTCCTTTTCTTATTGCAAATATCTTAGTGGCTTAGAACAGAGTGAAACTGGAATATTCAGTCTACCAGATGCATGGAATAAGGGAGTTAATCCGTTTTATTGTATTTTTTCTAGACTATGATTTGGACATAAACCATAAATTCAAGTAATCATTTGGCATGTTACACAGAAAGCAGGGACAATATTTGACATTTTGCCATGTAGGCAGATTGAGGTCTATATTCAAAGGAGTTTATCCAGGTAATTTTTTAGTTACCAGGATAAACCCCAGGGTTTAAATTTCCCACCCCTCTAACCAAATCAGTTTTACCTAGGCAAGATATTATCCAAATAAAATGGGAGCATTTTGGGCATGTCAAAAGTTGTCTGGAAAACTTACCCAGATAACTGATATTCAGAGCTATCTGTGTAAGTTATTTGGATAAACCTGATCTTGGTTGTAGGAATATATTGTGTGGATATATACAACTGATTAAAAGAATTAAATCTGATAACCTTATTATACAAATTCATTCGTTTTAAGGGAACAGTTGCTTACATTTTTTATGAGGTAATCAATCAGCTTATTGTAGCAGCATAAGTATACAAGGTTTAATGCGGTATAGATATTTCTTTTATTTATTTATTTATTTATATCTCCAAGCCAAATTTTACACTTATGGCTAGATTTTAAAATGCCAGCACGCATAAAAACACGGAGATATGCATGTGGCCGCGTGTGTGCCATAGGGATTTTTAAAGGGCCCCAGCCACATGCAAATCTCCATGTACACATTGAAGACAGGCTCAAATAAAAAGGGGTGGGCCAGGGCGGGGTCTGGGCAGGATGGGGGCTAGCTGGGACAGCACCATTTTGCGCTGTCCTGGTAAAGCACGTGCCGGAAGCCGGCCGGTGTGCATAACATACTTCTGCTCGGAGGAGCAGTTAAGTTGTAAAATACAAAAATTTAAGGTAGGTAGGTAGGGTTTAGGGATTGGGGAGGAGAGAGGTAGGGGGTTAGGGACGTTCCCTCCCAGTCTACAACTTTATTAGACATAATTTTATGCTTGTGAAATTTCATCCAAATTCAAGTTTTTCATTTCATGGTGAGGTGCTGAGAAATGTCTGATATGGAAGAACAGTTTCTTCTCTTCTGTGTGAATCATAGTCTCATATGAAGTTGCCAAGATTATCTCGTGGATGAAGACTCCATCTTTGGTAGCTTAGCCTGCACTTTTTGGTTCAATCTGTGTGCATAGCAGCTGGCCTCAAGTTCAATTATGTAATCCTTGTTTAGGGTCATTGGTGATTATCCAACATGGTGGAGAGTAATCCTATAGTTATCTGGTTATGTATACTCAAATAACTTTAACTCTTCCCAGCTATATTCAAAATATAGCCATGTTAGTTAAAACAAAAAAAAAGTATAAGCCAGCAGTGGCCTTATTCCTCTCTTCCCAAATAATGGAAAAATATTGGGGGCCTTCACAGCCTGATACCCCTATTTTAAAAAATAGTAATATGCTACTGTTGATTCCCTCAACTGATATTGTGACATTGATTGGAAAGTATACTGTGAGGCTGATGTACTAAAGTATGCAGAATTGTACGCTATTTTGTTACCGGGACTTCTATGCAAATAAATCTAGTAGCAAATTAGTACAGTAGTTTTTCTACAGACCTTTTTGCAAAAGCTATAACTACATCTCAATGAGGTGAAATCACATATGTAAAGCTAATTTTATTTATAGTTTAATGATGTTTTAAGAGTTCATGAGCTGCTTTTCATAATTTTGCACTGCAGTCACTCCTTAGACTTAAATTTGCATGAAATTTCACAAGCATAAAATTATATGCAAGATAAGCCATTTGTGAAGTGCTTATTATCTTATTTAATGCACACTATTCACCCTTTAAATGTGCAAAGTGAACATTGTGCAATTCTTCAAACTTTAGTACTGTGAGGGAGTATATAGAAAACTCCCTCAGACTACATTAAAGAACTGGATACAGCTGTCTTGCCTGGTCCTCCTTAAAATCCAGACCCATAAGGAATCCTGGATGAAGGGAGTAGCCTCTCACCAGAGTCTAAGAACTCAGGGCCTGGAAAGATTAAATGGGCCCTGGGGAGCAGACAGAGACCCGCTGTACGCAAAAACCTGTTACGTTTAAGGACTGAGTGTTACCTGAAGTTAAGGTGAGCTGCACTGATTGTTTTGATTTTGTTTTTTTCCACATTAAATAAACCACCTAAGGAACAGCCAGAAACTGCCTCCTTATTTCTCTGGCTGTTTCCAAGCTGCTATTGCCCAAGTTACCACATATGGTGACAGCAGTGTGATCTTTTGTTTAAGTGGGAAGCACAGGAAAGGGCCCACAGCTGCAGCATTAGAAAAAAAAAACCCTGCAGAGTTTTATTTTTCTTTTTTCCTGGGGACGCCCCCGAGGTTCCTGCCATGACGTGGATAAAGGCGTGGGTGGCGTGCGTATGCGCACCCTAGGAGGCCCTCAGGAAAATAATTTATTTTATTTTATTTATTTAACAACTTTTTTATACCGATATTCGTGGGTACATCATATCGGTTTACAAGGAACTAAGAGAAATACAGCAAACAGGGGGGGGGGAGGGGAGCAGTAACAACAAGAGGGGGATTAACAAGGCAAAAGGCATAACGAGTAGATGTTATAAAATGTTATAAAATATAAAATTATCTAATGTAGTGTAGAGTAATAATAACATAATCAAAGTTAACATAATGATAACATAAAATAGTTGACATAATAATAACATGGTGGAGGGATCATAAGGTGGAGCTGAAAGACCTATGCTGGGAATGCCTGCTTAAAGAGCCAGGTCTTTAGCTTTTTCCTAAATTTGTACTGGCAGGACTCAGTGCGGAGTTCAGTTGCCAATTGGCCATTTGGAAATTGGCCAATTGCCAAATGGCTGTTGCCAATTCGGGGACACCGGAGAGAGCGGCATGAAGACATGGCAGCAGCCATCTTCCCAAGGCTTGAGGAGAGAGAAGGAAGAAAGGTGAGGCACAGAGGTCGAAGCCGTCTGAGATCGACGGACGCAACAGTACCCCCCTTCAAAAGACCCCCTCCAGACCCCCTACCTGGTCTAGGTTTATGAGGATGCAATGGATGAAATTGACGAAGCATCACTTTGTCCATGATATTAGCCAATGGTTCCCAAGAGTTTTCTTCTGGTTCGTATCCCTCCCATGACAGGAGGTATTCCCAAACTCTGCCTCTCTTTCTTACATCAAGGATGGCATCAACCTTATATTTGATGTCTTCTTCTGCATCAGCTGGGGTATGTTCAGGCGTCTTGGTGGAAAACTCGCTAAGAACAAGCGGTTTCAGCAGCGAAACATGGAATGCATTGTGAATCCTCATAGCCGGAGGGAGTCTCAGACTATAGGTGAGTGAGCCCAACCGTCGGAGAATAGGAAAGGGTCCGACAAAGCGTGGAGCAAATTGAGCAGATGGAAGTTTAAGTCTCAGATGTTTAGTAGAAAGCCAAACTTTATCTCCAGGCTGAAATTCAGGAGCCTTGCTTCGGTGAGCATCATAGCCTTTCTTTGCTCTTTGTCCTGCTTTTTGGAGCATCTCTTTAGTCTTTCTCCAGAGCTGCCGTATATTTTTGGCAGTAGATTGAGCTGCCAGGAACGACACAGAAAGTGGAAGTGGTAAAGGTGGTAAAGGTTGTCGTCCGTAGACCACTTCAAATGGAGTAAATCCAGTAGATGACGCTGGATGTGAATTGATGGCAAATTCAGCCCAGGGCAACAGTTCAGCCCAGTCATTCTGACGTGAACCGACATAGGTGCAAAGGAACTATTTGAGAGTTCTATTCATCCTCTCAGTTTGGCCATTCGACTGAGGATGATACGCAGAGGTGAAGTCAAGTGTGATGTCGAATTTCTTACACAAAACTTTCCAGAACTTTGCTGTAAATTGAGTTCCCTGTACGTACCTGGATCAGTCCAGACCGTGGGTTATGTCCCCAATCCAGCAGATGGAGTCAGCCCAAAGCTTCGAGGGGGCGTCACCATAAGTACTACTACCCCCTCTGCAGGAGTTCAGTATCTTCTGACTCCAGCAGATGCGAGTAGGGGAATCTGGGCTTGCTCCCGATTTCCTATATCCTATTCTGTTTTCCCTTGGTTGGAACTTTCTTCTCTGTCTCTGTCTTGTCTTGGATCAAGTTGTATTTAAAAAAAAAAAAAAAAAAAAAGATAGTTAATTGATTAATTGGGGAGGCGGGGCTCCTTCCTTGTGCTGCCTCTCTGTCTCCTTTGTTTCCTCAGCGCGAGCCTGTGTTCTTGCCGGGGTAAGTCGTTTTTCTTGGTTTGCTGGGCTGTAGTTTTATTTTCAGCTTGCTGATTGAGACTGCCGGTGTGCCCGGCCTGCCAGCGATTTCCCTCGCTCCCGCGGCCATCTTGCACGACAGCTCCCCGCACACGTCCGGCTCCCTGTGGGTTCGGGGGGGGCTGGCTCGGACCCAGTTTCCCCGGGATTGGACCCTGCCGTTTCGGGACAAGGGGATTCTACTTCAGAGGGAGAGGATCCACGCACGCTGCGCCTCTTCCAGCGGGAAGAGCTGGATGACCTAATCCCACAAATCATTCAGGGGTTGGACCTCGATCCCCCGCCGGACCCGCCAGCTCCCGTCGCGCCCGCTGTCGTTACTTCTTCGAAGAAGGGGGACCCGGTCCTGGCGGCGCTGCGCCCGCGGGCGCGGGCATTTCCCATCCACGAGTCGTTCCTGCAACTTCTTACTAGGGAATGGGATTCCCCAGAAGCTGCGCTAAAGGGCAGCAGAGCCATGGAGAGGCTGTACCCGCTGCCGGAAGATTTTCTGGATCTCATCAAGGTACCCAGGGTGGACTCCGCAGTGACGGCGGTCACGAAGAGGACGACCATTCCGGTGACGGGTGGAGCGGCGCTGCGGGATACGCAGGATCGCAAGTTGGAAGTATTCCTCAAGCGGGTCTTCGAGGTCTCCGCAGTGGGACTGCGGGTGGCGATTTGTAGCTCTCTTGCCCAGCGGGCTAGTCTTCTCTGGGTACAGCTACTGCTCACTTCTCAGGTGCTGCCTCCCGAGGAGGCCGCCCAGGCAGACCGACTCGAAGCCGCAGTGGCATACGGGGCCGATGCCTCCTACGATCTATTCAGGGTCCTCGCCCGCTCCATGGCCTCGGCAGTGGCGGCGCGTCGACTCCTATGGCTCCGCAACTGGGCGGCGGACACGTCCTCCAAGTCGAGCCTGGGTTCCCTGCCTTTCAGGGGTAAGTTCCTGTTCGGAGAGGAGCTGGACCAGATAATCAAGTCGCTGGGGGAAAACGCGGTCCATCGCCTGCCGGAAGACAGATATCGCTCCACCAGGGCGTTCTCGTCCTCCCGGACCAGAGCCAGGGCGCAAAGACGCTACAGGAGTTACAGGCCGGCGGTATCCCCGGCCTCCTCCCTCCAGGGCGCAGCCCTGGTCCCGTTCCTTGCGCGGGCGCCGCCCAGCGCGGGCCGCTTCCACGGCGGGGCAGCCCTCGCCCAAATCCTCTCAATGATGTTCAGCTCGCCCACTCCGCCGTTCCCAAGATTGGGGGACGGCTGGCGTTCTTTTACGAGGAGTGGGCACGGATCACCTCGGATCAGTGGGTTTTGGACACCATAGGACACGGCTACGCGTTGGAATTTGCCCGCCCTCCGAAGGGACGGTTCATCTTCTCTCCCTGCGGCTCGGCCATCAAGCGAAGGGCGGTGCAGCTGACCCTGGACAGACTGTGGGAGATAGGCGCCATTACGCCCGTACCCTCCGGAGAGGTGGGCTCGGGCCATTATTCCATCTACTTCGTCGTACCGAAGAAAGACGGTTCCTTCCGCCCCATCCTGGACTTGAAGGAAGTCAACAGATCCCTTCGGGTGGTCCGGTTCCGCATGGAAACGCTACGTTCGGTGATCGCGGCGGTACATCGAGGGGAGTTTCTGGCCTCCTTGGACCTGACGGAGGCCTACCTTCACATTCCCATTCGCCAGGAGCATCATTGTCTGCTACGGTTCAAGATCCTGGATCAGCCTTTCCAGTTTGTGGCGCTTCCGTTCGGATTAGCAACGGCCCCGCGCACCTTTACCAAGATCATGGTAGTTGTGGCGGCTGCCCTCCGGAAGGAAGGGATTCTAGTACATCCTTACTTGGACGATTGGCTCATACGAGCGAAGTCTTTTCCACAGGGACAGGCGGCAGTAGCCAGGGTGATACAGTTTCTGCAGTCCCTGGGATGGGTGGTGAACTTCTCCAAGAGCTCCCTCGTGCCCTCGCAGCGCTTGGATTTCTTGGGGGCGACCTTCGACACCCGTCTGGGCGCGGTTTTTCTACGGCAGGACAAGGCGCACGCCCTACGGCAACACATACAGCGATTCTCTGCATTACCAGCTCCCTCCTCCTGGAACTATCTTCAGCTCCTGGGGGTGATGGGCTCCACCATCGACATGGTGCCTTGGGCATTTGCGCACCTCCGCCCTCTACAAAGAGCGCTTCTATCCCGTTGGAAACCACTCTCGCAGGACTACCAAGTGATACTTCCGCTGCCCCAGTTTGCCAGAAACAGCTTGGCCTGGTGGATGGTCCCGGAGAATCTGGCTCGCGGCGTGTCCCTCGACCTACCAAATTGGGTGGTGGTGACCACCGACGCCAGTCTCGTAGGCTGGGGAGCCGCCTGCGACCGAAGCGCCACGCAGGGGACGTGGTCCGCGGAGGAATCAAAGTGGTCCATCAATCGTCTGGAGACCAGAGCGGTCAGATTGGCGCTTCTCCATTTCCTGCTGCTCCTTCGAAATCGGGAAGTCAGAATCTTATCGGACAACGCGACTACGGTAGCCTACATCAACCGTCAGGGCGGTACTCGCAGTCCGCAGGTCGCGCTCGAGGCAGCGATGCTGATGCAGTGGGCGGAGCGGCATCTGCGCCGCCTGGCGGCCTCGCACATCGCGGGCGTGGACAACGTCCAGGCGGACTTCCTCAGTCGCCAGCGGCTGGATCCCGGAGAGTGGTCTCTCTCCGACACGGCCATGCAACTGCTCGTCCGGCGGTGGGGCTCCCCCCACCTGGATCTCATGGCGTCCGTCCAGAACACCAAAGCGCCTCGCTTCTTCAGTCGCCGGAGAGAACGGGGGGCGGAGGGCGTAGATGCTCTCGCGCTCCCGTGGCCGGCCGATCTGCTCCTATACGCGTTTCCCCCTTGGCCGTTGGTGGGAAGACTACTCCGACGGATAGAGGTTCATCAGGGGCCTGTGATCTTCGTCGCGCCAGAGTGGCCAAGACGACCTTGGTTTGCGGATCTCCTCCACCTGGTAATCGACGGACCCATCCGGCTGGGACATCTTCCCCGCCTCCTACACCAGGGACCGGTATTTTTCGACCAGGCAGAACTCTTCTGTCTTGCGGCCTGGCTTTTGAGAGGCGCCGCCTCCGCCGACGGGGGTACCCGAAGGCGGTAGTGTCAACACTGCTGCGGTCTCGGAAGACTTCGACGTCGGTGGCCTATGTGCGAGTCTGGAAGGTGTTCGAACTGTGGTGTACCGACCGGAACACAAGACCCACGGAGGCGTCTGTCCCGCAGATTCTCCAGTTCCTACAGGCGGGAGTGGAAAAGGGGCTCGCTTACAACTCACTTCGAGTTCAAGTGGCCGCTCTTGGCTCCCTCCTGCGGGGAGGAGGATCTCTGTTACAGCACCCGGACATCGGCCGTTTTCTCAAGGGTGTCAAGCACTTGCGGCCCCCATTGCGGGATCCTTGTCCCTCTTGGAGCCTCAATCTGGTACTACGTTCCATGTCGGGACCTCCTTTTGAACCACTGAGGAGTGCAACGATCAAGGACCTCACTCTCAAGGCGGTGTTCCTGGTGGCTATATGCTCCGCTCGGCGTATTTCGGAGCTGCAGGCTCTGTCCTGCCAGGAACCTTATCTCCGCTTCTCCGATTCGGGCGTTTCACTTCGTACGGTGCCTTCCTTCCTCCCGAAGGTGGTGTCCGCCTTCCATGTGAATCAGACGGTGGAATTGCCTTCTTTCTCTTCGTCTGAGCCGCGGGCTCTTCGTCTCCTCGACGTCAAGCGCACTCTGCGGGTCTACCTGGAGGCTACGAATGACTTTCGGACTTCGGACCATCTCTTCGTCCTTTGGTCTGGTCCCCGGAAGGGATCCCAGGCCTCGAAGACGACTATTGCCAGATGGCTGAAGGCCGGCATTGCCGCTTCCTACATCGGGACGGGGCGGACTCCTCCACCCGGTATTGTGGCGCATTCTACACGCTCTCAGGCGGCCTCCTGGGCGGAGAGTCGATCGGTATCTTCGCAAGAAATCTGTAGAGCGGCCACCTGGAAATCGTTACACACGTTCTCGAGACACTACAGGCTACACCTCGCCTCGTCCGTCCATGGACACTTTGGCGAACAGGTTCTACGAGCAGGCCTCGCAGAATCCCACCCGGGTTAGGGAAGCTTGGGTACATCCCACGGTCTGGACTGATCCAGGTACGTACAGGGAAAAGAAAATTATTACTTACCTGCTAATTTTCGTTCCTGTAGTACCATGGATCAGTCCAGACGCCCACCGCATTTGGGTTCTACTCCTGCTCGGCTGCCTGTTATATGGTAGTGTCTTCTTCTCCTTCTCCTACTATGTTCTTTCACGTGTTCCCCGTTTCACTGTCCGTGACTGTTTTTCTTGGGGGTCGACACGAGTTGTGACCTCCCATCCGTTGGTGGGATGGTACAGTTCTCTCTCTTCTAAATTCAGCGGCTCATTGTTGCCGTCTTGTTTAAACTTGATCCAATTCAGGGGTTTTCTGTTTACTCGGGCTTTGATATTCTCGATACTGAACTCCTGCAGAGGGGGTAGTAGTACTTATGGTGACGCCCCCTCGAAGCTTTGGGCTGACTCCATCTGCTGGATTGGGGACATAACCCACGGTCTGGACTGATCCATGGTACTACAGGAACGAAAATTAGCAGGTAAGTAATAATTTTCTTCTCCTCTGTCAGAAACAATGGGGCAGATTTTCAAAAGGTTACGTGCGTAACATATGTGCGTAAATCCCGAAAAGCTGTCCCTGCGCATGCCGAGCCTATCTTGCATAGGCTTGGTGGCGCGTGCAAGCCCCGGGACACGCGTATGTCCCGGGGCTTTCCAAAATGGGCGATCTGGGGGCGTGGCCGGGGGCGTGGCGGCAGTCCGGGGGTGGGGTAGAGTGCTCCGGCACAGTGGCCTGTGCCGGGGCATGGCGCGCCGGCAGGCAACCAGTGCGCGCAAGTTATACCTGCCTTGGGCAGGCGTAATTTTTGGAGCAAAGGTAGAGGGGGATTTAGTTAAGGATGGGGGGGTGGGTTAGATAGGGGAAGGGAGGGGAAGGTGGGGGGGCCTGTGTGCATATTATAAAATCGGGCGTAGATTTATTTGTGCCAGGTTGCGTATCTTTTAAGATCTGGCCCATTATGTTTAGGCATGCCATATAGGCGAAAGATGTGACTGATAAATAACTTAGCAAGTTCCATGGCTGATGGCAAGCCAGGGAGAGCCACGAAGTGAGCCATCTTCGAAAATTGGTCCACTGTAACCCAAATGGTATTGTTACCTCCAGAAAGTGGCAGGTCCACGACAAAATCTGTTGCAATATGGGTCCAGGGCTCATTCGGTGCTGGCAAGGGTTGAATTTTAGGCCCCAAGGTCGTCCGGGCGGAATTTTCTGTCTAGCACAATTAGAACAGGAGGCTAAGTAAGCTAGAGTGTCTTCTTTCATGGTGGGCCACCAATAGTACTTTTGTAGCTTGGCCAGTGTTCGCTGTTGACCAGGGTGTCCGGCCAGTTTCGAATCATGAGCCCATCTTAGCAATTTCTTTCTTAGATTGAAGGGTACAATGGTCTTGCCCGGGGGTACCGGATATGTAGCTGTGAGACCCACTCTCTTCGGGTCAATAATATGCTGGGGTTCATCAGGTACGTCCTCTGAGAGGAAAGAGCGAGATAATGCGTCTGCTCTGACATTCTTGTTACCAGGGCGATATTTCAGCAAAAAGTCAAATCTGTTGAAGAACAGGGACCATCTCGCCTGTCTATAATTGAGATGTTGAGCATGACAGAGGTACTCCAGATTTTTGTGATCAGTGTAAACAGTAATCTGATGTTGTGCACCTTCAAGCCAGAGGTGCCATTCTTCAAATGCCATTTTTATTGCCAACAGTTCTTTATCCCCAATGCCATAGTTCTTCTCCACTGGCGAGAAGTGTCGGGAAAAGAATGAACAGGGGTGCAAGATCTTTGAATCACCGGTCTGACTTAGCACGGCCCCTACACCTACATCAGAGGCATCGACTTCCACAATGAAGGGTCGAGTAGGATCCGGATGGCGGAGACATGGTTTGCTTTGAAAGGCATCTTTTAACTTCTGGAACGCAGTCACAGCTTTCATAGACCAAGTAGCAGTGTTGGCTCCCTTCTTAGTCATTGTTGTTAATGGAACAGTCAATGAAGAGTAATTTTTAATAAAGATCCGGTAGTAATTGGTAAATTCCAAAAATCATCTTAGAGCTTTTAGGCCCGTGGGCTGTGGCCATTTTTGAATACTCTCAAGTTTCTGAGGGTCCATTTAGAAACCATTGTTTGAGACAATGTAACAGAAGAAGGGCACGGATTCTTTATGAAATTCACATTTAGACAATTTGGCGTACAAGTGGTTCTCGCAAAGTCTCTGCAGAACTCTTTTGACATCTTCCTGATGGGATTGCAGGTCCTGAGAAAATATCAAGATGTCATCTAAGTAGACAACGACACATCGGTAGAGTAAATCATACAGAATATTGTTCATCATGTTTCAGAAGACAGCCGGGGCATTGCACAAGCCGAAGGGCATCACCAGGTGTACAAAGTATCTAACCTGGGTATTAAAAGCCGTCTTCCATTCATCGCCAGAGCAGATGTGAACTAAATTATACACTCCTTTGAGGTCAAACTTGGAAAATATCTTGGCTCCCTGTAACCTATCAAATAGCTCTGAGATGAGTGGTAAAGGGTAGTGGTCCTTTATAGTGATCTCATTCAGACCTCTGTAGTCAATGCACGGTCATAACGTTCCGTCTTTTTTCCCTACGAAGAAAAATCCTGCGCCGGCAGGACACTTAGAAGGTCTTATGAAGCCTTTCTGGAGATTCGTTAGGCCAGGCCAGGAATGGCCTGCAAAGCGGTGAGCTGAGCCGAATCCATGGAGTTAGCAATCTGTTATGGTTATGAGGTGTTGGAGTGGATTCTTGGGTACTGCAGTGATGGCCACTCTCTCGGGGAGGAGCCCCGTGAGGAACCGCAGTACTAGGCTAGACTCTATACACTCAGACACAGAGAAGTTGTATTTATTGTACAGCTTGATGGTACTGCCTGGGGAGCGAGCAGCAGTGAAGGTAACCCAGCAAAAGTAGTCCAGGGGTCCTCAGCAGAGGAGATCAGTCTCACACTCAAGTAGGTGATAGGCAGAGCGGCGTAGCAGGGACAGATCCCAGATGTAGACACAGAGCGCTGAAGCTGAAGGTGAGACAAACTGAAAGGGTTAGTACTCACTGAAGCAGAAAGCTGTATTGTTGAAGGTCCTGGCAGGCAGAAGTTGTTCAGTGGCAGGCACCAGATTAGGGAGAGCAGGCCCTTGAGGAGCAAGTACCCGGTATCCCAAGATAGGTACCTGAAATAGAGCAGAAGGGCCCCCGAGGAGTGGGTACCCAGGTTAGTGAAGAAATACCTTGAAGGGAAGAGAGAGCTTCCTGCGGCAGCTGGGAAGTAGCAGAGCAGCTTAGACCAGAGGCAATCCAATCCTTACTAACTCAGTTTGTTTGCAAACAAAGGGCAGGCTAAATACCAGGATGTGATGACGTCACTCAGAGGGGATTCCCCCGAGGTTCCCTCCATGACGTGGATAAAGACATGGGTGGCGTGCGCACACGCACCCTAGGAGGCCCTCAGGAAAATCATGGCGATTGCCGTTGCCAGTCTGGGGACACCAGAGAGAGCGGCATGAAAACGCGGTAGCAGCCATCTTCCCAAGGCTTGAGGAGAGAGAAGGAAGAAAGGTGAGGAACAGAGGTCGAAGTCGTCTGAGACCAACAGACGCAGCACCGTGCTACAGACAGTTCTATCTACTACTTCCTATACTTATTCAATCCAAACAGTTCAGAAAAGACCATGTGTTTCATCCACAGAATTAGACTTTTATTTGTAGGATTAGAATTTAGAAGAAAATAAACAGTACATGTCTCTTAAGTCCTTGCTAATTGCATCAGTTTATACTAAATAAACATCTGCATCATTAGTGGATTGAAATGTGCCATAAACCTTAGCCTGTGTAGAGAATTAAAAAAGGTAACTATCTGGCTAGCCCCACCCAATTTTGGGAGATTCCCTTCTGTTTATTTATTTATTTATTTATTTTTCTATACCGATGTTCATCGGAATTATCACATCGGTTTACAGTGTAACAGAGGAGTCTATTTGCATAGACTTCTTGTTTTACATTGGAACATTGTGACCTTTAAGATTGAACCTTTTAACATTTTACATTGAGCTTTGTAACATTTTGCATTGAACTTTGTAACATTTTACATTGGACTTTGTAATATTTTGCATTGAACTTTATAACATAGAAACATAGAAATGACGGCAGAGGAAGACCAAACGGCCCATCCAGTCTGCCCAGCAAGGTTTGCACTTTTTTTATTTTCTCATACTTATCTGTTACTCTTGGCTCTTATTAACCTTTTGGTTCTATTTCCCTTCCACCCCCACCATTAATGTAGAGAGCAGTGTTGGAACTGCATCTAAGTGAAATATCTAGCTTAATTAATCAGGGGTAGTAACTGCCGCAATAAGCAAGCTACACCCATGCTTGTTTACCCAGCCTATGTTATTCAGTCCTTGTTGGTTGTCTGTATATAGATCCACTTTTCTTCATTCCCCTGCCTTTGAAGCAGAGAGCTATGCTGGATATGCGTGAAGTATCGGTCTTTCTCCCCTGCCGTTGAAGCAGAGAGCTATGCTGGATATGCATGAAGTATTGGTCTTTCTCCCCTGCCGTTGAAGCAGACAGCTATGCTGGATATGCGTGAAGTATCGGTCTTTCTCCCCTGCTGTTGAAGCAGAGAGCTATGCTGGATATGCATGAAGTATCGGTCTTTCTCCCCTGCCATTGAAGCAGAGAGCTCTACTGGATATGCGTGAAGTATCAGTCTTTCTCCCTTGCCGTTGAAACAGAGAGCTTCAACAGCAGAGGAGAAAGACCATTGAACAAGTATTGAAATTTTATAACATTTTGTATTGAAACTTTGTAGCCTGCGGAACAGTTGGTCTGTGGGGAGGCATTATGAAATATATTAGAGGTAGAGAAATTCGTTAAAACTTTGCATCAAGTGTAGTGAGTCAGCTTGGGTTTTTGGGGTTGATCGTAATATGTGATTATGCGGATCTGATGTGGGTGTTGAGGGAGGGGGGTGGGAGGTGTGTGAGGGAGAGCTCGTATTCATGTGTTGGGTGGGGGGTGGTAGTTGGGTATGCTTTTTTGAAGAGCCATGTTTTGAGGTTCTTTTTGAATGATTGGGTTGAGCCTGAGTTGAGGTGGCAGGCTGTTCCAGAGTGTTGAACCTGCCACTGTTAGGGATCGTTCCCTTGTTGAGGTTAGGTGGGCCATTTTTGGTGATGGTGTAGGAATGAGTCCAGTGTTAGTGGATCGGAGTGTTCTCTGGGTGGCTTGAAAATGAAGGGCAGGGCTCAGCCAGTCGAAATTTTCAGTGTATAGTGCTTTGGGTATGAGTGTTAGGACTTTGTATTGAAGTTTGTGTGTGATGGGCAGCCAGTGCAGGTTTTTGAGGATTGGTGAGATGTGTTCAGATTTTTTGGTGTTTGAGAGTGATCTTGCCGCTGCATTTTGGAGCAGTTGTAGTGGTCTCAGAGAATTGGATGGGAGGCCCAAGAGTAGGGCATTGCAATAGTCGAGTTTAGAGAATAGCAGTGCTTGGAGTACTGTTCTGTAGCCTTGGGCGTAGATTTTTTGGAGGATTTGCAGTTTGAAGAATCCATCCTTTATTATTGAGCTGATATGTTTCTTCATGTTGAGTTCATTGTCAATGAGAACACTGAGATCTCTGGCTGAGGAGGATATTCTATTGTCTATTGCAGGTGCTGGGTTATTGTCTTTAAGAGATGACATTGTTTTGTTGTTAATGTAAAGTATTTCAGTTTTGTTGTGGTTGAGGTTGAGGGACATTTGAGATAGTAGTTGTGTTATCTTCGGAAGGTGGTTGTCCCAGGTTTTTAGAGTGTTTGAGATGGTTTCTTATATGGGGAGTAGAATCTGTACGTTGTCTGCATATAGGAAGAAGGTTAGGTTTAATCTGGTCAGACGCATGCATAAGGGGAGGATGTAGATGTTGAAGAGGGTGGAGGAAAAGGGATGAACCTTGAGGTACACCATGTGTAAGGGGGATTTGTCTGGATTCAGCAGTTATGTCTGACTTTGTATGACCGGTTTGATAGGTATAATTTGAACCAGTTGAGTGTGTTGTTGCCTAGGCTGATTTCACTTAGTCTGTTTAGTAAGGTTTCGTGGTTGACGGTGTCAAAGGCGGCAGAGATATCAAGTAGGATGAGGAGGTAGGATTGGCCATGGTCCAGTTCTCTGAGGATGTGGTCTGTGAGGGAAAGGAGGAGTGTTTCGGTGTTGAAGTGTTTTCTGAATCCATGTTGGGATGGGGATAGGATGTTGTGATTTTCCAGGTGTGCAGAGAGTTGACGGTTGACAATTTTTTCAAGGATCTTGGCGATGAAGGGAAGGTTGGAGATGGGTCGGTAATTTGATGGATCGGCTTTGTCGAGTTGTGGTTTTTTGAGAATTGGTTTGATGCTGGCACACTTGAGGGAGTCAGGGAAAGTGCCTTGTTCAAGTGATATGTTCAAAAGCCTCAGGAACCAGATCACAACTGGCTTGTCCGCCCACAACAATGAAGAATTGCAGTTTGCAGAAACTTTCGTTTGGAGAATCCAGATCTGTATCATAAAGTCTCTAAGACTCCTAAGTCCCAGCAGGACAAATACATTTATGCTACTAATATAGAGAGAACTGGGGAGGAAGGATTAGAGTCAGGAGAAGAGTAGCAATCCACCCAGAATGTCTTACCTATTCCCTTTGAATGGGAAAAGGGGGGTGACCCAGGGAGCTTCAGGCTGGTCCATAGGGAGGATGAGCCCTTTACGTGGGCACAGGAACATATACAGTGTGTGAACAGAATGCTAGTCCCTGGAACACAGGTTACAGATTCTATTCCCCCTTATTTTGTGATGAAAAAGGATCTACTTTATCAGTTCACAAAAGGAAGTATGGAGGGGGAATTGATATAAGAACTCCTAGTTCCCAAACCCTATCATCAGAATGTCATGCAGCTATCTTACCACCTTCTAGGGGGTCACCTGGGGGAGGAAAATACCCAAGAGAAAATATTGGCACAGATTTTTTCACCAGGCCTACATAAACAGGTCCAGTTGATTTGCCAGTCCTGTCCTAACTGACAATTCACAAAGATTGCTGGTGTATGTGCTACATCTCTTATATCAATGCCTACAATTAGGACCCTTTTTGAAAGGGTGGATATGGACCTTGTGGGACCACTAAAGAGATCTACTCAAGGAAATAAGTATATCCTCATTATTCTAAACTATGCCTCAAGTTATTGGGAGGCAGTACCATTACGGAATATGAAGACCCCAATGGTAGCGACCACACTAATGGAGGTTTTTTCACAATATTGGCTGCCCAAGGAGATTCTTAAGAACATAAGAAATTGCCATTCTGGGTCAGACCAAGGGTCCATCAAGTCCAGCATCCTGTTTCCAACAGAAGCCAAACCAGGCCACAAGAATCTGGCAATTATCCAAACACCAAGATCCCATGCTACTGATGCCAGTAATAGCAGAGGCCATTCCCTAAGTAAACTTGATTAATAGAAGTTAATTGACTTCTTCTCCAAGAACATATCCAAACTTTTGTGAACCCAGCTATACTAATTGCACTAATCACATCCTCTGTCAACAAATTCCAGAGCTTTATTGTGTGTTGAGTGAAAAAGAATTTTCTCCAATTAGTCTTAAATGTGCTACTTGCTAACTTCATGGGATGCCCCCTGGTCCTTCTATTATTCAAAAGTGTAAATAACCGAGTCACATCTACTCGTTCAAGACCTCTCATGATCTTAAAGACCTCTATCATATCCCCCCTCAGCCAT
Source organism: Rhinatrema bivittatum (assembly GCF_901001135.1). Lineage (NCBI taxonomy): Eukaryota > Metazoa > Chordata > Amphibia > Gymnophiona > Rhinatrematidae > Rhinatrema > Rhinatrema bivittatum. The sequence goes on along the minus strand of NC_042620.1, from coordinate 134,338 downwards.
CTCTTCTCCAACTTGAACAGCCCTAACCTCTTCAGCCTTTCCTCATAGGGGAGCTGTTCCATCCCCTTTATCATTTTGGTTGCCTTTCTCTGTACCTTCTCCATCGCAACTATATCTTTTTTGAGATACGGCGACCAGAATTGTACACAGTATTCAAGGTGCGGTCTCACCATGGAGCGATATAGAGGCATTATGACATTTTCCGTTTTATTAACCATTCCCTTCCTAATAATTCCTAACATTCTGTTTGCTTTTTTGACTGCTGCAGCACACTGAGCCGATGATTTTAAAGTATTATCCACTATGATGCCTAGATCTTTTTCCTGGGTTGTAGCTCCTAATATGGAACCTAACAATGTGTAACTCCTGCAAGGGTTATTGCTCTTGTCCACATTAAATTTCATATGGATGCCCAATCTTCCAGTCTGTAATGTATCACAGTCCGCTTGTGATTTAACTACGCTGAATAATTTTGTATCATGTGCAAATTTGATAACCTCACTCGTCGTATTCCTTTCCAGATCATTTATATATATATTGAAAAGCAGCAGTCCAAGTACAGATCCCTAAGGCACTCCACTGTTTACCGTTTTCCACTGAGAAAATTGAACATTTAATCCTACTCTCTGTTTCCTATCTTTTAACCAGTTTGTAAACCACAAAAGGACATTCCCTCCTATCCCATGACTTTTTAGTTTTCGTAGAAGCCTCTCATGAGGGACTTTGTCAAATGCCTTCTGAAAATCCAAATACACTACATCTACCAGTTCACCTTTATCCACATGTTTATTAACCCCTTCAAAAAAATAAAGATTTGTTAGGCAAGACTTCCCTTGGGTAAATCCATGTTGACCGTGTTCCATTAAACCATTTCTTTCTATATGCTCTACGATTTTGATCTTGAGAATAGTTTCCACTATTTTTCCCGGCACTGAAGTCAGGCTCACTGGTCTATAGTTACCCGGATCGCCTCTGGAGCCTTTTTTAAATATTGGGGTTACATTGGCCACCCTCCAGTCTTCAGGTACAATGGATGATTTTAATGATAGGTTACAAATTTTAACTAATAGATCAGAAATTTCATTTTTGAGTTCCTTCAGTACTCCAGGATGCATGCCATCCGGTCCAGGTGATTTGCTATTCTTTAGTTTGTCAATCTGGCCTACTACATCATCCAGGTTCACAGTGATTTCATTCAGTTCGTCTGACTCATCACCCCTGAAAACCATCTCCGGAACTGGTATCTCCCCAACATCCTCATTATTAAACATGGAAGCAAAGAATTAATTTAGTCTTTCTGCAATGGCCTTATCTTCCCTAAGAGTCCCTTTAACCCCTCGGTCATCCAATGGTCCAACCGACTCCCGCACAGGTCTCTTGCTTTGGATATATTTATAAAAGTTTTTATTATGAGTTTTTGCCTCTATAACCAACTTCATTTCAAATTCTCTCTTTGCCTGTCTTATCAATGTTTTACACTTAACTTGACAATCCTTATGTTTAATCCTATTTTCTTCACATGGATCCTTCTTCCAATTTTTGAAGGATGTTTTTTGACTAAAATAGCCTTTTTCACCTCACCTTTTAACCATGAAGGTAATCGTTTTGCCGCCTTTCCACCTTTCTTAATGTGTGGAATACATATGGACTGCGCCTCTACGATTGTATTTTTAAACAATGTCCAAGCCTGTTGAACACTTTTAACCTTTGCAGCTGCACCTGTCAGTTCTTTTCTAACTATTTTCCTCATTTTATCAAAAGTTCCCTTTTGAAAGTTTAGTGTTAGAGCTGCAGATTTACTTATTGTCCCCCTTCCAGTTATTAGTTTAAATTTGATCATGTTATGATCACTATTGCCAAGTGGCCCCATCACTGTTACCTCTCTCACCAAATCCTGCATTCCACTAAGAATTAAATGTATTTATTTATTTAAACGTTTTTATATACCGGTATTCGTCGAAACATCATATCGGTTTACATGGAACAGAACGTGGAAAGTACATAAAACAGGGGTGAAAGTAACTTGGAGGGTAACTTGAAAAGCATTAATGGGAAAAACACTATATACAAAAGATTCATATATACAAGGGTCTGATCATGTTATGTACAAATGAGGAGAGAAGTTTGGGGAGACTACAAGGGTACCATGGAGTTCAGGTTATTTGCTGAGGGACGGAGGGGGGAGAAGGGGCGGGAGCAGTACTATTCCGGGAAGGCTTGTTTGAAGAGCCAGGTCTTGAGGTTTTTTTTTAATGTCTGTGTGCTATGTTCAAGTCGTAGATTGGTTGGCATTGAGTTCCAGAGTGTAGGTCCGGCCAGGGAGAAGGCGCGGTCTTTTGTGGCACATAGGTGTGAGGACTTGAGCGTCGGGGCATGGAGGGTTCCCTTGTAGGAGTATCTGGTAGGGCGGCTGGATGTGTGAAGGCGGATGGAGTTGTTGAGCCAGTGAATGTCGCTGTTGTGTATGGTTTTATGAATAATGGAGAGGCATTTGTAGGTGATGCGATAGGGAATAGGGATCCAGTGAAGCTTCTTGAGGACAGGGGTGATGTGATCAGTTTTGCGGGTGCTTGTGAGGATTCTTGCGGTTGCATTCTGTAGCAACTGTAGGGTTTAAGGGTGGAGGCAGGGAGTCCCAGTAGCAGGGCGTTAAGGTAATCGATTTTTTGAAAAGATGGAAGATTGGAGGACGGTGCAGAAGTCGTTGAGGTGGAGGAGGGGTTTGAGCTTCTTGAGCACATGGAGCTTGTAATAGCATTCTTTGATGGTAGTATTGATGAAGGTTTTTAAGTTGAGTTGGTTGTCGAATATGATACCCAGGTTTCGTACATTTTGCTGGAAGGGGGTTGGGCACGGGTGAGGGTTGTGATTGGGATGAGGTTTGGGGTCATTGCGGGGGGAGATGATGATGAGTTTTCGCCGTGTTAAGGGTGAGATGGAGGTTGGTGAGGAGGGAATTATGGAGAGGATGCAATTTTGCTAGAATTCGAAGGATTTGTGCAGGGATTCTTTGATGGGGATGAGTATTTGAACATCATCCGCATAGAGAAAATGGGTGAGGCCGAGGTCAGAGAGGAGTTGGCAGAGGGGCAGGAGGTATATGTTAAAGAGGATGGATGAGAGGGACGAGCCCTGGGGGACTCCTTGGGGGAGATCAATGGGTTTAGATTCAGAGTTGGCGAGCTGGACTGTGTAGTGTCTGTTTTCCAAATAGGAGATGAACCAGAGTAGGGCTGAACCAAAGATCCCAATTTCTGTAAGGCGTTTAATGAGGATATTGTGGTTAATGGTATCAAAAGCGGCGGAGATTTATTTTATTTATTTATTTAACAGCTTTTAATATACCGGTGTTCGTGCAAGCACATCTCGCCGGTTTACAATAAACTTGAGAAGGAGGAAATTACAAAAAACAGGGGGTGGGGGAATGGAGCAGGAGCGAAAAAGGGGGGGGGGGGGAGGGGGGGAGAGAGGTAAAGGAGGAAAGACAGCAGTTGAGAAAGGTACAAGGAACGTATGGAGATATCTAATAGGGCGAGAATGTATGAGTGTCCTTGGTCCAGGCCTTTAAGGAGGGTATCTGCGAGGGAGATGAGGAGGGTTTCAGTACTAAAGAATTTGCGGAAGCCGAATTGGGCAGGAGATAGGATGTGGTGAGTCTCCAAGTGCTCGGTGAGCTGTGTGTTGACAATTTTCTCCATTACTTTCGCCAGAAAGGGAAGGTTGGAGACCGGTCTGTAGTTGGCTGGGTCAGCAGGATCGAGGTTATGTTTTTTAAGGATAGGTTTCACTATAGCATGTTTTAGGGAGTTGGGGACAGTGCCATGGGAGAGTGAGCAGTTAATTATATCAGCCAAGGGTTTGGCGATTGTGCTTGCAATGGGTAGGAGAGCTTTGCTGGGGATCGTGTCAGCTGGATGTGAGGATGGGGGTAGCCTCTTTAGTATGGTTTCAATTTCCGAGGGTGTAGTAGTGTCGAAGGACTCTAGTACTGTGTTAGGGTATTTAGCGGAGGAGGGTAGGGGGGGGAGAGGGTGTGGAGAATCGCTTTAGGATGTTTGCAATTTTTTCTTTGAAGAAGACTGCGATCTGATTGCATTTTGCTTTTGCGTCTTCTTCGGAGATCTGTGGGAGTGAGGGTTTGGTAAGTTCGGCAACGTACGAGAAGAGGGCTTTGGGATTGAAGAGGTAATTGTGGATTTTAGTAGAGTAATAGTCTCGTATGGACTTGAGGATGGCAGTTCTGTAGTGGTGTAAGGTGTTTTTGTAGTCAAGTTGAGCAGAGTGGGATGAATCTTTGCGCCACTTTCTTTCATTTTGTCTAAGGTCATGTTTCAGTTTCCTTAGTTCCGGTGTGTACCAAGGTTTTTTTGCATCGGGTGAGTGGGTCAGTTTCTTGGTTATCAGGGGGCAAAGGTTGTTGGCAATGGAGTGTGTGAGGTTGTTCCAGGAGGTGAGTGCTGCGTCAGGGTTCGTGAGGTCAAGGTGGTGGAATGAGTCTGTGAGGGCGGAGATAAGGTCTTCATTGTTGCAGGGTTTCCTGAATTGAACGGTGTTGTTGTGTTTGAGGGGGGGAGATGGGGTGTGTTTTAAGGTTAGGTGAGACTTTATGAGTGAGTGGTCGGACCATGGGACAGGTGTGCAGGATGGAGAGTCAGGGGAGAGTATATGGTCGTTTACAAACAGAAGGTCGAGGGTGTGACCAGCTTTGTGGGTGGGGGAGCTGATGAGTTGTTGAAAGCCTAGGGCATGCAGGGCGTTGAGGAGGGATTTGCAAGATGAAGAGAGGGGCAAGGAGTCCACGTGGAGGTTAAAGTCTCCCAGAATGATGGCAGGGATGTCAAAGTTGATGCTCTGGGAGATGAATTCAATAATGGGAGAGGGATTGTGTTCCAAGAAGCCAGGCGGTGTGTAGATGAGACAGAGTTGCAGGAATTGCAATTTAAAGAGGCCAATTTCCAGTCCTGGAGCTTCCGGCGTGACGTCGATGCGGTCGGCGGACTTAGAGCGGCGTCGGGCAGCCAATTGGGCTCCGGGGAGGTAGGCCAAAGCCGCGGCCTTGATTTGTCGCTCGGCCTCGGCTCGGACCCCAGTGGGTCTCCCACGCCAGTAGCGTCGAGCCGGGACATCGGAGGGGCGCTCGGTTCGGGAGCGGCGTAGAAAGGGCAGTCTGGGGGCCTGCCTACCGTCTAAGTAGGCCCTGGAGCTTCCGGCATGACGTCGATGCGGTGGGCAGTCTCGGAGCGGCGTCAGGCAGCCAATCGGGCTCCGGAGAGGTAGGCCAAAGCCACGGCCTCGATTTGTTGCTTGGCCTCGGCTCGGCTCGGACCCCGGCGGGTCTCCCACGTCGGTACCGTCAAGCCAGGATGTCGGAGGGACGCTCAGTTCGGGAGCGGCGCAGAAAGGGCAGTCTGGGGGCCTGCCTACCGTCTAAGTAGGCCCTGGAGCTTCCGACGTGAAGTCGATGCGGTGGGCGGTCTCGGAGCGGCGTCGGGCAGCCAATCGGGCTCCGGAGAGGTAGGCCAAAGCCGCGGCCTTGATTTGTCGCTCGGGCTCGGCTTGGACCCCGGCGGGTCTCCCACGCCGGTAGCGTCGAGCCGGGACGTCGGAGGGGCGCTCGGTTCGGGAGCGGCACAGAAATCTAAAATAGCTCCCTCTTGTTGGTTCCTGAACCAATTGCTCCATAAAGCAATCATTTATTATATCCAAGAACTTTATATCTCTAGCAAGTCCTGATGTTACATTTACCCAGTCAATATTGGGGTAATTGAAATCTCCCATTATTATTGCACTGCCAAATTGATTTGCTTCCCTGATTTCTCTTAGCATTTCATCATCTGTCTGACCATTTTGTCCAGGTGGACGGTAGTATACTCCTATCACTATACTCTTACCCAACACACATGGGATTTCTACCCATATAGATTCTACTGAGCATTTAGTCTCTCTTGTATGATCTTTATCCTGTTGGATTCTATAACCTCCCGGACATAAAGTGCCAAACCCCCACCAAATTGATCCTCCCTATCATTGCGATATAAATTTGTACCCTGATATAGCACTGTCCCATTGGTTATCCTCCTTCCACCAAGTCTCTGTGATGCCAATTATGTCAATCTCATCATTTGCTGCTATACACTCTAACTCTCCCATCTTATTCTTAGACTTCTGGCATTGGCATACAGACATTTCAAAGTGTGTTTTTTGTTTGTTTTAACAACCTGCTTTTCAGTTGTTTGGAATAATTCGGAAATCATTAGCTTCGGTGATTTTTTACATATAGGCATATGGACTATGTTTGCTTTTAATGGAACCTCTCTGTTGGGATGCCCTAACGCTCCTGTTTCATTAGTATCCTTCAAGGATACATTTCTCCGAACCATGCACTGCTGACTGACTGACGGCTTTCCCGCTTGTTCTAGTTTAAAAGCTGCTCTATCTTCTTTTTGAAAGTTAGTGCCAGCAGCTTGGTTCCACTCTGGTTAAGGTGGAGCCCATCCTTTCAGAAAAGTCTCCCCTTTCCCCAAAGGTTTCCCCAGTTCCTTACAAAGCTGAATCCCTCTTCCCTGCACCATCGTCTCATCCATGTATTGAAACTCTGGAGCTCTGCCTGCCTCTGGGGACCTGCATGTGGAACAGGAAGCATTTCAGAGAATGCCACCCTGGAGGTTCTGGATTTCAGCTTCCTACCTAAAATCCTAAATTTGGCTTCCAGAACCTCTCTCCCACATTTTCCTATGTCATTGGTGCCCACATGTACCAGCCGGCTCCTCCCCAGCACTGTCTATAATCCTATCTAGGTGACACGTGAGGTCTGCCACCTACGCACCAGGCAGGCAAGTTACCAGGCGGTCCTCACGTCCACCAGCCATCCAGCTATCTACATTTCTAATAATCGAATCACCAACTATGATGGCTGGCCTAACCCTTCCCTCCTGGGCAGTAGCCCTGGGAGAGCCGTCCTTAGTGCAAGAGGACAATACATCACCTGACAACTGACAAATACAACATTCAATAATTGAAAGCTCATTTAAATTATTTTTTAATTTCCCAATCAACAATAAAATATTTCAAAACATCAGACACATTAAGTAACAGCCAACAATAAAACTAAAAAGGATTTTAAAATTCCCCACTCTCCTTCCCTGAGATCTTTTGATTATCAGTCACCCTGAAATTGCAGTGAATTAATAGGGGTGGGGAGAGAGGTGCACAAACTTACTCCTCTCATACACACATATATGCACACGTTCTTTCTCACTCAAACACACATGTGCTCTCTCTCTCACACACACACACATACTCACAAATGCTCTCTGTCTCTCATACACACATGCTCACATATACGCTTCCCCTCTGTCATACACACATGGTCTCTCTCACACACACAAATGCTCCCTCTCTCATATATACATGCTCTCTCATGCACAAACATGCTCACACAAATGAATATGCTCCCTCTCTCTCATACACACATGCTGTCTCTCACACATACACACACATTCCCTCTCTCTCATACACACATTATCACACACACACGCTTCCTGTCTCTTATATACTCATGTTCTCTCACACACAGGCTCCCACTCTCATACACACACATACATACAAGCTCCCGCTCTCTAATTCACACAGGCATACAAGCTCACACACCTTCTCTCTCACCCAGACAGATCCCTCTCTTTATATTGGAATCTACAGGGGGAGAGGGGTCCAATAGCCTCCTTCTCTCTCAGCCTGCCATGGGATGGGGTGAGCTGGTGGCCTTGCAGCCTCCTGCAGTCTTTGACTACTGGCAAGATATAGTGTGCTGGCAGCCAAATGGCCTTCATTCCTCAGTTGCTACTCGGATAGCTTGAGCCAGCAGTCTCCTATACCCTTTGACCACTGATGAAATGGGATGTACTGGTGGCCCTGTTCAGGCTTCAGCTGGCAATGGATGAGATTTGCCAGCAGCTTGTTGGGCCTTCTCTTTTGTTTCTACCGTAGAAAGGGGTCTATCAGGCCTCTTCTTGATGCAGGTTTTCGTGGACCATTATGTTATGGTCTGGCAGACCACTAGGGTCCACGGACTACAGATTGGGAACCATTGATCTCAATTATCATGAAGGCTGCTCACCCTGTAAAAACAATTCTGTAATGGATTTAAAAGTTGCTTGGTTTAGATTGTAAATATTGCTATCCTTAATATAAGGCTTAGGGGTAACTTGCATAGAGTGGCAGTTATTAACCTCAACAGAAAAATAGGAGTATTCTGCACAGAGCAGCAGTTACTAACATAACAAACTTGCTGGGCAGACTAGTAGGACAAATGATCTTTTTCTGCCATTATTAAAATGTTAATATATTACTATGGGCCTCATATTCAGCCGTATCTGGCTAAGTAACTTAGATGGATATAACATATCCGGTAAGTTACAAGGGATATAGTAGAAAGACTAGGGGGCACTCCATGAAGTTAGCATGGGGCACTTAGAGAAGATAAGGCCATCAGGGAAAGATTAAATGATTTCTTTGCTTCAGTGTTTACTGAAGAGGATGTTGGGGAGGTACCCGTAATGGAGAAGGTTTTCATGGGTAATGATTCAGATGGACTGAATCAAATCACGGTGAACCTAGAAGATGTGGTAGGCCTGATTGACAAACTGAAGAGTAGTAAATCACCTGGACCGGATGGTATACACCCCAGAGTTCTGAAGGAACTAAAAAATGAAATTTCAGACCTATTAGTAAAAATTTGTAACTTATCATTAAAATCATCCATTGTACCTGAAGACTGGAGGATAGCAAATGTAACCCCAATATTTAAAAAGGGCTCCAGGGGCGATCCGGGAAACTACAGACCGGTTAGCCTGACTTCAGTGCCAGGAAAAATAGTGGAAAGTGTTCTAAACATCAAAATCACAGAACATATAGAAAGACATGGTTTAATGGAACAAAGTCAGCATGGCTTTACCCAGGGCAAGTCTTGCCTCACAAATCTGCTTCACTTTTTTGAAGGAGTTAATAAACATGTGGATAAAGATGAACCGGTAGATATAGTATACTTGGCTTTTCAGAAGGCATTTGACAAAGTTCCTCATGAGAGGCTTCTAGGAAAAGTAAAAAGTCATGGGATAGGTGGCGATGTCCTTTCGTGGATTGCAAACTGGCTAAAAGACAGGAAACAGAGAGTAGGATTAAATGGGCAATTTTCTCAGTGGAAGGGAGTGGACAGTGGAGTGCCTCAGGGATCTGTATTGGGACCCTTACTGTTCAATATATTTATAAATGATCTGGAAAGAAATACGACGAGTGAGATAATCAAATTTGCAGATGACACAAAATTGTTCAGAGTAGTTAAATCACAAGCAGATTGTGATAAATTGCAGGAAGACCTTGTGAGACTGGAAAATTGGGCATCCAAATGGCAGATGAAATTTAATGTGGATAAGTGCAAGGTGATGCATATAGGGAAAAATAACCCATGCTATAATTACACAATGTTGAGTTCCATATTAGGTGCTACAACCCAAGAAAGAGATCTAGGTGTCATAGTGGATAACACATTGAAATCGTCGGTACAGTGTGCTGCGGCAGTCAAAAAAGCAAACAGAATGTTGGGAATTATTAGAAAAGGAATGGTGAATAAAATGGAAAATGTCATAATGCCTCTGTATCGCTCCATGGTGAGACCGCACCTTGAATACTGTGTACAATTCTGGTCGCCGCATCTCAAAAAAGACATAATTGCGATGGAGAAGGTACAGAGAAGGGCTACCAAAATGATAAGGGGAATGGAACAACTCCCCTATGAGGAAAGACTAAAGAGGTTAGGACTTTTCAGCTTGGAGAAGAAACGACTGAGGGGGGATATGATAGAGGTGTTTAAAATCATGAGAGGTCTAGAACGGGTAGATGTGAATCGGTTATTTACTCTTTCGGATAGTAGAAAGACTAGGGGGCACTCCATGAAGTTAGCATGGGGCACATTTAAAACTAATCGGAGAAAGTTCTTTTTTACTCAACGCACAATTAAACTCTGGAATTTGTTGCCAGAGAATGTGGTTAGTGCAGTTAGTATAGCTGTGTTTAAAAAAGGATTGGATAAGTTCTTGGAGGAGAAGTCCATTACCTGCTATTAAGTTCACTTAGAGAATAGCCACTGCCATTAGCAATGGTTACATGGAATAGACTTAGTTTTTGGGTACTTGCCAGGTTCTTATGGCCTGGATTGGCCACTGTTGGAAACAGGATGCTGGGCTTGATGGACCCTTGGTCTGACCCAGTATGGCATTTTCTTATGTTCTTATGTTCTTATGTTCTTATATTCAGTAGCACAGCTATGACACTGAATATCTGCACACAAATCACTACTCAGCCAGATATGTTATATCTCGATAAGTTAGACCAGCAATAGGGGTCTTCTAACTTATCTGATTAACATAACCGGATAATTGAAATTGAAATCTGAGAGAGAGCCATTTAGTCTGCTTTCAAGGGCCAACTATTAAATCAGATCAGATAGTTCCTTAGCCAGTGTTTGTGGGGGTGGGACTAATTGGATTAGGTTTGCCACAGTCTCATGTGCTGGGGAACTGAATCAGTTTGGAGCTGGGATCTTCATGAGCCAGAGCCTTACTGAAGCTAAGTGCAATTTTGTTTTGTTATTTACCTGTGATTAATAATCTAGGGCATTATATTTGCCAAAGATTGTGCCCTGTCTGTTACAAAGGGGCAAAATTGAAATTGAAACCTGAGAGAGAGCCATTTAGTCTGCTTTCTAGCTAAACCGCTTTTGGTAGCTGACTCAGTGCATTGCACGGGGCAATCAAGTCCTCAGTCTGCTTTGAACTTGAAGGAGACAGCCAGAAGTAAAATTCTTGGGGAGAGCTAAGGGAAAAGCTTAATTAGCTAGCCAAATCTGGGGGAGGGTCTGTTCAAAATCAATAGCAGCTACAGTGTCCAGTGAAAAGCCCTGGCAAAGTGTTAACTGTTTAACTCCCTCCCACCCTGCCCCTCTACCCACCCACCCCTAGATTTGTTTTTCTTGGGGAGAGCTAAGGGAAAAGCTAACTAAAATCATCAACCTCTCACTAGACGAAGGAGTAATGCTGGACACCTTGAAAGGAGCCATAATCAAACCAATTATTAAGAAAAAAAACCTCGACCCCCTAAATCTTAGCAACTACCGACCAGTCTCCAACTTACCCCTAATTGCCAAGCTAATCGAAAAGAAAGTTCAAAAACAACTTTCAAACCACCTTGAAAATAACAACATACTATACCCAGCACAACATGGGTTCCGCAAACACTATAGCACAGAAACATTGCTATTAGCTCTAACAGACAATATCTTAAGAGGATTCGACACAGCAACACACTACATTCTGATTCTATTAGATCTCTCTGCTGCATTTGACACTGTAAATCACAGTATATTAATCAATAGACTGAAAGAATAGGACTCATTGATAAAACAATAAAATGGTTTGAGTTATACCTTAACAGATGCTTCCAGGTATAAATCAAAAATACACTCTCAGACAAAGTCTCACTGCTTACCGGCGTCCCACAGGGATCAGCCCTATCTGCAACACTATTTAACATATACCTCCTCCCAGTATGTCACTTACTAGCAGGACTTGGAATCGTACATTACATTTATGCTGACAATATACAACTACTGCTACCCATTGTAAACACCATTGAGGAATTGAGGAAGTGAATACCTCTACTCAAAGCTCCTTATAATATCAGTATCGGTTTATGATACATATCTGGAGCTTAATAGACTATTTGTTGCTAACTACATGATAATGAGGACCTTGGTTTTGTAATTCTTCTTAAATTTCTGACTTTTCTTGTTTTGTTAAAAAATTTTCTTTTTAGTTAAGTTATGTAGAGTGTTAGGGATTATAATTATACAATGTATTTATTTTCAATCTTTACTATTTTCTATTTATTTATTTTGTTTTTATTTTTCTTTAGTATTATTATTTTTTATCTTTATAATTTGAAGTTGTGAACTGTTTTGGTCGGATACTCTCCGTGAAAATCGGTATATAAAATGTTTTAAATAAATAAAATAAATAAATAAGGAGCGGTAGGAAGAGCTGTGTTAGTGCCAGGCGCACCCGCGTTTGCTGCACGCACAGTCCGGCTCACCTACTGCTCGATACTGAATTAAAATCGCATGCAAATTCAAGCCGTGTCCAACAAGCTTCCAATGCGCGTCCATGAAGCGCAATCCATTTTACTGTATAGGCGCTTATATACAGCGCCTATACAGTATCCTGGGTGCACTGGTACCTGTCATTTCAAATGTCATTTCAAATGACATTTGAAATCCCCTCGCGACTCGACATGTAAAGTGTAACTTACTTTTCTTGCACCCCTCCTCCGGAGACGGAACGCGGCTCCCCTGCCTCCCGGGTGCTGCCCCCTTCCTCCCGGGGGCAGCCGGCGGCGAAAGCGGCCCCCGCCAGCGAAGATGGATGCCTGCATGGGCCCTCTGCCATGATCGCTCCCGGGCGAATTCTTTACTAAAGCGCGGCCTCTCCTCCGAAGCTTCTTCGCTCTTCCGCCGTGACATCAATTTCAGCGCTCAAGCCAGCAAAGCGCACGAACGGGCGTGTGTGTGTGACGTCACGGCGTACGTTCCTACGCTTTCGCTGCGGGAGGCAGGGGAGCTGCGGTCCGTCTCCGGAGGAGGGCTGCAAGAAAAGTAAGTTACACTTTACATGTCGAGTCGCTTTTCCCCTTTTCCGCTTTTTTCGCTTTTCCCCTTTTCCGCTTTTTTCGCTTTTAGTTGCTTCAGGAGGAGTGTAGAGAGGACTGGGCTGCCCCGGAGACCAGCACCCATGGACACGGCCAGGGCAGGTGAGCGAGGGCTGTGGGAAAGTTTGCCGCCTACCCTTACCCCTGCCTCTAACGCAGGGGTAAGGGTAGGTGGTAAGTTAGCAGGTTAAACGCACGGCAAAACTGCAGGTTTAAAAAGCGATAATCGGGGCGCGCGTTACTGTATGGGAGGGAATAGCTAATCCGGTCGTTTACATCTCATAAACATGCCGCGGGCGGAAGGGGTTACTCGTTGATTTAAAGAGGCGGTAAGAATGGGTTAAAGGGGATAGTGAATCGCGGGTTGGACTAACGTGGCCAAATTGTGAGTAGAAGGTGGGTTAGAAGCAGGGTAACCGCGGCCGCACTTTACTGTATTGACCTGAATGAAACTAGCCAACATATATCTTGAAATAATCAAGCAGCTCCTAAATCAGATGGAACTGGTAATAAACATTGACAAAACTGAATTCCTACATCTTGAATGGAAAAACATACACCACGTACAACCATCATTCACAATCAAAAATATTCAAGCCATCAATATCTCAACAAAAATAAGGAATTTAGGAGTAATATTCGATCCTGAGCTAAACATGAAACAACACATCTCACAGAAAATAAAAGAAGGATACGTAAAAATAATGATACTGAGAAGACTAAAACCACTACTAACACTAAACAACTTTCGCACAGTTCTACAGGCAATGATATTCGCAAGCACAGATTATTGTAACTCCCTGCTATTAGGACTACCTCAATCTACGATTCGGCCCCTGCAAATATTGCAAAATTCCGCTGCTAGAATATTGACTGGCAAAAAAAAAGTGACCACATAACAGGAACACTTGCTGAACTTCATTGGCTGCCAATTGAACAAAGAATACAATATAAGGCACTATGTATAATCCACAAACTAAGCCACGATGAAAAAGCAAACTGGCTTAACACGGCAATACGCGTTCATGTCCCTCAAAGAAACCTGAGATCTGCAAATAAGGCTCTATTTATTTATTTATTTATGTTTTTTTATATACCAGTCTTCTTACATAATATGCAAATCAAATCGGTTTACAGAGAACTGTTGAAAAGCTTGCTTGAGGGCAATTACATATAACGAAGAACTTTTTGAACAAACAGATAAATAGAACTTTTTAAACAAACAGGTAAATAGAGAAATATTAGACAAAAACACTGTGTTTTAAATGTCTAAATATCTTAGTGTTTTAAATAGAGCTTTTAAATAGCCTTTATCAAGAAGAAAAACATAAATAAATAGCCAAAAAGACAATGTCTAATTCAAACATGGTATTAGGAATTATTCCTATTCCTAAATGTATAGAAGTCTTGCTGGAAACAGAAGTCATTGGAAAACTAACTTCCGCTTGAGTGCATCGAATGACCCATTGTGGGATTGAAAATGAAGAGGAGGGGAGGAGGGTGGAGCTGGAGTTATGCATTTTAGAGCGAGGCAGATGCAAAACATAACAGGTTGAAAGCTGCTTGTTAGTGGTCAGGGAAATGCTTGACTGAATAGCCAAGTTTTCAGTTTTTTCTTGAATGACTGGTGGGAAGAGTCTTGTCTTAGATCTGGTGGAAGTGAATTCCAAAGAGAAGGACTTGCGGTGGAAAAAGCTCTATTCCTTAACGGAGTTTTGGCTTGAGGGATAACCAGGGTGTCTTGGTAGGCTTTTCTGATTGGTCTTGTTGATTTGATGGTGCGTAGTTGATGGGTAAGATCGATAGGAGCTATATTGTTTATGGATTTGTGAATGAGGGTCATGACTTTGTAGAAGACTCTAAATTTAATTGGAAGCCAGTGGAGATTGTAGAGAATGGGCGTGATGTGGTCTCTTTTATTAGAATTGGTCAAGACCCTAGCTGCTGAATTTAGAACCATCTACTAACTATCCCCTCAGTCAAATCAGCTCGTCACACGCAAGTAAGGGAAAGAGCACTGTCACTGGCTGGCCCTGTGCTATGGAACACCATGCCACTTGAAATAAGGCTGCAGAGAAATCTGAAAATATTCAAAACTAATCTGAAAACCTGGCTTTTTAAACAAGCTTTTTATAAAGATAACGAGAAGAAGAAAAATAGTTGATGTATAAGGATGCACCCAGCTTGAAGTTATTACTTATAACCTACAAAGCAAATTAATGTTAAAATCAAACCGGCTAATATGTTCCTAACAAACAGGCTTAACTTACACAATTAGTTTATTATGTTAAATTGTTACCGTACCACGATGGCACATGATTAATTTGTTAGATATACCACCTATTTTTTATTATCGTGCCCTTCTGTAAACCGTTGTAATGGTTATTTAACTTAACGACGGTATAGAAAAGTTTTTAAATAAATAAATAAAAATAGTCTACCTAAATACATAATTGGCAACAAGATAAATTAGTAATTTGGTATTTCCTTAGCTGTTAACCATCAAATAAATTTACCAAAATGAGGACTATCCAATGTAAATATTGTGGAGCCTTTATTCTGAGGGAAATCATCTGGAAACTTAGGGCTTGCCCCATTTGTTCAGAACTCTCTTCCTTGAAAAAGGAGCTGGCTGAAGTTAAAGCTGAATTAGCTGCAATAGAGAAAGTTTCGCCCACTTTACATTATTCAGGAATTAATTTCCCATTACAACAAAAACCAAAAGACAAAGAAAAAGTGATTTACAGTGGGCTCAGATAGGATAAGACCTGTGACCCACAGATACCCATTCTTGACAGCTGTGCAGCCCACAAGTCTACCCCCCCCCCCTCCACCCACACACATACTCACATAGGGCATTAAGGAACTCAAAAATCAACAGGATTACAGTGGGCTCTGGTAGAATTAGACCTGTGATGCGGAGACACACTCTGTATCAAGTGACACAAGTACAAAAGGCCTTCTCTGTATTAGATATTGAAGAAGTTCTTGCAAAAGAGATTGAAGTGTTATCTGAAAAGAAAGAAGAAACCCAATTCAAACAGAAATTCCATAATACAATCAGTAACCAAAGGAAAAAGCTGATTGTGCTGGGTAACTCTGTTATCCCAGGACAAGCAGGATGCTAGTCCTCACATATGGGTGACGTCACTGACGGAGCCCTGAAGCGGGAAGCTTTCTGTCAAAGTTTCTAGAAACTTTTGACTGGCCCTGTGAGGCCACTGAGCATGCCCAGCATGCTATGATATTCTCTGCCACAGGTGTCTCTCTTCAGTCTTCGTCTTTCCGCGCTGCAGTTAGCATCGCGGGTATAGGAGCCGTTGAGAAATTTCTCAACAATTCTAACTGAAAAGTCAATTAAATTGATATTCTCTCTCACATTTTTTCTCAAGAGGTTTACTTCTACACCGGCTGGTGAGTACCTCAGTCTCAAATTTTATTTTATCTCGAAAAAAAGTTTTCGCATAATTCCCGTTATCTGCCTCGACGGCCGTCGATCGCACTATGGCTACCGGTTTTAAAAAGTGTCCGGTATGCGCACGAAAAATGTCCCTTATGGATCCGCATCTTGAGTGCGTCTTATGTCTCGGCGAAAATCATGACGTTAAAAACTGTCCGCAGTGTGCCGAAATGACGCCGAAGACAAGAAGATGTAGACTGGAAAAAATGGAACATTTATTCCATTTCCAGTTAATGCCGTCACCTTCCACTTCTTCGAAGTCTCCGGCTGGAGCGAAGAAGCGGATACTACTTAAAAAATCGATCGGGGGACCGTCGGGGGGATCATTCATCGTCTTCGTCTACCTCGGCGAAATCCGGCGAATCACAAAAAGAAAAACATAAACATCGACATCGAAGGTCGTCGACATCTGAATCTGCATCCCAGGATCTGTCGACGGCAAAGCGGCCACACTCAGACGACACTGCGGTGTCTGGGTCTCCTCCGATCTCGACACCGGAACCCCTACAGGGCCCTGCAGCGGTTCCAACGCCTCAGCCTTCGCCACCGCTTACAACTACTCTCACAACAGCAGTTGTAACGCCGGAATTATCTGATATGATCAGACAAGCGATTTCACAGGCTTTGAGGGAACAATTAATTCCGACGACTTCGTCGATGCCGATGCTACAAGCATTGATGCCGGCAACATTGCCGATGCCGGTGGGACCACCGATGCCGGTGTCTACCATGACGCCGAGGACACTGAAGGAATCGACGTCGACACCAAGAATTCTAACTTCGACGTCGACGTCCATATATGCGCAGATACCATCCACGACTTTTATATCGATGCCCATGTTACCTCCATCGAGTACGAGACCACTCTCGACGTTGATGTCGAGGCAACCATCAGCACCATCGAGGACATCAACCATAGATGTCGAAGATGTTCAGGATTACCTTCCTTACACCATCTGCTCCAAAAATACCAGGATGTCCTTCACACAATGCCTAAACAACATACAGAACAGGTGTTTTCAACTCAACCCACTGATGATCCACTACCAGGTCCATCAGGGCTCCATCTGCCTCATAAAACCACACCAAAGCATATCTATGGACAAGAAGAAGATTCCTGGGACAGTCAGGATACAGAATCCTCCTCTGAGGACTTTATGTCTGACCCCTCACCTCCAGAACCAAGAAAGAAGTCCCCACCTGAAGACCTCTCTTTCTCCAACTTCATACAAGATATGGCAGACACCATTCCATTTAAATTGGAAACTGAGCAAGACTCAAGGCAACACACCTTAGAAGTGCTGCAGTTTGTGGATCCTCCCAAACAGGTCTTGGCTATACCAATACACGAGGTGCTTTTAGATTTACAACATCGTATCTGGGAGCACCCATCCACAGTGTCAGCTGTAAACAAGAGAGTAGATTCATCCTATTTGGTACAATCAACTCCAGGGTACCAGAAGGCTCAACTACCACATCAATCTGTGGTAGTTGAATCTGCACAGAAAAAATCAAAAAGAATCCGGCCTCATTCCTCCAACCCACCTGGCAAGGATCATCGCTTCCTTGATTCTTTGGGAAGGAAGATCTACCAATCTTCAATGCTAAACTCCAGAATCTCTGCATACCAGCTGTACATGACACAGTATCAGAGAAATTTATGGAAGCAGATGGAGGAACTCACCAACTCACTGCCTGAACAGCTTCAAGAACCTGCACAAGCCATAATACATAAAGGCCTGGAAGCAGGTAAACACGAGGTAAGAGCGGCCTATGACAGTTTCAATACTGCCTCCAGAACTGCAGCTGTGGGCATTGCTGCACGTAGATATGCATGGCTCAAGGCTTCTGACCTCAGGCCTGAAGTACAGGAAAAACTTGTTGATCTTCCATGCAAGGGAGACAACCTATTTGGAGAAAAAGTCCAGGAGGCGGTCCAACAACTGAAGGATCACACGGAGACTTTACGTCAATTGTCCCAAATGCCTCAAGATCCTTCCACACAGCCTCCTCGCCGACTTCCTCGCAGGGAAACAAGGAGGCCTTATTACAGGCCATGCAGATACTACTCCCAAACATCTCGGGGTAGATCTACCAGACCTCAACAGCAACGCACCCAAGCTAGACAACCAAGGGCACCCCGTGCTCAACCCCCACCTCAGACAGGCCCTGCTACTGGGTTTTGAGATACAACCCAGAGAACAAACCACTCCTTTAAACCCTCACACACAAATTCCAGTGGGTGGAAGAGTGTCCCATTTTTACACACACTGGCAAACAATAACAACAGACCAATGGGTGCTCTCTATAATAGCACAGGGTTACAAACTCAATTTCCTATCAATTCCACCAGAATTTCCACCGAGAGCCTTCCCACAACAGGAATCTCAACTAATTCCTCTACAAGTAGAATTATCCTCCCTTCTGAAGCTCAGGGCAATACAATCAGTGCCCCAATCTCAGAAGGGAAGAGGATTCTACTCCCGTTACTTCCTCATTCCAAAGAAAACAGGAGGCCTACGCCCCATCCTAGACCTAAGAAATCTCAACAAATTTCTAAAGAAGGAAAAGTTCAGAATGGTTTCTCTAGGCACTATGCTTCCACTTCTTCAAAAAGGAGATTGGCTTTCTTCTCTGGATCTTCAGGATGCTTATACTCACATCCCAATATACCCTCCTCATCGCAAGTACCTACGCTTCATAGTAGGTCATCAACACTTCCAATACAGAGTCCTTCCCTTCGGACTCGCCTCTGCTCCCAGAGTGTTCACAAAGTGTCTAGCAGTCATTGCAGCACATCTACGCAAACAAGGTGCTCATGTATTTCCATACCTAGACGACTGGCTCATCAGAAGTCAGTCTCTACAAGGAGCTCTCGATTCTCTCAATCAAACAATTACAACACTACATTCAGTGGGATTCCTGATCAATTATCAAAAATCTCATCTCACACCAGGACAACTGCTTCAATTCATAGGAGCAGAATTGAACACCAACCTGGCAAGAGCTTTTCTACCAGAGGACCGGGCAGAAACAATCTCATTACTAGCAAGGTGGTTCACATCACAAACACATGTAACAGCCCACCAGTTTCTAACTTTGCTAGGCCAAATGGCCTCCACGGTTCACGTCACACCCATGGCACGTCTAGCCATGAGAATAACACAATGGACTTTAAGATCACAATGGATCCAAGCCATTCAACCATTAAATACTCAAATTCAAGTAACCCACCAACTACATTCTTCCCTGCTATGGTGGGTGAGCAAGGACAATTTGCGCAAGGGCCTACCCTTTCAACCACCAGTCCCACAAATAACTGTGACTACAGATGCATCCATCTTGGGTTGGGGAGCTCACATAGGCAATCTCCAAACACAAGGAACTTGGACAAAGCTCGAAGCAACATTTCAAATCAATTTTCTGGAACTTCGAGCTATACGCAATGCTCTACATGCCTTCAAGGACTGCCTTACCAACAAGACTGTTCTAATCCAAACGGACAACACAGTAGCCATGTGGTACATCAACAAACAAGGAGGGACAGGCTCGTACCTCCTTTGTCAAGAGGCAGCTCAGATATGGGGCTGGGCCTTGAACAACTCCATGTTTCTCAAGGCCACTTACCTAGCGGGCATTCACAATGTAGTGGCGGACAGACTGAGTCGTCAATTCCAACCACACGAATGGTCACTAGATCCCACAGTAGTGACCAGGATATTTCAACGTTGGGGACAACCAACTGTAGACCTCTTTGGATCACATCTGAATCACAAAGTGGACAACTACTGTTTCCTATACAACCTGATCAACAGGCCAGCCAAGGACGCATTTGCTCGCCCTTGGAACTCAGGCCTACTCTACGCGTATCCTCCAATACTGCTCATTACCAAAACTCTAGTGAAGCTACAACAAGACAAGGGGACCATGATACTCATAATCCCATATTGGCCTCAACAAGTATGGTTTCCCACACTTCTAGACCTCTCAGTCAGGGATCCCATTCGCCTGGGAGTAGCTCCCACTCTCATAACTCAGGATCAGGGTCGGTTGCGCCATCCCAACCTCCAATCCCTACCACTGACAGCTTGGATGTTGAAAGCTTGATCTTACAACCACTCAATCTTTCATCCAATATATCCCAAGTGCTTATAGCTTCACGTAAACCTTCCACACGGAAGAACTATGCTTCCAAATGGAAGAGGTTCACTTTATGGTGCAAGCAAAATGACATTAATCCTTTCACTTGTCCTACAAATTCTTTACTAGACTACTTGTACCATCTCTCAGAATCTGGTCTCCAGACTTCATCTGTAAGAGTGCATTTAAGTGCAATTTCAGCTTACCATAATCAGGTAGCAGATGCACCTATCTCTACACAACCTCTTGTCAGCAGATTTATGAGAGGTTTAACTCACCTCAAACCACCAATTAGACACCCAGTCACACAATGGGATCTAAATTTGGTTTTATCAAGACTCATGCGTTCTCCTTTTGAACCCATAGATTCCTGTGATCTAAAATTCCTTACATGGAAGACCATATTCCTCATAGCCATTACATCAGCTAGAAGGGTTAGTGAGTTACAAGCACTTGTCACATATGAACCTTACACTAAGTTCTTACATGACAGGGTGGTTCTCCGTACTCATCCTAAATTCCTCCCTAAGATAGTCACGGAATTCCACTTAAACCAATCTATAGTTTTACCCACATTCTTTCCAAGGCCTCACTCTCACCAGGGAGAGAGGGCCTTGCACACCTTGGATTGCAAGCGTACTCTGTCTTTCTACTTAAACCGCACTGCAGTCCACAGGAAATCCAATCAACTCTTTGTTTCCTATGACCCAAACAAACCAGGTAAAGCGGTGGGTAAACATACTCTATCCAATTGGCTAGCAGATTGCATACAATTTTGTTATGAACAAGCAGGCCTTCCTCTCCAAGGGCGAGTAAAAGCACACTCAGTAAGGGCAATGTCAACTTCAGTAGCACACTATCATTCAGTGCCAATACTTGACATATGTAAAGCAGCAACATGGAGTTCTCTTCACACTTTTGCAGCTCATTACTGCTTGGACAAGCAAGGAAGACAAGATTCAAACTATGGACAGTCTGTCTTAAAGAACTTGTTTCCAGCTTAAACCCAACTCCTTCTACATCCAATATTCTGTGATCCTCGGCTGACTCATTTCAACAACTACATTCCATCACAAGATGAGTCAGCCTCTAGCTTGCTAATCACCCATATGTGAGGACTAGCATCCTGCTTGTCCTGGGATAAAGCAAAATTGCTTACCTTGTAATAGGTGTTATCCCAGGACAGCAGGATGTAGTCCTCACAGACCCCACCCGCCACCCCGCGGAGTTGGGTCTCATACCTTTTATTATTTTATTTTTGCTAACGCTTTTGCTATATACGAGACTGAAGAGAGACACCTGTGGCAGAGAATATCATAGCATGCTGGGCATGCTCAGTGGCCTCACAGGGCCAGTCAAAAGTTTCTAGAAACTTTGACAGAAAGCTTCCCGCTTCAGGGCTCCGTCAGTGACGTCACCCATATGTGAGGACTACATCCTGCTGTCCTGGGATAACACCTATTACAAGGTAAGCAATTTTGCTTTATCAGAGGCACTAATCTGGGAACTCTTAGTGAGAGAAACACTACAGTTAAAAGCCTCCCAGGATCATCGGCTAGCAGAAATGCTATTCTAATAGTCAAAGTGATCAAAGAAGAAAGCAAAGACTCTAAAGTTGATATATCATCCATCTGGGAACCAACGACCTTGCTAGAAACAGCATCCAAGTGGTACAGAGAGATTTCCAGTCTCTAGCGAAGCAAATTAGTCACATGGCGACAACCATTGCCTTTTCAGAAGTATTACCTGTTCATGGAAAGGGGAAGGAGAGGCTAAGCCATATTAATAACTTTAATGTATGGCTCAAATCCTGGTGTAAGGAACAAAGTTTTGGATTTATTGGGGGCTGGGGCCGTGTATAAAACAGTAAAAAGCTCTTTGTCAAAGATGGCTTACATCTGTCTGTGCAAGAAAAAAGTGAGTTCCTGGTAGAGCATTTGAACTGTTGCATGTAATATTTTTTATTTCGGCAACTCCGTAGTTCAGATACAGACACTGGGTGAAGGTCCCCCAACACGGTCCCGTGTTTCGCCACCCGGCTGCTTCGGGGGGGATTAATTTTAACAACGATCTGTATCAGTCTGACATGGTTTTCAAATAGAGTGCCGTGTCAGACCATGTCAGACTGATACAGATCGTTGTTAAAATTAATCCCCCCCGAAGCAGCCGGGTGGCGAAACATGGGACCGTGTTGGGGGACCTTCAGCCAGTGTCTGTATCTGAACTACGGAGTTGCCGAAATAAAAAATATTACATGCAACAGTTCAAATGCTCTACCAGGAACTCACTTTTTTCTTATACTTTTGTTGTGTATGCTGATAAATTCTGAGTGCAAGTGGTGCTCCGGTGTGTCGTTGGATTTATTACATCTGTCTGTGGCAGGAAAAAGGATCCTATGTAATAAGGCATTTAAACTAGATGCTGGGGGTGGCAGTAAGAAATTAGAATGTCACCCCCCCCCCCCCCAAATACAAATGCAATGGAAAAGGGTGAAGTGGATAACAAAACTCAACTAAATAAGTCACAAAAGGAGTCCAAGAAAGTAGTAACCTGAACGAGAATAGCTGGAAATATATGAGCACAAATGCTCGTAGTTTGGGCAATAAAATCCCAGATCTGCAAGCCCTAATGGTAGAGGCGGACTTGGACGTTGTTGCTGTCACGGAGATGTGGTTCATGGAATCTCATGATTGGGATTCGGCAATACCGGGCTATAACTTGTTAAGGAAGGACAGAGAGGACAGGAAAGGGGGAGGAGTGGCTCTTTATGTCAGAAACAATATCCAAGCATCTGAACTGCAAGGAAGAAGCACTATGGGCTGACCTAAAAATAGATGATGGGGCATCCATTTTTATTGAAGTGGTTTACAGGCCTCCAAATAAAATGGAAGAGCTTGACAGAGATCTGGTTGAAGACATCCAAAAGATGGGAAAGAAGGGAATGGTGATGATTGTTGGAGATTTTAATTTACCGGATGTAGACTGGAGAATCCCTTCTGCAGAATCTAACAATAGTAGAGAGATAGTGGATGCCCTTCAAGGGGCTCTGTTCAAACAAATGGTAATGGAACCCATGAGGGAGGGAGCTATACTCGATTTAGTGCTCACTAATGGAGATAATATCTCTAATGTCCAGGTGGGTGCCCACCTCAGCACCAGTGATCATCAAACGGTATGGTTTCAAATCACAAATAGGATATGGAGAAGAAGAACGAAGACCCAAGTTTTGCAGTTCAAAAACACGGACTATGATGAAATGGGGAAGTACCTGGAGGAAGAACTAGAAGGCTGGGAGAACAAGAGAAATGTGGAACAACAATGGACCAAACTAAAAGGAGCAATTACCAAGGCAACTAATCTATATGTTAGAAAAGTAAAGAAAAGAAAAATGAAATCTATCTGGTTCTCAAAGAAGGTGGCTGACAAAATAAAAGCTAAAAGAATAGCGTTCAAGAAATATAAAGGATCCCAAAAGGAGGAGCACAAGGAAGAATATCTGGTGGAACTGAGGGAGACAAAGAAAGTAATCAAGAGAGCAAAAAGTCAAGTGGAAGAAAGGATTGCCAAAGAGGTAAAGTGAGGTGACAAAACATTTTTCAGATACATCAGAGAAAGGAGAAAAGTTCAAAGTGGTATAGTGAAATTGAAAGGTGAAAAGGATCAATGTGTGGAGAGAGACGAAGAAATGGCAGAAATATTAAACTAAAGAGGACCCTAGAGAAGAACCATCGCTAGTTAACAAGAAACTGGAGGGGCGTGGAGTAGATGTTACTCCGTTTACAGAAGTGAATGTATGGGACCAGCTAGGAAAACTAAAAGTGGACAAAGCCATGGGGCCTGATGAGGTTCATCCCAGGATACTGAGGAGATGTGCTGGCGGGTCCGCTACGTGACCTGTTCAATAGATCTCTAGAAACGAGAGTGGTGCTGAGTGATTGGAGAAGAGCAGTGGTGGTCTCGCTTCACAAGAGTGGGAGGAGAGGAGGCTGGAAACTACAGGCTGGTTAGCCTCACCTCGGTGGTGGGAAAAGTAATGGAGTCTCTGCTGAAAGAAAGAGTAGTGAACTATCTACATTCAGAAGAATTGCTGGACTAGAGGCAGCATGGATTCACCAGGGGAAGGTCCTGTCAGACAAATCTGATTGACTTTTTTGACTGGGTGACTAGGGAATTAGATCGAGGAAGAATGCTCGATGTCATCTACTTGGATTTCTGAAAAGCTTTTGATATGGTCCCGCACAGGAGGCTTGTGAATAAAATGAGAAGCTTAGGAGTGAGTGCCGAGGTGGTGGCCTGGATTGCAAGCTGGTTGACAGACAGAAGGCAATGTGAGATGGTAAATGGAACTTACTCTGAAGAGAGAGCGATGTTAAGTGGAGTGCCTCAAGGATTGGTGTTGGGACCACTCCTGTTCAATATCTTTGTGGGCGACATTGCAGACGGGATAGAAGGTAAGGTTTGTCTTTTTGCAGATGATACTAAGATCTGCAACAGAGTGGACATGCCGGAAGGAATGGAGAGAATAAGACGGGATTTAAGGAAGCTGGAAGAGTGGTCGAAGATATGGCAGTTGAGATTCAATGCCAAGGAATGCAGAGTCATGCATATGGGGTGTGGAAATCCGAAAGAACTGTATTTGGTGGGGGGTAAAGGACTGATGTGCACGGAGCAGGAGAGAGACCTTGGGGTGATAGTTTTTAACGATCTGAAGTCGGCGAAACAATGTGACAAGGCGATAGCTAAAGCCAGAAGAATGCTGGGCTGCATAGAGAGAGGAATATCTAGTAAGAGAAATGGAGTGATGATCCCCTTGTACAGAGCCTTGGTGAAGCCTCACCTGGAGTACTGTGTTCAGTTCTGGAGACCGTATCTCCAATGGGACGAGACAGGATGGAGGTGGTCCAGAGAAGGGCAACCGAAAAGGTGGATGGTCTACATAAAATGACTTATGAGGAGAGGCTGAAGAACCTAAATATGTACACCCTGGAGGAGAGGAGGAGCAGAGGTGATATGATACAAACTTTCAGATACTTGAAAGGTTTTAATGATCCATGGTCAACAACAAACCTTTTATGTTGGAAAAAAATCAGTAGAACTAGGGGCCACAATTTGAAGCTCCAGCGAGGAAGACTCAGAACCAATGTCAGGAAGTATTTCTTCACAGAAAGGGTTGTGGATGCCTGGAATGCCCTTCTGGAGGAAGTGGTGAAGACAAAAACTGTGAAGGATTTCAAAGGGGCATGGGATAAACACTGTGGATCCATAAAGGCTAGAGGATGGGAATGAAGAGAAGAGCCATGGGGGTGGATTACTGGAATGGAGGCTAGTACCTGGTGATTACTACCCTTACTCAATAAGCCTTCTCATGGTTAATGCAACTCCAACATTACTGTCTGCCTCAACAGCAAGGAAAAATGTGGAAAAAAAGGATTTGCATTCAGATAACAACCAACAAGGACTGAACTTCACAATCTGGGTAAACAAATAAGCTTGGGGGTAGCTTGCTTATTATGGCGGTTACTACCATAAACCAATTAAGCCTGATACATTACTTTGAATGCATATACGCCATTGCTCTCTGCTTCTACGGCAGGGGAAAATGTGGAAAACAGGATTTACATTCAGACAACATCCAACAAGGCATTTATCTGTGCAGTCTGGGTAAACAAGCATCAGGGTAACTTGCTTGATGCGGCGGTTACTACCTTTAACCATTAAGCCTTATGCTTACCTTTGATGCAACTCCAACATTACTCTCTGCATCAATGACAGGGGATGGCAGGAAATTTGAATCAAACAGTTACCAACAAGGGCCCTTAACTTGGTGGTTGATGAAACAGATAAGTATTGGAAAATAAATGTTGAAGCTTGCATGGCAGACTAGATGGGCTGATTGGTCTTTTTCTGCTGTCATTTCTATGTTTCTATAAGAAAAAATATCACTACTTCTACAATTACGTTAACCTAGCACCACCCAGATCCACCCACTGCCAGCCCACGTTTTATGCAGCTAAATGTTGGCTGGATAAGTGACTTCTCTGGCTATCTAGTGCCACTCAATATACCCAGATATTCAGCAAACCACTAGATAGCCAGATAAGGTCTACTTCTCCGGCTATTAAGCACTGAATCTGCTTTGAATATGCCACCCTATGTTACCTTGTTACTATAATTTCAAGCAAGAACATAAGAACATAAGAAAATGCCATACTGGGTCAGACCAAGGGTCCATCAAGCCCAGCATCCTGTTTCCAACAGTGGCCAATCCATGCCATAAGAACCTGGCAAGTACCCAAAAACTATGGGGCGGATTTTAAGAGCCCTGCTCGCCTAAATCCGCCCAAATCTGGGCGGATTTAGGCGAGCAGGGCCCTGCGCGCCAGTGAGCCTATTTTACATAGGCCTACCGGCGCGTGCAGAGCCCCGGGACTCGCGTAAGTCCCGGGGTTTTCTGAGGGGTCGTGTCGGGGGCGGGCTCGAACCACGCGGCGTTTTCGGGGCGTGGCCACGCCCTCCGGACCCGCCCCCAGGTCGCGTCCTGGCGCGCTAGCGGCCCGCTGGCGCGTGGGGATTTACGCCTCCCTCTGGGAGGCGTAAATCCCCCGATAAAGGTAAGGGGGGGTTAGACAGGGCCGGTGGGTGGGTTAGGGAGGGGAAGGTGAGGGGAGGGCAAAAGAAAGTTCCCTCCGAGGCCGCTCCGATTTCGGAGCGGCCTCGGAGGGAACGGGGTAGGCTGTGCGGCTCGGCGCGCGCTGGCTATACAGAATCCATAGCCTTGCGCGCGCCGATCCCGGATTTTAGTGGATACGCGCGGCTCCCCGCGTATCTACTAAAATCCAGCGTACTTTTGCTTGCGCCTGATGCGCCAGCAAAAGTACGCCAAATCGCGCGGTTTGAAAATCTACTCCTAAGTCTATTCCATGTTACCATTGCTAATGGCAGTGGCTATTCTCTAAGGGGTGGATTTTAAGAGCCCTGCTCGCCGGTGCGCCTATGTTCAATAGGCCTACCGGCGCGCGCAGAGCCCCGGGACTCGCATAAGTCCCGGGGTTTTCCGAGGGGGGCGTGTCGGGGGCGGGGCCGAGCGGCGCGCCATTTTCGGGGCGGGACGCGGCATTTCCGGGGCGGGCCCGGGGGCGTGGTTTCGGCCCAGGGCGGTCCGGGGGCGTGGCCGCGCCCTCCGGAACCGCCCCCGGGTTGCATCTAGGCGCGCCAGCGGCCCGCTGGCGCGCGGGGATTTACTTCTCCCTCTGGGAGGCGTAAATCCCTCAACAAAGGTAGGGGGGGGGTTTAGACAGGGCCAGGGGGGTGGGTTAGGTAGAGGAAGGGAGGGGAAGGTGAGGGGAGGGCGTTAGCGAATTCCCTCCGAGGCCGCTCCGATTTCGGAGCGGCCTCGGAGGGAACGGAGGTAGGCTGCGCGGCTCGGCACGCACCGGCTACACGGAATCGGTAGCCTTGCGCGCGCCGATCCAGGATTTTAGCGGCTACGCGCGTATCTACTAAAATCCCACGTACTTTTGTTTGCGCCTGGAGCACCAACAAAAGTACGCCAACGCGCCGTTTTTGAAAATCTACCCCTAAGTGAACTTAATAGCAGGTAATGGATTTCTCCTCCAAGAACTTATCCAATCCTTTTTTAAACACAGCTATACTAACTGCACTAACCACATCCTCTGGCAACAAATTCCAGAGTTTAACTGTGCGTTGAGTAAAAAAGAACTTTCTCCGATTAGTTTTAAATGTGCCCCATGCTAACTTCATGGAGTGCCCCCTAGTCTTTCTACTATCCGAAAGAGTAATAACCGATTCACATCTACCCGTTCTAGACCTCTCATGATTTTAAACAGTAGCGCAAGTATTTTTAAAATGATATATGCACATACTTTCTAAAGTACTAGCCTCTGCACATAAATCAGGGTTTATTACGCATATATGTTATAATTATTTTACTTGTAAAATATACATAGATATGTCTATAAAATTGTTAGGAAAAAGTAAATGTTTTCTTGCATTGCAAATATTCACGCCTACTGAACCATACATGTGTACTTTCAAAGAAGAACTACACAGTATTTTATATACTGTGCAGCTCCTGAAGCAGAATTTATAAATTACTAGGATAAATATATAGCCATCCACTTATGCATGCAAATGCTGTACAGTGAATAGGTTTGAAAGTTAGGCATTTCTTTTAATTTTCAAAAATTTCTCAGGAAGAGTACCCACACATATTTACAGCTGCTATTTTGTGCGGGTAGTTTTTCCAAGAAAAATATGTGCATACATTGAAACTCAAAACTATACATATAACAACACTCCCTCCCCACCTTCCCTTGTAATGCATCTTCTTCCTGTGGGTAAAGTTTTGCATTTAGTGGCACTATGTGCATAACAGCAAGCCTCACCCCAGCCCCACGAAGAGGAATGTCTGTTCTCATTGTGGGTAAAGTTATGCAAGTAGTGGCATAACATATAACATCAAACCCCTACCCAATTCACCCTGTAATGTATCTTCTCAGTGTGGGTAAAGTTACGCATGTAGTGCCACTATGCACATAAGCCAAGCCCCTACGGCTCGATACTGTAACGTTCGGTTGAAGATTTCCCGTCTGTAACGTGCTGGGAGCGCACAATTCGGACGCGTAAGGCGATCCAGCGATACAGTCTCCAGTTTCACGCGTCCTTGGCGCTTCTTAAAACAGACGCATAACCCTTTCCGCACGCAGCATGTATATGATATGTAAATGAGCGAATTAGCTGTATAATGAAGGAATTAGCTATTCCCCTACGATACTGTGACGCGCGCTCAGATTATCTCCTTTGTAACCCGCTATTTTGCCGCGGCCTTAACGTGTTAGTTTACCGTTACCCTCTATGTGGTGTTAGTGTGGTGTTCGAAAATTAAAACGGGAATAAAGTGTAAAAAATGGTGTAAAAAAAGTGTAAAAACATTGCTTACCTGCCCTGGCCCCGTCCGGTCTCCGGTGCAGCCCCAGTCCTCCCGAAGCAAAAAAAAAAAAAAAAACCGAAAAAGTAGCAAGGCTCGGGCCTGTTACAATAGTCCCTTCTCCTCTCCTCCTGATTTCGGCGCTCAAGGCCCCGTCCGGTCTCCGGTGCAGCCCCAGTCCTGTCCCCTCCTCCCGAAGCAAAAAAAACCAAAAAAGTAGCAAGGCTCGGGCCTGCTACTGTAGTCCCTTCTCCCTTCCTCCCAATTTCGGCGCTCAAGGCGGCCGGGTGGGCGTGCATTCATCCAGGCAGAGGGAGCCGGCGGCGAAAACGGCCTCCGGCTCCCTCTGCCTGGATGAATGCACGGCCCCCGCCGGCAGTGAATGAACGCCCGTGCCCGTGCATTCATTTCAGCGCTCAAGGCAGTCACACGACGTCTCGGCATGTAACTGCCTTGAGCGCTGAAATCGCACGGGCATTCATTCACTGCCGGCGGGGGCCATGCATTCATCCAGGCAGAGGGAGCCGGTGGCCGCTTTCGCCGCCGGCTCCCTCTGCCTGGATGAATGCACGCCCACCCGGCCACCTTGAGCGCCGAAATCGGGAGGAGAGGAGAAGGGACTCCCGTAGCAGGCCCGAGCCTTGCTACTTTTCGGTTTTTTGTTGTTTTTTTTTGCTTCGGGAGGAGGGGACCGGACGGGGCTGCAAGAGACCGGACTGGGGCTGCACCGGAGACCAGACGGGCTGGACCGGAGACCGGACGGGGCCAGGGCAGGTAAGCGGGGGCTGGGGGAAAGTTTGCTGAGCATCGGGGAACATAACTGTCCACTTCCTGGTACCTGTCATTTGAAATGACATTTGAAATAACAGATACCAGCGCGACCGTGAAGCGTTAGGCCCGCGAACCCAGGATACTGTATAGGCGCTCTATACAGTAAAATGGGTTGCGCGGGCCTAACGCTTGCCTAAGGCTTCACAGCCGCGGCATGCATTTGCATGCAATTAGAAGAGAGTATCGAGCACTAAGTGAAGAGAACTGTGCGTGCGGGGAGGAAGGGTGCGCCTGGCAATGCCGCACTCTTTCTACCGCGGTCTTAGAGTATCGAGCCGACACTCTGTAATGCATCTTCTCACTGTGGGTAAATTTATGAGTTGTGAACCTGCCCGAGAGGAGCGTGGGCAGGCTCCCTACCTCCTGCGGTCAGTCGGGCCGCTGACGCTGTCTCCCCAGTGCCCAAAAATGCCGTCCTCCACGGCACAAAAGCCGCGTGTCTCTCCTGCCACTGCGGCTCCTGGGGTCCTAGGACGGTGGGAAGCCGTCCTTGTCGTGCTGGGGTATTTAGCCGGCAGGGAAGCTGTCCCTGCTGGTGCCTGCAGCCCTCCTGCTCTCCCTGCTTGATTTCTTTTTTAAATTTATATTTTATTGTGTTGAAGCAAAGACAAGCAAAAGTGAACAACAAAGCAACACATGACAAACGTATTGTCCTTCAACATTTTCAAACGTGATAAACATCTTTTATCCCCAGTCCCCACCCATCCCCCCACCTCCCTCACCATGAGTTCCCAGCTAATGACTTATAAGTAATAGCCACTGAAAACGGGCCGCTGCTGGTGATTGAGCATATACTCTGTTATAGTTCTGTTGTCCGAGAGAGGTAACATCACAAGTTAGTAAGATTAGGCAGTGTCCAAACTTTCCCAGTCCAAAAAGGGTTTCCAAGTATCCCGAAAGAGGGTTTGAGTTCTGTGTAAATCCGCTGTGATTGCCGCCATCCGACATATGTAATGGACCTTTTGCTGTACTCGTGGAAGTGCAGGAAGCACGGGCTGCTTCCAATGTTGTGCTATAACCATTCTTGTAGCAATAAAAACCTGTTGACATAATAAAGTTTGGTGTTTGGTCATATCTTTGTGCGGCAAGCTAATGAGCATGAACCCAGCATTTAAGAGATCAGGGACTTGTAGTACCTGCTCCAACCATCTCGCCACCTGGTTCCACAGAGAACGCACCTGTGGACAGGACCACCACATATGCATGTACGTGCCACAACTGCCACAGTTTCGCCAACACTTTGCACTGAGGGTGGGATAACGCTTATGGAGAACATGAGGAGTTAAGTACCATCTGGTAAGCATCTTGTAACAGTTTTCCTGCATACTCGCTGAGACAGAACACTTTTTTACTATAGTATATAAGTGTAACCATTCCTCATCCGTAATGGCCCTCTCCAAATCTTGTTCCCAAGCTTTAGTATGTGGGAAGCTCTCACCTGCACCCTCAGACAAGAGAACATATATTTTAGAAACCATTCCCCGCTTCTTATCCACATCATCACAGTAATGTTCAAATAGGGTTTTACCCTGGGCGATGGAGGGGTGTACAGGAGCACTTGTGAGAAAATGGGAAATTTGAAATCCTGTAAGAAAGTCTGTGGCAGGTAGCTGATATGCGCTCTGAAGTTGAGGCCAAGTCATAGCAGAGCCGCCCCCCAAGAAGTGCCCAATTTGGAACAGGCCTCTAGACTTCCAACCCCGGAAAGAGGGATTATGATGCCCGGCCGGGAAGTTGCATAAATGAGTAAGGTGCGTAGAATAGAAATACTGGCGGGTGCCTATAATTAGTTTCTTCCACTTATCCCATAAGCGTATAGTGGTGTTAATGGATGGAGATAATGCATCCACAAAAACCCATGTATCGCGTGGCTGCCAGGCCAAGGCCGCTAGTGGCATATGCCCCAAGATGCGGTCTGCAAAGGCGACCCATTGTTTGGCTGTGGTGATCCTATGGCAGTCTGTGATCACTAGTAACTGAGCCGCCACATAGTATTTCGCTAGATGAGGCACTCCCAAACCTCCCCTGTCCCTAGGTAAATATAACAAACGACGTGATAGTCTTGGGGGTCGCCTGCGCCAAATGAAGTCAAATAAGATCTTCTGCCAGGACTTCAACAAAGCAGAGCTGAGATGAATAGATAGGGTGATAAACAGATATAAAAATCTGGGTAAAATGTTCATTTTTACAATAGCTATGCGCCCCATCCACGAATGGTGACCCCTGTCCCAAGCCTGTAAGTCTTTCCTAATTTTACCCAAAAGGGGTGTGTAATTGAGGTCGTATAAGGCATCAAGGTCAGCCCCAATATGCACCCCAAGATATTTAATGGCACCTTTTGCTATCTTAAACGGGTATAGCCGTTGTAAGTCCTGTATAGTGTTAGGGTCGACTGATACATTGAGAATCTCGGATTTATCTAGATTGATTTTAAAACCGGAGACCGCACTAAAAGCAGTGATCTCAGAGGTGATTTCCCGGAGGGAGGTGTTAGGGTTGGTGACGGTCATGAGAATGTCGTCTGCAAAGAGAGACAATTTCATGTGGAGATCCCCTAGACTGACACCCGTGATTTTAGCAGAGTTACGGATTCGCGTTGTAAAAGGCTCTAAAAAGAGTGCAAACAATAAGGGCGAGAGCGGACATCCCTGTCGAGTCCCGCGTTGTACCGGGAACTCAGTTCCATATCCCCCATTAACCTTTATGCGCGCAGTGGGAAGATGATATAGTACATGAAGCCACTGTAGATAGACAGGCCCAAAATTCATTTTGTCTAAAGTGGCAAACAGGAACTCCCAGTGCACTAGATCAAATGCCTTTTCTGCGTCAATAGCCAGGAGCAACAACGGCATGTTCTGTTTCTTAGCCCACCACAGAATATCAGTGACCTTACGCACATTATCTGCCGCCATTCTTTGCGGGATAAACCCTACTTGATCCCTGTGGACCATCCCCGGGAGGACTATATTGAGACGTGCTGCTAGTATCTTCGCCAAGATCTTCAGATCCAGGTTAATGAGGGATATCGGTCTGTAGGAACTGCAGAGATTGGGGTCCCTACCTGGTTTTGCCAACACAGTGATGCCGGCTGAATTCGTGGGTGGGGGTAAAAAATCCCCCTCCCGCAGGCTATTAAAATAAGTCACTAAGGGCGTAAGAAGGGATGCGCTGCATTTCTTATAATACGCACTAGAGAAGCCGTCGAGACCCGGGGCTTTGCCGGCTTTTAGATCTCGAATGGCCGCCTGAACCTCCGCTACATTAATCGGCTCATCAAGAGTAGCCTGCTGTGCTACAGTAAGACCCGGTAGTTGTAAATCCGTAAGGTACTGCCCAATGGACTGGGCTGATATAGTATCATCTTTTTTATAGAGGGACTCATAGAATTTGGTAAAACACTCTCTAATCCCCGCTGAAGAAGTGACATACCTCCCTTCTGGGTTCTTTATCTTGGCGATATTGTTCTGGATAGAACGCTGTTTCAGCTGGCGAGCCAATATGCGGCCTGCTTTATTGGAGCCCTCAAAGAATTTTTGGTGAGTGCGCTCCAGAGCGTGTGCAACCCAGGCGGCATCCAGCATGTGCAATTCTGTGCGTACTGCACTCAACTGTCGTAACAATTCAGGGTTTAAGGTGCATGCATGCTGACGAGCCAACCCGCTCAACCTACCAAGAAGTTCTGTTCTGCGCTTTTCTCTGGCTTTTTTCCCCGCAGTGGCAAGTGCAATGAGCTTCCCACGAATAACTAATTTAGAGCATTCCCACAAAGATCCTGCCGCTGCTACGGAGCCCGTGTTATTTAGAAAATACTCTTCAAGGTATTCATTAACTACCCGACACTGCTCCTCGTCCCCCAGTAGCTCCTCTCGTAACCTCCAATATCGAATGCCCATATCCACCGTGGACAGAGTCAGCGTCACCCATACCGGAGCGTGGTCTGACCACGTGATGTCTCCTATCCCCACGTCCGCTACCTGGTTCTGCAACCCCTTGTCTACTAGAAAAAAGTCTATCCTGGAGTAGGATGTGTGGGGGTGTGAAAAGAAAGTGTACATTCTTGAAAAGGGGTTTCGCGAGCGCCATATATCTACTAACCCCCAGAGAGAAATCACGTTGGTCAATTCAGAGGAGGCTGCCCAACTGTCTGCTTTCAGGCGATGGGATGTATCCATTCTCGGATTGCGTACCAAATTATGATCACCCCCCCACAGTACCTGACCTTCTATATAGTGGTTCAATTTATCCACTAAAGAGCGCAAGAAACATCCTTGGTCCCTATTGGGGGCATAGATATTAATGAGCGTGTATACATGCTGGTCTAGCTTGATCTTTAAGAAAAGATACCTCCCATTGGGATCCGCTATGTGAGATACATATGTATATGGTATGGAGCTGGCCATCAGAATGCCCACCCCAGCATACTTATTGCCACGGGTGCTGGCTGCTAAATACACGTGTGGGTAACCCGCCAGCTGCAGCAGGCGTTCATGGTGCCTACGCAAGTGCGTTTCCTGGATAAAGGCTATTGATACCTGTTGTTGTTGCAAATCCCTCTGCAAAAGGTGCCTCTTTTTGGGGGAATTAAGGCCCTTAACATTAAGGGACCACACCTTCATCGCCATTCAGATAACACGACACTCCCACCAGCGTCCTTACAATGTCCCCCCTCTCCCGCCAGACAGCAGATTGTAGAAAACTGAACAAAGCATAACAATAGTGCGAACTCATGGTCCCCCTACCCAACCTTCCCGATCCCCCCAATACACATGTATCCTCGCCCTGGATACCTACAATCTGAGAACGTGAACACACCATCGAGCACTAAGCTCAACCCGCTCAATATTCGCATACTAGAGCGTATTTGTCCCGATCATCATGTTAAATAACAAGGTTAAACTTGAGGGAAAACAAATCCCGCCGGGGACGTACGCAGCAAGATAATGTCCTGTATTAATGAGAGATAAAGCGTTGCAATTTCTGAAAGCTGCAAGCATCAATGCGGCACAAAGAATCAATCGTCCAATCGCAGACCTCAGGAACCAGAGCCCTGATTAGACTTCTGTCGAGCCAGGCGGTTATTATTGCCCACTCTCCGCCACCCGGGTGTAGTAGTCATCCGATAGGGTAGTTCTTCCGGCTTACTGGCAGGCAGGGCATGAGGGATGTTAGCTTTATTGAAGGCCTCCTTCGCTTCCGCCAGTGTCTTAAGGCGATACGTGACCCCCTCAGTAGTGAATAGAAGCCCAAAGGGAAATGTCCATCTGTAGCGGATCTGCTTCTCCTGCAGGATCGTTGTCGCAGCTCGCAGTTCATAGCGCTTGCGGAGTGTGGAGGCTGCCAAATCCACGAATATGCTTACTTTGTGGCCTTCCCAGACCCACTCACGCTGCTTCCTGGACACCAGATAAATTCGCTCCTTCTCCCGGAATATCTGCATACAGAGCAGTATGTCCCTGGGCCGATCTCCGTTGCGAGGGCCTTGCACCCGGTGCGCTCTTTCAACGTTATAGGTGAGGGAGGGCCGTTCCTCGTCCGCACCAGCTGGCGGCTCCGCCTGCATAATAAAACGAAGCAATCGAGTAGCCACCTCCCTGCAGTCTGTAAAAGCTGGCGTCTCAGGGATCCCCCTGATACGCAAGTTATTGCGACGTGACCTATTCTCTAGGTCTTCTAATTTTTCTTCCATACTCATGTGCTCCGCCCTGCTTACTTTTTGCAATTCGCGAGTGCGATGCGTAAATTCCTCCTGTGCTTCCATCCTGGTATCCAGTTCATCGACCCGCCGGCCCATTGAGGCTAGATCCTCCTTAACATCCGCTATCAGGGTCTGTAACTCCTGTTTGTGTTGCCGCATATCGGCACGTAGTTCTATGAACCATTCTCGCAACTCTGAGCGAGAAGGTAGATCATGCAGAGACTGCGGCGCCGCGTGTTCGAGCTCGTACGCCACGTCTCCCTCAGCGGCCTGCTCCGCTGCAGGGGTGCCGTCTGCGACGTCCATTTTCTCGTAGGCGAACTGTTTTAAGTTCACATTTTTTTTCTTCCCCGCCATCTCGAGCCGTCGGAGAAGCGGGATCGCCGATTTGCGCGGAAAAAATAGAGCGTTTGCAGCTGATCAGAGCGCAAATGTACAGGGCAGAGCCGGGAGCGAACGCCTAAGCCGCCATGCCCGCTGGTGACGTCATCACGTCTCTCCCTGCTTGATTTCTTCGCGGTTGGAAGCCGCTTCTTGCAACCTGCCTTCCTTCACTTCATGGCAAGGCTGCCCCGCTGCCTGCCTTGCTTCCTTGGGCCCTCCACGTGGCTGAGGACGCCACAAGCTTCCTGCTCTTCTCTTCCAGCTTCCTAAGGCGCGGGCATGCGCCTCTTTCCTGCTCTTCAAGGGCCAACCAGATGTGGCCCCTGCTAGCTCCTCCCTGGGCGTTGTTCTCTTCAGCCCTACAAAAGGGCCCAGCGTTCATTCCAAGGTGGCATTCGCAAGGAGTTAGTTGCTCCTGGATGTTCTTGTCCTTCGCTCCTGGAGTCTTCTCTGTTCCAGCTATTCTTCAAGGGCCTGTGTCCTTTGTTTCCTGTCGGAGCATCATGTTTCGTCCTGAAGTCTGTGATCCGTTCCTGATGTCTGTGTTCCAGTCCTGATGTCCGTGATCCAGTCCAGATGTCCTGAACCCCTGGTTCCTTGTTGTCACCCTTTCCTGGCGTGCCATGTGGTGGTCTCATCTCCTCATGGTTCATTGCCTGTCTTCTCGTCCGCAGCTCAAGTCTCCAGAGGGTCATCCTTGCCCGAAGCCAAGTCTCGTCTTGGTCCTGTTTCCTGTTTGAAGCCAAGTCCCGTCTTGGCCCTCTGTCCTGATTCTCGTTCCGGCCCTTGGATTTTCTTCGGGCTGCTCTGTCCATGCCAAAGATTCTGTTAGTACCTTTGCCGTTCTAGCGTGGTCCGCAACCAGCCAATGGCGGCTGTGTAGGGCACGTCCCGGTACAGGCTTCTATAGCTTCTGAGACATGCTCCTCTTCTTCTCACCACATCTCGTCTAGAGGCTCCTCGAGTCCAGCGTGGTCCGCGACCAGTCCCGTGGGTCTGCCCTGTGGTGGGCTGTGTAGGGCGCGCTGCGTCTCAGCCTCAACCCAGTTCTTGCTTGACTCTCCTGAATGCCTAGAACCTAGCTTGAGTCTTCTGAATACCTTGAACCTTTCTTCGAGTACCTTGTTCCTGAGTCTCGCCTGTGCATCCAAGTACCTCATTCCTGAGTCTTCGTCTGAATCTCCATGTTCCGGTCTTCGTTGCCCTGTCCTCCATCCGGCCTGCCACTTCTTGCCGTTACCCAGCGGCAGGTCCTAAAGGGCTTGGAACAGTTGGAGGACTTTTTATAAGACCACCATTGCGTTGATGGTCCTCCCGAAGCGTCCAGGTCCGGCGGAGGGTCAGTCTGTTCAGTCATGCTTGTCTTCGCTCCAGCCTTGTTCCTACTCCAGATTCCATCGTTATATTCAGTCCAGCCTCGCTCCTGTCCAGCCCATGCTCGGTCACGCTTTGCCTGCCTCGGCACCTCTTCGGAGTTCCTCTGGGGATAAGCCGTAATCCAAGGACACACAAACCCCTGGAAAGCGGAACCGCTCTCCTAGCGCTTCCTAACAGATTGAGCTTTCCCATGCTCAAGGTCTCGATCTCCATAACATTATACATGTAGTGGCATTATGCACATAAGCCTAGCCCCTACCCAACTCACTCTGTTATGCATCTTCTCACTGTGGGTAAATTTATGTAAGTAGTGGTACTATGTACATACACCAAGCCTCAACCCAACTCACTCTTAATGCATCTTCTCACTGTGGGTAAATTTATGCATGTAGTGGCATAATGTACACAAGCCAAACCCAAACCCAACTCACTCTTAAAGCATCTTCTGACTGTGGGTAAATTTATGCATGTAATGGCATAATGAACATAAGAACATGCCATACTGGGTCAGACCAAGGGTCCATCAAGCCCAGCATCCTGTTTCCAACAGTGGCCAATCCAGGCCATAATGCACATACACCAAACCTCAACCCAACTCACTCTTAATGCATCTTCTCACTTTGGATACATTTATGCATATAGTGGCACTATGCACATAAGCCAAGCCCCTACCCAACTCACTCTTAATGTATCTTCTCACTGTGGGTAAATTTATGCATGTAGTGGCATAATGCACATAAGCCAAGCCCCTACCCAACTCACTCTGTAATGCATCTTCTCACTGTGGGTAAATTTATGCATGTAGTGGCATAATGCACATACACCAATCCTCAACCCAACTCGCTCTTAATGCATCTTCTCACTCTGGGTAAAATTATGCATGTACTGGCGTAATGCACATACACCAATCCCCAACCCAACTCACTCTTTATGCATCTTCTCACTGTGGGTAAATTTATGCATGTAGTGGCACTATGCACATACACCAAGCCTCAACCCAACTCACTCTTAATGCATCTTCTCACTGTGGGTAAATTTATGCATGTAGTGACATAATGCACGTACACCAAGGGCTCCATAGCTCAAGGGTTAGATTACTGGTCTTGTAAGCCAGAGGTCATGAGTTCAACTCCCAGTGGGGCCTTATAATTTCTCCTGGCCACTGTTGGAAACAGGATGCTGGGCTTTGGTCTGACCCAGTATAGCATGTTCTTAATTACTAACATTCTGTTTGACTTAGTTTTTGGGTACTTGCCAGGTTCTTATGGCCTGGATTGGCCACTGTTGGAAACAGGATGCTGGGCTTGATGGACCCTTGGTCTGACCCAGTATGGCATTTTCTTATGTTCTTATGCCTCAACCCAACTCACTCTGTAATGCATCTCCTCACTGTGGGTAAATTTATGCATGTAGTGGCACTATGCACATACACCAATCCTCAACCCAACTCACTCTTAAAGCATCTTCTCACTGTGGGTAAATTTATGCATGCAGTGGCACTATGCACATACACCAAGCCTCAACCCAACTCACTCTTAATGCATCTTCTCACTGTGGGTAAATTTATGCATGTAGTGGCACTATGCACATACGCCAATCCCCAACCCAACTCACTCTGTAATGCATCTTCTCACTGTGGGTAAAATTATGCATGTACTGGCATAATGCACATAAGCCAAGCCCCATATTTAGAGCAACTTAGCCAGATAAGTTAGGACTTATCCAGCTGCTTAGCAAATGTTGAATATCCCTCCCTGCTGAGCACTGTCCACTTAGCCAGATAACTAATTATCCAGATAAATATCCACCTAAGTGTTAGGCAGGTGGGCAAGAGCATTCTGGGGAGGAGTTGAATTAGCTGGATTAATTATCCTGCTAACTCAGATATTCAGAATTAGCTGGGGAACTTATCCAGCTAAGTCTGGTCACCCGTTAGGGCTAATCTAATGTCAGTTGGATAAACTTATCCAGCTAACATTAAGATAGCTGGATATATTCAACGGCACATCTGTGCCACTGAATACATGGGTTATGTTAATTAGATAAGTTTATGCAGCTAACTAGCCAATCCATACAGAGGCTCTGTATGGACCTTACTGTTGTTACTGTTGATTTGATCATTCATTTTTAAATTAATCAATTTTTCTTTCCCCTCTTGTTTCAGAGAGAAACAGATCGCTCTTGAAGAAACATCCACTGCTTCACATCTTACTCTGCTCTACAGGAAACTTTATGAAGGTTAAATTCTATTTTTATACATATGTATGTAGCAATAGCTTCCAATCCAGTTACAAATATGTACTATGGGACATTGTGAGGCACAAAGTAAAATTTTGGTTTTTTTTTCAATTTCATTTCATTTAATTTGATTCACATTTCCTTGAAGTCTTCCTGCTGCCAGTGACTGTTACTTTCTTAGTATAAACCTTACATTTTTCTCATAATATGGCTCATGCTCTCCTCCCAAGCACCCATGAACTGACCAGGAGGCAGTGACTATTCTTTCTTTGAGGGCAATAATTAAACACTGTAGGAAGCTTTCAGACCTTAGGTACTTTGTACTTTGCTCTCCATCAGGGTGATCCAGTACCGAGCGGTAGGAAGAGCTGCGTTAGTGCCTACGGCACCCGCGGTTACCGCCCGCACAGTGCAGCTCACCTACCGCTCGATCCTGAAGCCTAATTATATGTAAATGTAAGCCGCGTCCAAAAAGCCTTAGTCCCGCGCAACCCAGGATACTGGATAGAGCGCCTATACAGGATCCTGGGTGCGCGGGCCTAAGGCTTCACGCCACGCTGGTATCTGTCATTTCAAATGTCATTTGAAATGACAGATACCAGGAAGTCTGGTCCGATCTGGTGCAAAAGTAAGTTGCTTCGCCGCCGTCAGTGTCCCCCCCCCCCCTCCTCTCGGAGCAGGGAGCGAAAAGCAGCCTTGCTCCGGGAGGGGGGACGACACTGACGGCGGCGAAGCAACGCAGAAGCAACGGCGAAACGACTTTTCAGTGTCCCCCCCCCTCTCGGAGCAGGGCGCGAAAAGCAGCCTTGCTCCGGGAGGGGGGGGGACACTGACAGCGGCGAAGCTTTCCCCCAGCCCGGACACCGGCAAAACTTGCTGTTTTGCAGCCATGAGCCACGAGCAGGAACGCGAAGATCTGGCTCCGATAGCTCCTCCCGACAAGATGGCCGCCTGCACGGGGAAAGGGTACAATTGGCCGCTGAAGACGTGACATCACGACATCACGTCTTGAGCGGCCAATTGTACTCTTTCCCCGTGCAGGCGGCCATCTTGTCGGGAGGAGCTATCGGAGCCAGATCTTCGCGTTCCTGCTCGTGGCTCATGGCTGCAAAACAGCAAGTTTTGCCGGTGTCCGGGCTGGGGGAAAGCTTCGCCGCTGTCAGTGTCCCCCCCCTCCCGGAGCAAGGCTGCTTTTCGCGCCCTGCTCCGAGAGGGGGGGGGGACACTGAAAAGTCGTTTCGCCGTTGCTTCTGCGTTGCTTCGCCGCCGTCAGTGTGTCCCCCCCTCCCGGAGCAAGGCTGCTTTTCGCGCCCTGCTCCGAGAGGGGGGGGGGACACTGAAAACTCGCTTTGCCGTTGCAGTCTCCGTGGCAGCCCCAGTCCGGACATCGGAGGGGGGCTGCAACGTTTTTTTTCGCTTTTTTTTTTTTTGGCTTCTGGAGGAGGGGAGAGGACTGGGGCTGCCACGGAGACCGGCACCCATGATCGCGGCCGGGGCAGGTGAGCGGGGGCTGGGGGAAAGCTTGCCACCTACCCTTACCCATGCCTCTACCGCCTGGGTCAGGGTAGGCGGTAAGTTTGCAGGTTAAACGCGCGACAAAACGGCAGGGAAAGGTAGCGTTAGTCGGGGCGCGGGTTACGGGATGCTAGGGGAATAGCTAATTGGCTCGTTTGCATGCAATATCGCGCTAATTCGCTCGTTTGCATGCAGTATGCATGCCGCGGGCGGAAGGGATTACCCGGGGAATTTAGGACGCGGTAGGAGTAGGTTAAAGGGGATTCGGGATCGCAGGAAGGGCTAACGCGGCCGAAACGTGAGTTAGAAGCGGCTTAGGAGCAGGGTAAACACGGCCGCACTTTACAGGATAGGCCTGTATGTAAGCCTATTGTCAAACTGAATCTCTCAGGGTGTTTCCCTTTGAAAATTCGAGCAGTGCTTACATCACACCTACAGAGTGCATCTGCAATGAAAAAAGTGCAAAATACATACTGGAGAATAGTTGCAAGACATTCCTGTGCCTACTCCAGCCGCTGCACACAGCTAAAAGTGTATGTACTGTCATTTAGTTTATTTATATTTATTTAAAGTTTATTTAAAGATTTTATATATACCGCGGCACGTGTGGCACATCACCTCGGTTTACAAGCAACATTAATTCAGCAAAGCGCTTTACAATAAAACATATTAACTAGAGACAATAAACAAGTAGTAAGTTTAACCAATAACTAGGAGCATGAATAAATAAATAGTGTCTAGGGGAGAGAATAACAATGGAGAAGTGTTATGAAGGGGAACCAACAATTAGTAAAAGACCATAAAGAACTAGGAGGGAGCATTATAGCATTTATATTCAACTAAACCATGAACATCTCAGTGGAGTACAATAAAATATTAAAATACATTAATTACAACCATATACAGTTAAAATAGCAGTAAATATAAAATAAACTAACAATAACACAATTACTCCAAGAATGCTTGTGTAAAGATCCATTATTTAAGTTGTTTTCGATAGGAGAGATAGCTTGTCATAGCTCTAAGCTCCTCAGAAAAGATGTTCCACAACCAAGGAGTAGCTTCAGAAAAAGCTCTAACCTTAATTTCTGTAAGCCTCAACGTTTCAAAGGAGGGAACTGCCAAAGAATGTGAATGTGCGGGATGCAGGGTATAGCCGAGCACACAGGTAGTAAGCACAGAATACAGATGTATTGGCAAATTATCAAAGTGTGCCATAAAAGTTCAAGATATAGTCTTACACTGAATTCTCCAAAATACAAGCAGCCAAAGTAAAGAAAACAGACTTGGAGTAATATGATTAAAAAGAGCCTCCAGAAATTAGCCTGGCTGTAGCATTCTGAATTAATTGTAGGACATGTAATAGAGTTACTGTCATACAGAGCATTACAATAGTCTAAAGGGATTTAAACTCTTGCTTGAACTACAGTTCTGAAATTAGCTGGAGAAAAATAACATTTAACTCAGCATCCACTTTTCAGTTTTTAAAAAGCAGTTTTTGTCACAGCCTTTATTTGAAGCTTCATTATCAACTGCAAGTCAAGAAGGACACCAGGAGGTCAATACTCAACAGTGATTTAGGGGGTCATTTATCATAATGTGCTAAGGTATTTTCGCATGCGTAAAGCCCTGTTAACTCATGCGATAGCACCATATCGTATGGTGTGATGCAAATTTGGAAAACAGGAGGAGTTAGGGGCAGGCTGGGTTTGCCTATCTGCAAAGAGCTAATGCTGATTTTAACTACACCTTTTTGAATAGCGTTAAGCTGTGTGAAAGCTGCCATGACTGGGTGGTAAGGTTTTATCACCTTTTGTGATGTCTCCTGCAAGGCATATTTTAGGTGAATTGAAGCTCCTGGAGCATTGTGTGTGTGTGTGTGTGAGAGAGAGAGAGAGAGAGAGAGAGAGAGAGACTAGCCATATTGCCTTCTCCCTAGATAGGTATTTGTATCCTATGATAGGCCCACCTAGTAACTCGAGGTAAGGGTTAGGTATTAGTGTAGGGGGTTAGGGGCCACTTTGACATTCAACGTGAGACTTACGAACAGAACAGTGGTCTCTTATGAAGATTTGATGACCTTCGGAGTGAGGAAACTCACTCCAAGATGAGATTTGGGCAATGTTCTCTCCACCTAGCTTGATATTACCCAGGTAGAGAGTCCATCAAGCTAGGTGGAAAGAACATTGCCCAAATCTCATCTTGGAGTGAGTTTCCTCACTCCGAAGGTCATCAAATCTTCATAAGAGACCACTGTTCTGTTCGTACGTCTCACTTTGAATGTCAAAGTGGCCCCTAACCCCCTACACTAATACCTAACCCTTACCTCGAGTTACTAGGTGGGCCTATCATAGGATACAAATACCTATCTAGGGAGACGGCACTATGGCTACTCTCACTCTCTCTCTCTCTCTCTCTCTCTCTCTCTCTCTCTCTCTCTCTCTCTCTCTCATATGTCTGTGCTCCCTGGGACCATTTAAAATGGTCCCCCAGTGGTTGAATGCAGGAAATACAACAGGTCTGGCACTTATCACAAAAGTCTGAAAATGTTATCACAATTTGCACTAACTTAGCTCTTCACATAGGTAATTAGCACAAATTGCAATAAACTGTATATTAGCATAAAACACACCTCTTTTGCTATCGCATGCGATGCTTACCGCATTTTGATAAATCTAGCCCTTAGATAGGTAACTCACAAGTTTTCTATCTAAATAGCAAGTTTTGAGATATTCAGTCAGTTATCTCGCTTAATTGTTGCCTGATAAGCGCCTGGCAAGCACCCGCTCTCCTGTGCGCGCAATTCATTATTTTAATTTATTAAAATTAGACCCAGCGGTAAAAAGAGGTGCAAGGGACACTACCGTGTCCCTAGCGCCTCTTTTTTGACAGAAGTGGCGGCTGTCAGCGGGTTTGACAGCCGACGCTCAATTTTGCCGGCATAGGTTCTCGAGCCCGCTGACAGCCACGGGTTCGGAAACCGGACGCCGGCAAAATTG
The DNA here is from genome assembly GCF_901001135.1 of Rhinatrema bivittatum. Classification (NCBI taxonomy): domain Eukaryota; kingdom Metazoa; phylum Chordata; class Amphibia; order Gymnophiona; family Rhinatrematidae; genus Rhinatrema; species Rhinatrema bivittatum. The sequence goes on along the minus strand of NC_042620.1, from coordinate 89,996 downwards.
AGCGTCCGGTTTTCGACCCGCCAGCCGCGGGCCCATTTTAAATTTTTTATTTTTTACTTTTTTTACCCTTTGGGACCTCCGACTTAATATCGCTATGATATTAAGTCGGAGGGTGCACAGAAAAGCAGTTTTTTCTGCTTTTCTGTGCACTTTCCCGTGCCCGGAGAAATTAGCGCCTACCTTTGGGTAGGCGCTAATTTCTGAAAGCAAAATGTGCGGCTTGGCTGCACATTTTGCTTTCTGAATCGCGCGGGAATACCTAATAGGGCCATCAACATGCATTTGCATGTTGCGGGGCGCTATTAGGTTCGGGGGGCTTGGACTCGCATTTTGGACGCGCTATTACCCCTTACTGAATAAGGGGTAAAGCTAGCGCGTCCAAAACGCGCATCCAAATGCTGGCTAACAGTGCACTCCGTCGGAGCGCACTGTACTGTATCGGCCTGTAATTTAGCCAATTTTTAACTATAACCTGCTGATCCTAGATTCATGAAAATGCAATAATGCCTATTGTAAGAAAAAAGAAGCATATTTATGGTAATTTTACAATTACTACATGCTAACATAGTACTTTGCATAGGTGAGAGAGAGAGAAAGAGAGAGACTATTTATTTATTTATTTGTTTATTTAAAACCTTTTCTATACCGTCATTTAGTAAAGCACCGTCACAACGGTTTACAATGAGGCACGTAAATATATATTTGGTGAAATTCTTACTAACAATGTGCCAGAATATTTATCGGTAACAAGTATTCATAATATAAGGTATATGTTGTGTGATCTGGATCTTGTCCTTTTTAAAGGTTAATAGGAAACCATTGCACTATTTACTACAGATCTCTTAAGTTATTCCATTATAATGTTAGGTAAAAATGATAATGTATATTTATAGGTGTGGTATACGGTGACTTTAGCTTGTTCATTTAGACTTCAGAATCTCCATTCTCGTAAAATGCTTTCTTGAAAAGCCATGTTTTCAAACTTTTTTAAAGAGTTTTAGATCTCTCTGTAATCTTGTTTCCAGTGGCAATGAATTCCATAGTGCTGGTCCGGCTAATGATAGGGCTCGTTCTCTGACTTGGGTCAGTTTTGCTGTCTTGATTGATGGGATGGGTAGTAGAGCTTTATTAGCTGATCTGAGATTTCTCTGTGGGATGTGTAGGCGTAGTGCTGTGTTTAACCAGTCTGCTTTTTCTTCGTTTATCAGTTTGTGAATTGTGCATAGTGTTTTATAGTGCACTCTTTGTTCTATTGGCAGCCAGTGCAATTCGGCAAGTGTTTGGGTGATATGGTCTCTTTTGCTTTTTCCAGTAAGTATTCTGGCAGCAGAGTTTTGTAAGATTTGTAGAGGCCTTATTGTTACATACGGTAGTCCCAGAAATAGTGTGTTACAGTAGTCAGTGCTAGAGAATATAAGTGCTTGTAGAACTGTTCGGAAGTGTGCTTGGGTTAGTAGGGGTTTAAGCCTCCTAAGGATCATAAGTTTAGCGTAGCCTTCCCTCACTTTTTGTGATATGTGTTGCTTAAGGCTGAGTTCATTGTCTATAATTACTCCTAGATTGCGAGCTCTCTCAGTGAGTTCTATTTCCTGATTGTTTTTAAGTTTGATTGGGTTTTGAATTGTCTCAGATTTTTTGCGTTCTAGGTGAATAAATTCAGTTTTTTCAATGTTAATTACTAGTTCCATTTGGTTTAGTAATTGCTTAATTATATCTAGGTACATCATTGCTAGGTTTAATGTCTTCTCAATTGTTTCCTCTACGGGTAATATTAGTTGAATGTCGTCAGCGTATATGTAGTGTATGATGCCTATTCCAGCTAGGAGGTGGCATAGAGGCAGCATATAGATGTTAAATAGTGTTGCCGAAAGAGTGGATCCTTGTGGAACTCCTGTTTTTAGCTCAATTCTGTCTGATAATTTGTTTTTAATCTGTTCTTGGAAAAATCTATTGTTTAGGTATGATCTGAACCATTTCAATGTATTGTTCTGTAGACCTATTTCTTCTAATCGTTTTAGCAGTATGTTATGGTTTACTGTGTCAAATGCTGCTGATAGATCTAATAGTATCATGATGTAGTGTTTCCCATTATCAAATCCTCGTAGAACATTATGCGATTTATAAGGCCCCTACAGTATTCAACTATTTATATCTTTCTAGGGGGGCCAGCTAATACCTCGAGGTGAGGTGTTGGTGGTGGTTTAGGGGCCAGTTTTAGATGCAGAGTGAGACGTACGAACAGCACAGTACACCTTGGTGAAGATTTGATGTCATTTGAAGTGAGGAAAGTCTCACAAAGATGAGATTTCTATGTTCTCTCACCCTAGCTTGATGAACAGGGTACCATAAATTGTCTCTCTCTCGCTCACAGTTTAATGTCAGGAAAAAAGGCGTAGTTATTTCCAGTGTTAAAACCATGCAATATTGCCCTTCATTTTAATGTATCCTGCCCAACCCCTCCCCAAATCCTGCCGTTTCTAAAAATTTGCATTCGCACCATATGGTAACACAATTATAGCATGCTGTATGGCATCAACGCATGCATTAACACTTTATCTTGTGCATTAACAGATAACGCATTTTGATGAATGACCCTGCAAATTGGCAGGATAACTTTAGACCCACTTCAGAGCATGTCTAAAGTTATCCGACCATGTGTGGTTGGATAATCTGCCACTTAATTGGATATCTTCAAAAGATAGCTGGTTTTGTGGTGATCCTGTTCAAAAAGTCTTCCTCCTTGGCCTTATAAATAGTCCAGGGAGGAAGACTTAGAACCAATTCATGAAATATTTCTTCACTGAGAGGGTAGTAGATGCCTGGAATGCCCTTCCGGAGGAAGTAGTGAAGACTAAAACTGTGAAGGATTTCAAAGGGGCATGGGATAAACACTGTGGATCCCTAAAAGGCTAGAGGATGGGAATAAATAAAAAAGCTTAACCGGCACGGAGCGGCAGTTACTACCCTTAAGAGAAACATGGAGGTAACCTGCATGGAATGGCAGTTACTACCTTGGGAAGCTTGCTGGGCCGACTAGATGGACCATTTTGGTTTTTTTCTGCCGTCATTACTATGTTTTCTAAGGCACTGGGGAAACTTTTGGGGAAGGGGGAGACTTTTCCGAAAGGATGGGCTCCACCTTAACCAGAGTGGAACAAAGCTGCTGGCACTATCTTTCAAAAAGGAGATAGAGCAGCTTTTAAACTAGAACAAGGGGGAAAGCCGACAGTCACTCAGCAGTTCATGGTTCGGAGAAATGTATCCTTGATGGATACTAATGAAACAGGAGATTTAGGGCATCCCAACAGAGAGGTTCCAATAAAAGCAAACGTAGTTCATGTGCCTATATGTAAAAAATCACCAAAGCTAATTATTTCCAAATTATCCCTAACAACTGAAAAGCAGGTTGTTAATACAAACAAAAAACACACTTTGAAATGTCTGTATGCCAATGCCAGAAGTCTTAAGAAGTAAGATGGGAGAGTTAGAGTGTATAGCAGCAAATGATGAGATTGACATAATTGGCATCACAGAGACTTGGTGGAAGGAGGATAACCAATGGGACAGTGCTATATCAGGGTACAAATTATATCGCAATGAAAGGGAGGATCAACTTGGTGGGGGTGTGGCACTTTATGTCCAGGAGGATATAGAATCCAACAGGATAAAGATCATACAAGAGACTAAGGGGCAGATTTTAAAACCTACATGTCGCGCACAAATATACGCCCGATTTGATAACACGCGCGTGGCTGCACGCGCGTGTTATAAAATCCGGGGTCGGCACACAAGGTGGTGCACACTAGTGCACTTTGTGCATGGCGAGCCCTAGGGAAGCCCCAATAGCTTTCCCTGTTCCCTCCGAGGCCGCTCCTAAATCCAAAAATTCCCTCCCAACCTTCCCCTCTCTTCCCCTATATAACACACCCCCCAGCCCTACCTAAATCACCCCCTACCTTTATTTTGTAAGTTACCGTATTTTCCGGCGTATAAGACGACTGGGCGTATAAGACGACCCCCCCTTTTTTATACATATTTTTAAGAAAAAAAATAATTTTACACTCAAACAGGAGCAACCCTATCTATGAAAAGGCAACACTACAAATACCGTATATCAGGCCCTAAAAACCAATATACCTCTTATTAGGAAAACAGAACTAGCAAGCTCTTCTGCCCGGCGAACTCCTCCAGCGACAGCGATCTCCAGGAACGCAGACGGCATCGGGATCGAGGGAGGGCCTGCGCGGTCGGCGCCACAGACCCATCGGGGTAAGGCCAGCTAACCTCTCCCTTCCCCCCGCTGGGTCCGTGGGCGACCACGAGGCCTGCCGCGCCGTCCAGACGCCGTTCCCTCCGCCCAGAATCGGCAAGCAAGGCCCGCCTCCAGCAACCTACCTGCAGCCAATCGAGACCGGCACCGAGGGCCTTTAAATCCCCAGCCGCGCCGAATTCCTGCCTCTTCTGCCCGGCGAACTCCTCCAGCGACAGCGATCTCCAGGAACGCAGACGGCATCGGGATCGAGGGAGGGCCTGCGCGGTCGGCGCCACAGACCCATCGGGGTAAGGCCAGCTAACCTCTCCCTTCCCCCCGCTGGGTCCGTGGGCGACCACAAGGCCTGCCGCGCCGTCCAGACGCCGTTCCCTCCGCCCAGAATCGGCAAGCAAGGCCCGCCTCCAGCAACCTACCTGCAGCCAATCGAGACCGGCACCGAGGGCCTTTAAATCCCCAGCCGCGCCGAATTCCTGCCTCTTCTGCCCGGCGAACTCCTCCAGCGACAGCGATCTCCAGGAACGCAGACGGCATCGGGATCGAGGGAGGGCCTGCGCGGTCGGCGCCACAGACCCATCGGGGTAAGGCCAGCTAACCTCTCCCTTCCCCCCGCTGGGTCTGTGGGCGACCACGAGGCCTGCCGCGCCGTCCAGACGCCGTTCCCTCCGCCCAGAATCGGCAAGCAAGGCCCGCCTCCAGCAACCTACCTGCAGCCAATCGAGACCGGCACCGAGGGCCTTTAAATCAGACCCATCTGGGACTGCCGCGATCCTCTCCACGCTGCGAGCGATCGAGTCCGCTGCTAGGCCTGCGCATCCGGCACTGAAGCCCGTCGGGGTAAGGCCCTAACAAAGCCCAGCACTCACCTCCGGGGCTCCAGCACCGGCCACGCGGCCGGGCCTTTCCACCCCGCCCCCTCCCAGATGCAGCAGCAGCAGCCGATTGGTCAGCTCCCTACCTACAAGTCAGAGACCTCGCAGACGTCATCCTCCGGACCTTTTTCCGTCTCCGAGGGATACGCCGAACACGTACAGCCAATTAGGGGACAGCCCTGATCAGACTTTAAATTTAAATTGAGAGACACCCAGGCGCCGCGAGCCTAAGGAGCACAACAAAGGAGCCTGCTCCTTTGTGCGCTCCTTAGTGCACTCCCTTTGTGCACTCCCCTTTTGTACCTCTGCCTCGTTAAGTAACTCATTATTCATTGACCTCCCCTCAATCCCCCTCATCCCTAAACAACCGAACCATCCCACTCCCTCCTTCCAACTCTCAACCCATGAAACTTCCAGGCAATCCTCTACTAACAAACTGTCCCACATCATTAAACAAGCTTCCAGCATTCATCCAGTCTCTCCTGCAAGCTTCCAGCATTCATCCAGCCTCTCCTGCAAGCTTCCAGCATTCATCCAGCATCACCTGCAAGCTTCCAGCATTCATCCAGTCTCTCCTGCAAGCTTCCAACATTCACCCAGCATCGCCTGCAAATTTCCTACAGTCATCCAGCCTCACCTGCAAGCTTCTAGCACTCTTCATGACCCACCTGCAAGCTACTAGCACTCATACAGCCTCTCCTGCAAGCCTCTAGCATTCCTCAAACCTGCACAGACAAGCCTCCAACTTTCACGTAGCCCCTCTCATTATCCTTCTAATCTCGCAACATAGTTCTTACAAATGGCCCCATTTTTCACAATTCCAATTCTCCAACATAATACACCACCTAAAAGAATTTCTTTCCGACATGCCCAAGAACACAACCTTAAATCCCTCTCTTCAATTTTGATCACTCCTACCTCGCAACTGCTAGGCCTCACCCTTTTCTCTTTAAGCCTTTTCAATGCTCAATCTCTAACGAAAAAGTCTGTAATCTTAAACGACTACCTCACCGACGTGAAACCGGAGATATGTGCAATCACTGAGACGTGGTTAAAACCTTCAGACACAGCAATAATTAATCAATTACCTACAGAGGCTTACGACTTCTTCTCGCTACCTCGTCATAAAAAAAAGGGAGGAGGTATTCTTTTAGCAACTAAAAAGGACCTCAGATTCTCTCTACAGCAATCTAATTCCAATGCAAAACTTGAATTTGGTTTTTTCACCTCAGACAAGCTCCAAATCCTGCTCGTATATGCTCCCCCTGGACTCCTGGAATCAGATTCTTCACCACTGGTCGAATTAACCTCTTCTCTCATCAACTTTGACTCGCCAGCTATCATTCTAGGTGATTTCAACATGCACGTAGATAACCCTACCCCATCACCTAACTGTGAAACACTACTCACAGCCTTTTCAGCGCTAGGCTTCACTCAATTAGTTAACAAACCTACCCACAAAGCCGGCCACACGTTAGACCTGATCTTCGTTAACGCTGCAATCAAGCCCGTATCTATCCCAGATTGCACAAAGGTCCCGTGGTCAGATCACTACCTCATAACAACTTCATTCTCTATAAAAGATACTAGCCCGGCTTGCATTCCTTCGCCCTCCTTCACATACAGGAAAACTTGCTCCCCAGAAGACCTCAATAATCACCTATCACCACAACTCCACCAACTGGACCTTACAGATCCGAATTCAGCACTTCGATCATGGAATACAATCACCGAAACTATAGCTAACAAGCTATGCCCTTCAATTACAAAAAAACCACACCAGAATTCCTCCAAAAGACAGCCCTGGTTCTCCTCAGAACTAAGAAAGCTCAAACTCCAACTAAGACAAAACGAGGCTAAATGGCGCAAAAACCCAGGAACCAACACCCTTTCAATCTACAAATCATCTCTGCACCAATACAAATCAAGCACCCTAAGATCCAAGAGGGACTATTACGCCTCGAAGATACACGACCTGGTATTCGATGCCAAAGCCCTCTTCAGCTATGTAGCCAACCTCACACAATTAAACCAACCAGAGTTTGCACATGACCAAGCTCAATCGAAAGCGGAAGAATTAGCTCTATTCTTCAGCAACAAAATCAACACTCTTCTATCTCAGCTCCCCACTAACCCCACTGCTCCACTAACCACTCTTCAACCCTCAATCAACTACACTCAGTTAGAAGAACTTGACACAACTTCATCCATGGAGATCCAAGGAATCCTAAGGAAAATGAAACCTTCCTCCCACCCTTCAGATCACATCCCAGCTAAACTACTACTATCAATTCCAGATTCTATCTCCAAAACCCTGGCAGATATCATAAATTGCTCCCTCACACAAGGACTCTACCCTGACAACCTCAAACTAGCCTCACTCAAACCCCTTCTCAAAAAACCAAATCTGGACCCAAACGATCCTAACAACTTTAGACCGATAGCCAACCTCCCCTTCATAGCCAAGATAATGGAAAAATTGGTAAACTCACGACTCTCAAACTACCTTGAAGACAATAACCTACTATTCCCATCACAATACGGATTCCGTAAAACTTTAAGCACGGAAACCCTCCTCATCTCTATGACCGACCACATCATCCTAGGCTTAGACAAAGGACAATCCTTCCTTCTGATCCTACTCGACCTCTCGTCTGCATTTGACACGGTCAATCACTCTCTTCTCATCAACCAACTAACAGCCATAGGTATATCGGGCACTGCCCTATCTTGGTTTAGAACCTTCCTCAGCAACAGAGGATATAAGGTTAAGATTCATAATAAAGAATCCTCTCTTCACCCCGCGTCAGTAGGAGTCCCTCAGGGCTCATCCCTGTCTCCTACCTTGTTTAACATTTATCTGTTACCCTTATGTAAACTTCTCACTGACCTCAATCTCAAACACTTCCTCTACGCTGACGATATTCAGGTCCTGATCCCCATCAAGGAGTGACTCGCAAAAACACTGTCTCACTGGGAAACCTGCCTCCAAAATATCAAACAGCTTCTCACAAGTCTCAACCTGATACTAAATTCATCAAAAACGGAACTTCTAATCATCACACCAGAAAACAGCTCCCTCACACACACTCATCCAACCTTACCAAACACTACACAAGTGAGAGACCTAGGAGTTCTAATTGACAATCACCTAAACCTGAAAGCGAACATCAACAAAACCACCAGAGACTGCTTTTATAAGCTCCAAGTGTTGAAAAGAATACGGCCTCTCTTCCACACACATGACTTTAGAACGATTCTACAATCAATCATTTTCGCAAAGCTGGACTATTGTAACACCATCATGCTTGGTCTCCCTTCATCACACACCAAACCATTGCAAATGGTCCAAAATACCTCCGCCCGTATACTCACTAACACCAGGAGAAGAGAACACATAACACCTATCCTGATGGGCCTCCACTGGCTGCCTATCCACTTCAGAATAATCTACAAGGCCATTCTCACCATTTTCAAAAACATCCATCAATTAGCCCCAATCGATCTCCATATCCCCCTCCGATTACACTGCTCAACAAGACCGACAAGAGATGCTTACAAAGGATCTCTTCAAGTACCTCCAGCCAAAACTACCAGACACATCACGCTTAGAGATCGGGCCTTCTCCACAGCTGGTCCAACTTTATGGAACTCCATTCCCCCGGATCTTAGAATGGAACCCAGCATCTCAACATTCAAGAAAAGACTCAAGACGTGGCTGTTCACGCAGGCCTTTCCTAACTCCAACATTACTTAACTCCCTTCAATCAACATACTTCGCTAGTAATAGCATTAATAGCCACCTCTTATAATGTTATTATATATATATATATATATATATATATAATTATCTGATCTTCATTTTCCTTCTTACTCCATGTTATTGATTCCCTGTTACATGTAACTGCTTTTCTGCACCATTGTTCAAATTGTAAAGTTTATTGCACCCCTGTTTCTTGTGAACCAGCATGATGGGACTACCGTCTTGAATGTTGGTATATAAAAAACTTAAATAAATAAATAAATAAATAAATAAATAAATAAGCAGCTATAGATCCCCACACAGAAATAATTGTAAAACTATACTAATAAGCAGAATAAATGTTTCAAAACAGCTATGAACAGAATAACATCCAACAATTAAAAACTCATAAAAACTATTAAACATTCTCCAAACACCAATAAAATATTTCAAAAAAAGCAGACACATCACATAATATTAAATAATTAAAATGGCAGTCAATCAAGAAAAATAAACTTAAAAAGCCACCTTTCCTTACCCCCTCCAGCAGCTCTCCTATTCCTCTTCCTCTTCCTTTGGGCCCATGTCTCTCACACACACACCATACCAGTCATGCCCCCATGACCAGTTTCTGTCTCTCACACACCAATCATTTCCCAAACAGTCTTTGACACACACACCAGACACCTTCCTGAACAGTTTCTCTCATGCCATACACACACACAGGCTTCCCACTCCCGTGTTCTGCTTACCATACATATACGGGCTTCTCACTCTCATAATCACTTTCTCTGTCTCACACACACACACCAGTCTCTCTCTCATTTCCATGCTCACTCTCCACATGCACAGGTTTCTCATTCCCTGAATCACATTCTTTCTCTCACATTCACACACACCGTCACCTTATCAACCAGTCTCTCTCTCATGCACGCGCATACACACACACACACACACAGCCAGCCCTCCCGCTCCCATGCTCTCTCTCACATAATCAGGCTTCTTACTCCCATGCTTTCTCACATACCCAGATTTCTCACTTCCATGCTTTTTCTCTCTCTCACACTCACATACACATCAGTCATCTCTCTGAGCAGTCACTTTCATTGTCTCTCACACACATGAGCTCGCTGACCAGTTTCTCTCAATCACACACATGCTCTCAATCAAATGCATTCTCTCACTTACACACAGGCTGGCTGCTTCTCTCTCTCTCTCTCTCTCTCACTCACTTCCACCCCCCCCCCCCCCCCGAGCACAAATAGTAGCTGCAGCAGCCTCCTCCTCCAGCCCCCCAGGCCAAGAAAGAAGAAACCCAACGGCTGCGGGAGGCTCATGCTGCTGTCTCCTTTCCCGATTACCAGCTCCTTCGACTGCTCGGGGCCGTTCCTGCTGTCACCGCTGCTATTTTTTCATGCGGCACGGCTCTTTCTTCCCGCGCATCACTTCCTGTTCCGGTTCAAAGGGGAGGGCGGGAAGAAGAAAAGGCCAGCCGCAGATGCCACAGCTTTTTTTTTTTTGCACCGCTGCCGTTCCCGCTGAGCTTGAACGTGCTGATAGCCCAGCGGCAACGGCAGTGCGGTGCGCGGGAAGGAGAAAGCCGTGCCGTGCCGTGCCGCATGAAAAAATTAGTGGAAACGAAAATAATTTTATATTACAGCCTAAAAGGTGTCAGCAAGCCTGTCACAACGACAGGCTTGCTGACACCTTTTAGGCTATAATATAAAATTATTTTGGTTTCCACTAATTTTTTGCTGATTATATTTTTGTGGTATACCATTGACTCTTTTTTGACTAAGATTTCAATTACCCCAATATTGACTGGGTAAATGTAACATCAGGACTTGCTAGAGACATAAAGTTCCTGGTTGTAATAAATGACTGCTTCATAGAGCAATTGGTTCAGGAACCAACAAGAGAGGGAGCTATTTTAGATTTAATTCTTAGTGAAACGCAGGATTTGGTGAGAGAGGTAACGGTGGTGGGACCACTTGGCAATAGTGACCATAACATGATCAAATTTAAACTAATAACTGGAAGGGAGAGAATAAGTAAATCTACAGTTCTAACACTAAACTTTCAAAAGGTAAACTTTGATAAAATGAGGAAAATAGTTAGGAAAAAACTGAAAGGTACAGCTGCAAAAGTTAAAAGTGTTCAACAGGCATGGACATTGTTTAAAAATACAATCCTAGAGATGCAGTCCAGATGTATTCCACACATTAAGAAAAATGGAAGGAAGGCAAAACGATTACCATCATGATTAAAAGGTGAGGTGAAAGAGGCTATTTTAGCCAAAAAAAAATCCTTAAAAAATTGGAAGAAGGATCCATCTGAAGAAAATAGAATAAAACATAAGCATTGTCAAGTTAAGTATAAAACATTGATAAGACAGGCGAAGAGAGAATTTGAAATGAAGTTGGCCATAGAGGCAAAAACTCATAATAAAAACCTTTTTTAAATATATCCGAAGCAAGAAACCTGTGAGGGAGTCGGTTGGACCATTAGATGACCGAGGGGTTAAAGGGAAGATAAGGCCATTGCAGAAAGACTAAATGAATTCTTTGCCTCTGTGTTTACTAATGAGAATGTTGGGGGAGATACCAGTTCCGGAGATAGTTTACAAGGATGATGAGTCAGACGAACTGAACGAAATCACTGTGAACCTGGAAGATGTAGTAGGCCAGATTGACAAACTAAAGAGTAGCAAATCTCCTGGACCGGATGGTATGCATCCTAGTGTACTGAAGGAACTCAAAAATGAAATTTCTGATCTATTAGTTAAAATTTGTAACCTATCATTAAAATCATCCATTGTATCTGAAGACTGGAGGATGGCCAATGTAACCCCAATATTTAAAAAGAGCTGCAGGGGCAATCCGGGTAACTATAGACCAGTGAGCCTGACTTCTGTGCCGGGAAAAATAGTGAAAACTATTCTAAAGATCAAAATCGTAGAGCATATAGAAAGACATGGCTTGGGGGCAAGATGACCACTAGATAAGACGCTGAGGGAGCAGGCTTGGAGCGTCTATATTTTTTTTCTTATCAAATTATTCCTATAACAAATGCCACACACAAAAAGGAAGGGGAAAATTCGGGGAGCAATTTCTAGCTCTCCTGTAATTGACCCCTACCAGCGACGCATCGAGGGCTTCTTCATCAGAGCTTCTGAGACGCCAGGAGGGCTGGTCGCTGGGGGGACGCCGAAGGAGTGAACGCCTTCCACCCTGATCTTGGATGTCACTCTGAGCCCTGGCGAGCCAACCAGGCTGATGCATCCAACCCAGATTGATCGTTCACTATGTTATGAACCTGCCCGCAAGGAGCGCGGGCAGGCCCCTTATCCCACGCAGCCAGTCGGGCCGCTGACGCTGTTTCCTTCACGGTAAGCATGCCGCCATCGCCGGGCTCCTCTCTGGCTGCCACCAGTCCTGCGCAGCAGGGTCAGGCCGCCGGGACCTCTCCCATGTGGCTGGGACACCGCTGCCGCTCCTGCTCTCCCCGACACGCTTTAGCCACTCCCGTGGTCTTCAGCTGGCAGGGAAGCGGTCCCTGCCGGTGCCTGCTCAGCTCGGGTCCTTTCCCGGCAGGGAGTCCATCCCTGCCGGTACTTGCAGCTTCCTACTTTCTCCCTGCTTGACCTCTTCATGACGAGAAGCCGCTTCTGCTGCCTACCTTGCTTCCTGGGCCCTCCATGTGGCTGAGGACGCCACCAGCAGACCCTGCTCTTCTTCCAGCTTCCCTAGGCACGGGCCTCTCTTCTACTTTTCAAGGGCCAGCCAGGTGTGGCCCCCTGCTGACCCCTCCCTGGGCATTGTCCTCTTCAGCCCTACAAAAGGGCTCAGCGTCCATTCCAGTGTTGCCTTCGCAAGGAGATAGACACTCCTGGGATCCTTCTGTCCTTCGCTCCAGGAGTCGTCCCTGTTCCAGCACTTCTTCAAGGTCCTGTGTTTCCTGTTCTTCGTTGGAGCTCCATGTCTCATCCAGATGTCTGTAATCCAGTCCTGAGGTCTGTCTCCTGATCCTGTAATCTATGTTCCAGTCCAAATGTTTCTCCTCATCCTGAAGTCCGTGATCCTGTCCAGTTGTCCTGAACCCCTGGTTCCTCGTGCCACTCTTCCTGGCGTGCCATGTCATGGTCCGCAACCAACCCCCCCGGCGGGCTGTGTAGGGCGCTTCATGGTGCAATGCCTCCTCTGGGAGACTTCCGCTTCTGTCCTTATCTCTGGTCTACGGAGTCCCTTGTTCTTGCTCCGTCCGTGCCAAAGACTCTATCAGAACCTGTACCATCCCAGCGTGGTCCTCAACCAGCCACTGGTGGCTGTGTAGGGCTCGCCTTGGTGCAGGCCTCTACGGCTTCTGAGACATGTTCCTTTTCATTGCTCCACATCCCGTCTAGAGGCTCTTTGAGTCCAGCGTAGTCCGTGACCAGTCCCGCGGGTGGACTGTGTAGGGCGCGCTGCGTCGCAGTCTCAACCCAGTACTTGCTTGAGTCTTCTGAATGCCTTGTACCTCGCCTGAGTCTTCTGAATGCCTAGTACCTCGTTCCTGAGTCTCGTCTGTGCACCCAAGTACCTTGTCCTGAGTCTTCGTCTGAATCTCCATGTTCCAGTCTTCGCTGCCCTGGCCTCCATCCGGCCTGACGTTTCTTGCCGTACCCTGCAGCAGGTCCGAAAGGGCTTGGAACGGTCGGAGGACTGTTCATAAGACCACCTTTGCGTTGCTGGTCTTCCGAAGCGTGCAGGTCCGGAAAAGGGTCAGTATCTCCGGTCATCTGTCTTCAGTCCAGCCTCACTCGGGCATGCCTCGCCTGCCGTAGCACCTCTTCGGATTTCCTCTGGGGTCGAGTCGTGGTCCAAGAACACACATCCCCTGGTAAGTGGAACCACTCTCCTAGCACTTCCTAACACACTAGGGACATCAGACGCCCAGAGTGAGTTACAACTGGAGCTGCTGGAGGCAAGTCGAGTTAGCCCCGGAACACAAGTGGAAGGAGAAACTTCACCGCGAAGCGGAGGCACTCAACCTGAGTTGGAATCAGGCATTTCAGGAGGTGGAAGGAATGCCCAAACTGTGAGTTCAAATCTGGGTATTTTGATGCATTCGGAAACCGAAAGGGAAGAGAGAGAGGACAGAACAGAAAATATGGCTATGAGCATAAACCTTGGGAAGCCCAAGGAAATAACTTTGGGGAATGTGTGGCACGCTTTAAAAGCTATTGAAAAATCCTTGAAGTTAATTGCTCAAACTACAGCAGAAGTAAAAATTCAAACTGTGATAAATAATAATTTGATTGGAACTTTCAATCTTAAGATTGAGAATCATGAAGAGAGGATAACTAAAATGGAGACAATGCAAATGAATCTTGTAAAATCTGAAATGGTAATTGGGAAAAGATTGGAGAGAGTGGAGAATAATTTGAGAATTATGAATTTAAGAATATTAAACTTTCCTGTCGTCAAAATGATATCCCCGATTGAATTGTTCAAATTATATATGAAAGATATCCTAAAAATACCGGAGGCTGCACTACCACTATGCACTAAAGCATACTACCTATCCCAGCCAGGACGAGAGGTTGAAGGAAAGAGGAATACACCATCTATGGACATTTCTCAATTGTTAGAGCTTTCAGTAGAGTTAGAAATTAAAGAAAGAAAAGCAATGCTTGTAACAATCGCATTTATATCTGATCGCAATCATGTTTTAAAATTATTTCTGAGGAATAGGCTACTCCCCTTTTATGGTGCTCAGGTTTGGATTTACCCCGATGTAGTGATAATAACACAACAACACAGAAAAGAATTTCTTCCCAGAAGAGAAAGGGTATTTAGTTTAGGGACCCGTTACATATTAAAATACCCCTTGTAAGTGTTGTGTCAGGTACCTAAATAATAATTATGTATTTTTCGAGTCTGAGCAATTAAAAGAGTTTCTGATGGGCCACTCTCATAGTACTCCGGAAAGCTATCCTATCTTATACCTTAATATAATGGAATATTGAAGAATTCGCTCAAATTTCTGTTGCCCCCATATTTCCTATATTTAGGTACATAACCTTGATATGTCTTAGTTTTCTACTTGAAACTTTTTGTTTAAAATAAAATTACATGAAGGAATATGTACCGTATTCTGTTGAAAAATTTACATGTAAAGTTGTGAAAATTCTGAAAATAAAAAATTGAAAAAAAACATAGTTTAATGGAACACAGTCAACATGGATTTACCCAAGGGAAGTCTTACCTAACAAATCTGCTTCATTTTTTTTGAAGGGGTTAATAAACATGTGGATAAAGGTGAACCAGTAGATATAGTGTATTGACTCTGATCAAGCATCCAGCTAAACAGCTAAGGAATAACTCTTATTAATTTCTACTTATTTCAGAGTTCTTTTGTGATATAATATATTCTGTCTGTACTTTCTCTATAACCTCTCTCTCTCTCTGTTTCTAGATATTGATATTATATATTAATTTGCTGTAGGTTAATTAAGTTTCAAGACAAAATAAAAACTAAAAAAATAAAAACCTCTTGAGATACTCCTGTCACTATAATCACTCTCTTCACTATAATCTTTTTCTTTAATTGCATATACCTGTCATTAAAAATCATTCTTTGTCTAGATATTAATATTGGGGCATAAAATTGCTGTGGAGTTAATTTAAAGCAAAACTGAAAGCATTCCAGAAACAGTCTTGCTCTAATCAGCTTGGGCGGCTGACTCACAGAGACAGCAGGGGGCAATTAGATCCTTTGAGGGCTGTGCTCAGCCAGAATACATGAAATACTAAAGCTTCTTGTGTCCAGCTAAGTAAAAAGTTTAACTTAGTAAGCCAATCTGGGGGGGGGGGAGGGTCTTTTCAAACTCAATAGCAGATACAGGGTACTGAGAACAACCTTGACCAAGGGTTAACTAACTCCTTCCAACCCTGCCCCTCTACCCACCCATCCCTGGGGTTGGGTTTTTGATATAGTCTGCCTGAATACATAATTGCCAACAATATAAGCTGGTAATTTGGTAATTCCTCAGGTGTTATCCATCAACGTTACCAAAATGAGGACTATCCAATGCAACTGTTGTGGAGCCTTTATATTGAGGGAAGTCATATGGAAACTTAAGGCTTGCCCCATTTGTTCAAAACTCTCTTCCCTCAAAAAGGAGCTGGCTAAAGCAGAATTAGCTGCAATAAAGAAAGTTTCACCCACTTTACATTATTCTGAAATTAATTCCTCATTACTGAAGATAAAACAAAACTCAAGAAAAAAGAGGTTTGCAGTGGATTCAGGTAGGATAAATCCTGTGACCCACAGACACCCACTCTACACAATTGCACAGCCCACGTCTCCCCCCCCCCCTCCCCCAACTACACAGGGCGACAAGAAACCCAAAAATCAACAGGATTACTGAAGGCTCTGGTAGACTAAGACCGGTGATGCGGAAACACTCGCTCTCTCAAGTGACACAAGTACAAAACGCCTTATCGGCATCACATAAGGATAAAGCTCTGGTGAAAAAGATTGAAGTGGTATCTGAAAAGAAAGAAGAAACCCAATCTAAGAAAGAAGAAACCCAATGCATACAGAAATTCCAAAATCCAAACAATAACCAAAGGAAAAAGCTCATTGTGCTGGGGGACTCAGTCATCAGAGGCACTATTTTGGGAACTCTTCTAGAGGGAAACACTACAGTTAAATGCCTTCCAGGATCATCGGCTGGCAGAAATGCTCTTCAGATAGTCAAAATAATCAAAGAAGAAAGCAAAGACTCTAAAGCTGATATTATCATCCATCTGGGAACCAATGACCTTGCTAGTAACAGCATCCAAGCAGTACAGAGAGATTTCCAATCTCTAGCGAAGCAAATTAGTCACATTACATTTTCAGAAGTGTTACCTCTTCATGGAAAGGGGAAGGAGAGGCTAAGCCATATTGATAACTTCAATGTATGGCTCAAATCCTGGTGTAAAGAAAAATGTTTTGGATATATTGGGGGCTGGGGCCATGTATGGAACAGAAAAAAACTCTTTGTCAAAGATGGCGTACATCTGTCTGTGGAGGGAAAAAGGATCCTAAGAGATAAATTCAAATCCTATGTCATAAGGCATTTAAACTAGATGACGGGGGTGACAGTAGGACATTAGAGTGTCACCCCCCAACTACAAATGCAATAAAAAAGGGCAAAGTGGATAACAAACGTCAGCTAAATAAGTCACAAAGAAAGTCCAAGAAAAGCATTAACCTGTACCAGAATAGCTGGAAAGCTATGAGCACAAATGCTCGTAGTTTGGGCAATAAAATCCCAGTACAATACCTCAAAAGACAAGGTCTTAATATTTGCTCACTACATATCACTACTATTCACAAAATTTCAATATATAATATTTCTGTGTTATACACCAAGGGGTAGATTTTTAAAAACTGCGCGATCGCGTACTTTTGTTTGCGCAGCAGGCGCAAACAAAAGTACGCTGGATTTTATAAGATACGCGCGTAGCAGCGCGTATCCTCTAGAATCCTGGATCGGCGCGCGCAAGGCTGCTGATTTTGGGCAGCCGGCGCGCGCCGAGCCGCGCAGCCTGCCTCCATTCCCTCCGAGGCCGCTCCGAAATCGGAGCGGCCTCGGAGGGAACTCTCTTTCGCCCTCCCCTCACCTTCCCCTCCCTTCCTCTACCTAACCCACCCCCCCGGCCCTATCTAAACCCCCCCCTACCTTTATCCATGGATTTATGCCTCCCGGAGGCTGGTCCGAAGGCCTGGACCACGCCCCCGGGCCGGCGCCACGCCCCTGGTCCCGCCCCTGAAACACCGCACCCCGCCCCCGAAACGCCGCATCATCGGGTACCGCCCCCGACACGCCCCCTTCCGAAAACCCCGGGACCTACGCGCGTCCCGGGGTTCTGCGCGCACCGGCGGCCTATGGAAAATAGGCGTGCCAGCGAGCAGGGCTTTGAAAATCCGCCCGCAAGTCTTCTTCAATATGTTGTGCAAACATGATGAGAACAGCTTTCTGAATAGCTCTGTGATTGAAAGCATGGTTTGAGAAACTGAATGGATTGTTTTTTCAATGGAATATATCTGTAACACTTACCTTATATGTTGAATTTTTATAGGATGGGGGTGAGTATGAATGTTGTGTGATTTGAATTGGGATGAATGAGTGTTGGGGTTTTTTGAAAAAATATTGAAGGTGTCTACTTTGTTAGTTTATCTGTTAAGGCTATTTACAATGTTGAGGAAAGGTAATTATTAATAAAGAAATATTATATATTGAAATTTTGTGAATAGTGTGATATGTAGTGAGCAAATATTAAGACCTTGTCTTTTAAGGTATTGTATTGGTATATAGAGAGACAGGGGTAATTGGTAGTATAGGAAAAGTATAGATCAATAAAATCCCAGACCTGCAATCCCTAATGGTGGAAGCAGACTTGGACATTGTTACTGTCACGGAGACATGGTTCATGGATTCACATGATTGGGATACTACCATACTGGGATATAACTTATTAAGGAAGGACAGAGAGGACAGAAAAGAGGGAGGAGTGGCTCTTTATGTCAAAAACAATATCCAAGCAACCGAACTGCAAGGAAGATGAGGCAAAGAAGAAGCTTTATGGGCCGTCCTAAAAAAAGATGATGGGGCATCCCTTTTTATAGGCGTGGTTTACAGGCCCCCAATCAAATGGAAGTACTAGACGGAGATCTGGTTGAAGACATCCAAAAGATGGTAAGAAGGGAGAAGTGGTGATTGTTGGAGATTTTAATCTGCCGGATGTAGACTGGAGAATCCCTTCTGCCGAATCTTAACAGTAGTAGAGAGATAGTGAATGCCCTGCAAGGGGCTGTGTTCAAACAAATGATAATGGAGCCTACGAGGGAGCTATACTCGATTTAGTGCTCACTAATGGAGATAATGTCTCTTATGTCCGGGTGGATTCCCACCTCAGCACCAGTGATCATCAAACGGTATAGTTTCATATCACTAATACGATACTGAGAAGTTGCACAAAGACCCGGGTTTTGAGTTTCAAAAACACTGACTTTGTTGAAATGGGAGGAAGAACTAGAAGGCTGGGAAAAAACGAGAGATGTGGAACAACAGTGGGCCAAACTAAAAGGAGCAATTACTGAAGTGACTAATATATATGTTAGAAAAGTTAAGAAAAGCAAGAAAAGAATGAAACCTATCTGGTTCACAAAGGAGGTGGCTGATAAAATAAAAAATAAAAGAACAGCGTTTAAGAAATATAAAAGATCCCAAAGGGAGGATCACAAGGTAGAATATCTGGTAAAATTGAGGGAGACGAAGAAAGAAATCAAAAAAGCCAGACGTCAAGTGGAAGAAAGGATTGCCAAAGAGTAAAGCGAGGTGACCCAAAACTTTTTCAGATAAATCAGTGAAAAGAGAAAAGTCCAAAGTGGTATAGTGAAATTGAAAGTTGAAAAGGATCAATGGGTGGAAACAGATGAAGAAATGGCAGAAATATTAAATGAATACTAAAGAAGACCCCGGAGGAGGACCGTCACTAGTAAACAAGAAACTGGAGGGGGAATGGAATGAATGAAACTCCATTCACAGAAAAGAATGTATGGGAAGAACTAAGAAAACTGAAAGTGGACAAAGCCATGGGGCCTGATGAGGTTCGTCCCAGGATACTGAGGGAGCTCAGAGATGTGCTGGCGGCTCCGCTGCATGACCTGTTCAATAGATCCCTGGAAATGGGAGCGGTGCCGAGTGATTGGAGAAGAATGACGGTGGTCCCTCTACACAAAAGTGGGAGCAGAGAGAAGGCTGGAAACTACAGGCCGGTTAGCCTCACCTCTGTAGTGGGAAAAGTATTGGAATCGCTGCTGAAGGAAAGAATAGTGAACTATCTATAAGCAGCATAATTGCTGGTCCAGAGGCAGCATGGTTTCATCAAGGGAAGGTCCTGTCAGACGAATCTGATCAACTTTTTTGATTGGGTGACTAAGGAATTGGATCGTGGAAGAGCGTTCAATGTCATCTACTTGGATTTTAGCAAAGCTTTTGATACGGTCCCGCACAGGAGGCTTGTGAATAAAAAGAGAAGCTTGGGAGTGAGTGCCAAGGTGGTGGCCTGGATAGCAAACTGGTTGAAGGACAGAAGACAATGTGTGATAGTAAATGGAACTTACTCGGAAGAGAGTGCAGTTGTGAGCGGAGTGCCACAAGGCTCGGTGTTGGGACGGGTCCTGTTCAATATCTTTGTGAGCGACATCGCGGAAGGGATAGAAGGTAAGATTTGTCTTTTTGCGGATGATACTAAGATCTGCAAAAGAGTAGACACGCCGGAAGGAGTAGAGAGAATGAGACGGGATTTAAAGAAGCTGGAAGACTGGTCGAAGATATGGCAGCTGAGATTTAATGCCAAGAAGTGCAGAGTCATGCATATGGGTTATGGAAATCCGAAGGAAATGTATTCGATGGGGGGTGATTGGCTGATGTGCACGGAACAGGAGAGAGACCTTGGGGTGATAGTATCTAAGAATCTAAAGTCGGCGAAACAATGCGACAAGGCAATAGCTAAAGCCAGAAGAATGCTAGACTGCATAGAGAGAGGAATATCGAGTAAGAAAAGGGAAGTGATTATCTCCTTGTACAGGTCCTTGGTGAGGCCTCACCTGGAGTACTGTGCTCAGTTTTGCAGACCGTATCTCTGAAGGGACAGAGACAGGATGGAGGCGGTCCAGTGAAGGGCGACTAAAAAGGTGGATGGTCTTCAGCGAATGACTTATGAGGAGAGATTGAAGAACCTAAACATGTATACCCTGGAGGAAAGGAGGAGCAGGGGTGATATAATACAGACTTTCAGATACTTGAAAGGTTTTAATGATTCAAAGTGAACAACAAACCTTTTCCATCATAAAAAAATCAGCAGAACTAGGGGTCACGATTTAAAAATCCAGGGAGGATGACTCAGAACCAATGTTAGGAAGTATTTCTTCACGGAGAGGGTGGTAGACACCTGGAATGCCCTTCCGGAGGAAGTGGTGAACACCAAAACTGTGAAGGATTTCAAAGGGGCATGGGATAAACATTGTGGATCCATAAAATCTAGAGGATGTGAATGAGGAGAAGAGGCATGAGGGTGGCTTGCGGCAATGAAGGCTACTACCTGGTGATTAATACCCTTATTCCATAAATACACACACGGTTAATGCAACTCCAACATTGCTCTATGCTTCAACGGCAAGAGAAAATGTGGAAAAAAGAATTTGCATTCACAAATAAGCGGGGTAGTAGCTTGCTTGTTGCGGTGGTAACTACCCCAAACCAAATAAGCCTGATACTTCACATGTAATAGATATCCAGAGCAGCTCGCTGCTTCAATGCCAGGGGGAAATGAAGACAAGAGTATTTATATTCAGACAACAACCAACAAGGACTGAATTGCACAGGCTGGGTAAACAAAAAAGAGTGGGAGTAGCTTGCTTATTGCGGCGGTTACTACCCCAAATCAATTAAGCCTGATACTTCACTTGGAATACATATCCAGCGCAGCTCACTGTGTCAACAACAGGGGGGTGAAGAAAAGAGGATTTATATTCAGACAAGAACCAAGGACTGAATTGCACAGGCTAGGTAAACAAATAAGAGTGGGAGTATCTTTCATTTTGCGGCGGTTTCTACCCCGAATCAATTAAGCCTGATACTTCACTTGGAATACATATCCAGCGCAGCTCATTGCTTCAATGGCAGGGGGAATGAAGAAAAAATGATTTATATTCAGACAGCACCCAACAACATAGAAACATAGAAATGATGGCAGAAGAAGACCAAACGGCCCATCCAGTCTGCCCAGCAAGCCACGCACTTTATCCATTTTTTTCCCCTTTTTTTCTCTCCCACCTGTCACTATTGGCTTCCAGTACCCTCCAGCCCTAATTCCCCTCCACCCCACCACCAATTTAGAGAGCAGCGCCGTATCTGCATCCAAGTGAACGTCCAGCTCAATTAGGGGTAGCAACCGCTGTAACAAGCAGGCCACACCCTTACCCCATACTCTTACCCACCCCTGTTTTTTTTGGGTTTTTTTTGGAGATAGCAGCCCTCCATCCTTCCGCTCCGTGAAGGTGGAACACCAACTACTGGCCACTGGCATCCCGCTCCGTGAATGCCTCTGTGGCTACTGCCGCTCCGTGCAGTGTTTGAATGCCTCTGTGGCTACTGCCGCTCCGTGCAGTGTTTGAATGCCTCCTCTTTATTCACGCCCTCTAGACTTGATGGATCCACAGTGTTTATCCCACGCCCCTTTGAAGTCATTCACAGTTTTAGACTTCACCACTTCCTCCGGAAGGGCATTCCAGGCATCCACCACCCTTTCCGTGAAGAAATACTTCCTGACATTGGTTCTTAGTCTTCCTCCCTGGAGTCTCAGCTCGTGACCTCTGGTTCTGCTGATTTTTTTCTGACGGAAAAGGTTTGTCGTTGTCTTTGGATCATTAAAGTTTTTCAAGTATCTGAAAGTCTGAATCATATCACCCCTGCTCCTCCTTTACTCCAGGGAGTACATATTTAGATTGTTCAATCTCTCCTCGTATGTCATCCAATGAAGACCCTCCACCTTCCTGGTCACCCTTCTCTGTACTGCTTCCATCTTGTCCTTGTCTCTTTGTAGATACGGTCTCCAGAACTGAACACAGTACTCCAGGTGAGGCCTCACCAAGGACCTGTACAAGGGGATAATCACTTCCCTTTTCTTACTCGATATTCCTCTCTCTATGCAGCCCAGCATTCTTCTGGCTTTTGCTATCGCCTTGTCGCATTGTTTCGCAGACTTCATATCATTAGACACTATCACCCCAAGGTCTCTCTCCTGCTCCGTGCACATCAGCCCTTCTCACCCCATCGAATACAGTTCATTTGGATTTCCACTCCCCATATGCATGACTCTGCACTTCTTGGCATTGAATCTCAGTTGCCATATCTTCGACCACTCTTCCAGCTTCCTTAAATCCCGTCTCATTCTCTCCACTCCTTCCGGCATGTCCACTCTGTTGCAGATCTTAGTGTCATCCGCAAAAAGACAAACCTTACCTTCTATCCCGTCCGCAATGTCGCTCACAAATATATTGAACAGGACCGGTCCGAACACCGATCCTTGTGGTACAGCACTTAAAACCTCCCTCTCTTCAGAGAGAGCTCCATTTACCATCACACATTGTCTTCAGTCCGTCAACCAGTTTGCAATCCAGGTCACCACCTCGGCACTCACTCCTAAGCTTCTCATTTTATTCACCAGTCTCCTGTGTGGGACCGTATCAAATGTTTTGCTGAAATCCAAGTAGATGACATCGAGTGCTCTTCCTTGATCCAATTCCTTGGTTACCCAGTCAAAAAAGTCAATCAGATTTGTCTGACAGGATCTTCCCCTGGTGAATCCATGCTGCCTCTGGTCCACCAATTCTCCCGACTGTAGATAGTTCACTATTCTCTCTTTCAACAGTGACTCCATTACTTTTCCCACCACCGAAGTGAGGCTAACCGGTCTGTAGTTACCAGCCTCCTCTCTGTTCCCACTCTTGTGAAGCGGAACCACTACAGCTCTCTTCCAATCACTCGGCACCACTCCTGTTTCTAGGGATCTATTGAACAGGTCACACAGCGGACCCGCCAGCACATCTCTGAGCTCCCTCAGTATCCTGGGATGAACCTCATGAGGTCCCATGGCTTTGTCTACTTTCAGTTTCCCTAGCTCTTCCCATACATACAGGGACTGAATTGCACAGGCTGGGTAAACAAATAAGATTGGGAGTAGCTTGCTTATTGCGGCGGTTACTACCCCATACCAATTAAGTTAGATACTTTACTTTGATGCGGCTCCAGCACTGCTCTCTGCATCAATGGTAGGCGGGAAGGAAATTGGAACCAAAAAGTTACCAATAAGGGCCAAGAGTAATAGATAAGTATGAGAAAAATAAGTGTGAAAGCTTGCTGGGCAGACTGGATGGGCCATTTGGTTTTCTTCTGCCATCATTTCTATGTTTCATTTCTATATTTGGATTTTCAGAAGGCGTTTGACAAAGTCTCTCATGAGAGACTTCTAAGAAAACTAAAAAGTCATGGGATAGGAGGCGATATCCTTTCGTGGATTACAAATTGGTTAAAAGACAGGAAACAGAGAGTAGAATTAAATGGTAAATTTTCTCAGTGGAAAAGGGTAAACAGTGGAGTGCCTCAGGGATCTGTTCTTGGACCGGTGCTTTTCAATATATATATAAATGATCTGGAAAGGAATACGATGAGTGAGGTTATCAAATTTGTGGACGATACAAAATTATTCAGAGTAGTTAAATCACAAGCAGACTGTGATACATTACAGGAGGACCTTGCAAGACTGGAAGATTGGGCATTCAAATGGCAGATGAAATTTAATGTGGACAAGTGCAAGATATTGCATATAGGGAAAAATAACCCTTGCTGTAGTTACACGATTTTAGATTCCATATTAGGAGCTACCACTCAGGAAAAAGATCTAGGCATCATAGTGGATAATACTTTAAAATCGTCGGCTCAGTGTGCTGCAGCAGTCAAAAAAGCAAACAGAATGTTAGGAATTATTAAGAAGAGAATGGTTAATAAAATGGAAAATGTCATAATGCCTCTGTATCGCTCCATGGTGAGACCGCACCTTGAATACTGTGTACAGTTCTAATCGCTGCATCTCAAAAAAGATATAGTTGTGATGAAGAAAGTACAGAGAAGGGCAACCAAGATGATAAAGGGGATGGAACAGCTCCCCTATGAGGAAAGGCTGAAGAGGTTAGGGCTGTTCAGCTTGGAGAAGAGATGGCTGAGGGGGGATATGATAGAGGTCTTTAAGATCATGTGAGGTCTTGAACAAGTAGATGCGAATCGTTTTTTACACTTTCGGATAATAGAAGGACTAGGGGGCATTCCATGAAGTTAGCAAGTAGCACATTTAAGACTAATCGGAGAAAATTCTTTTTCACTCAATGCACAATTAAGCTCTGGAATTTGTTGCCAAAAGATGTGGTTAGTGCAGTTAGTGTAGATGGGCTCAAAAAAGGTTTGGATAAGTTCTTGGAGGAGAAGTCCATTATCAGCTATTAATCAAGTTTACTTAGGGAATAGCCACTGCTATTAATTGCATCAGTAGCATGGGAGTTTCTTGGTGTTTGGGTAATTGCCAGGTTCTTGTGGCCTGTTTGGCCTCTGTTGGAAACAGGATCCTGGGCTTGAAGCCCTTGTTCTGACCCAGCATGGCATTTTCTTATGTTCTTATTTTCTTACTATGTAAAAAAACTTCATCACAGGCCTGCTGGCCCAATTTCTACCTCAACATCACAAATATCACAACCCCCCAGTGACCAGGACCGCCCAATCCTGTATACATTTTTTCAAAAAGCTTTTATGTTGTTGCGTCCATCAGTCGCAGACAGCTGCGACCACTCTGCCTCACCTCTCTTCTACCCTTTTCCTCCTCCCTGGGAAGGATGGCTGCCTCTGGTGCTGATTGCCAAAACCCTAGGTGTCTCCGACACAGCATGGGCATCCCTGTCCACCATGCTTCTTCCTGAGGCCTCCTAGGCGCGCGTGCGCAAACCACCTACGCTTTTGAATATGTCCTGGGAGGAACCTCGGGGGTGTCCCCACCACATGACATCAGTACCTCTGGGTATTTAGACCTCCGTTCCACTCTAGCCCAACGAGTTAGCAAGGATTTTGGTTTTGCTACTCTGACCGCTTCTAAGCTGCTCGCTTGGATTCCTCACTACTCTCCAGGGTAACTCGCTCCTACGGAAGCTCTGGGTACCCGCTCCTCGGGGGCCCTTCAGGGTTCAACTTCCTAACCTAAGGACACCCGCTCCTCGGAGGTCCTATCTACTTTCTTCCAGGATCCCTCAGCGCTCCTAGATACTCTCTCCTCGAGGGCCTATCCTGCTCAAGGATTCCTGCACCTTGGACCTCGGATCCCTCTCTCCATTCTTCTACCAAGGAAGTTACCAGCACTGCCACTCTGTGAGTATCGCTATGCTCCAGCTCTCCTTATTCCACTCTTCAGGTTCAGCTTATCCCATGCTGCGGAACACTATCCAACCTTGCTACATCCGGGTGAGACCATCATATATAGAAACTGTCTGAGCTTACTGTGATTTCACTGGTCTACAGTACTATCCCTTCCTTGAAGTAAGATTCAACTTACATCAGCAGTACAATAAAGCTTGCTTTCCTAAGTGTCTGCTTACTAGAGTCTAGCCTATCGTTGTGTTTCCCCATGTGGCCCCTCCCTGTGGGAGGAGTCTTCGCCACTTCGACCAAGCGTCCACAATATGTCACAAACCCAACAGATTGCTAACTCCATGGACTCGGCTCAGCTCGCGGCCTTGCAGGCCATTCCTGGCCTAACCTAGCAGATCTCTGAGCAAAAAAGTCTCTGGAAAGCCTAGCTACTGCCTTCAATCAGTTATATGCACAACTGAATACTTCAGCAACTCCAGTGAAAGAATTGCTATCTCTGGTGGTGACTGTCAAGACCACTGTACCGTTATCCACGCCTACCTGCTTCACGGGCGAAGCACGGATGTGTAGAAGGTTTGTCAACCAATGCAGTATGCATTTTTCTTTGCAGGCTACCCGGTTTTCCACAGAAGCTTCCAAAACCACCTATATCCTATCTCTACATGAAGGAAGAGCCTTGGCTTGGGCTTCACTGTTATGGAAATGTGAAGATCCTATCCTGAATGACCTATCCTGAATGACCCAGCTCGCCAGACCGTCGCTGGATCTGCTCTGCTTAACCTCCAGCAAGGTAATAAGCCACTTACAGACTATGTGATCGAATTCAAGACTTTAGCATCTGAACTACACTGGGACACTTGATGTCTACGTGTTATCTTCATGGAGGGCCTCAACTCTTGCTTGAAGGACAAACTGGTGGCTCGTAATCTGCCTGATACCCTTGAGTCTCTTATAGAACTGGCTGGGAGAATTGTCCACCGTATTCGAGACCGAACTCAAGAGGGTAAGAGTCCTCGAAAGTCCCCCTCGGGAGCTAACCGTCCTAAACCTGTGCCAATTGCCTCAAGCCTACCGTCTGCTTCCTTAGAAGAAGACGAGTCTATGCAACTAGGCCGAAGTCATTTAACTTCTAAAGAAAGACATTTTCGCAAACGCATGGGGTTATGCATATAATGTGGCCAATCAGGCCACGCCGTCCAAACCTGTCCCATCTGTCTGGGAAACTGACGGGCCTAGGATCTGCAGGAGGACTTCTCCTAGGCCTCACCTCTCCAACTCCTCCATTATCTTTACCAGTCTCACTACTCTGCGGAAGCCTTGAATTTCAGTCCCTCACTCTCATAGACTCCGGAGCCGGAGGAAATTTCATCTTAAAAAGATTAGTAGAATATCTATGGATTCCTACCACACCAATAGCTAAGCCATTGCTATTGTCTTCAATCCATGGGGAACCACTTCCTGGAGAAGTTTCATTGATTACCCAGGCCATTGGCCTGCGCACCGGAGCTTTACACTCTAAATCCATTTCCTTCCTCGTATTGGAAAAGGCCATGCACCCGGTGGTACTTGGACTGCCTTGGCTACAAGATCATATGCCACAATTTGATTGGGCCACGCTGGACTTATCCCAGTGGGAACCTGGCTGTCATGGTCAGTGTCTCACGGAAGTCTCGCCACTAATATGCATGCCCATTACACCATCATTACCTGGCTTACCTCCACAATACGCCTCTTTCCAGGATATCTTCTCTAAACAAGCAGCAGATGTACTTCCTCCGCACAGAGTTTTTGACTGCGCTATAAACTTGAAACCTAATACGGACCCTTCAAAGGGAAGAATTTACCTTCTTTCTGCAACTGAGACTAAGTCCATGACCGCCTATATACAAGAGAACCTTAAAAAAGGATTCATCAGACCCTCCAAATCCCCGGCTGGTGCAGGATTCTTTTTTGTAGGGAAAAAGGATGGCACCTTACATCCCTGCATCGACTACAGGGGTCTGAATGAAATTACCATCAAGGATCAGTATCCCCTGCCTTTGATTTCTGAATTATTTGACAGACTCCAGGGAGCCAAGATATTTTCTAAACTGGATCTCAAAGGAGCTTAAATTTGGTGCGCATTTGTGAAGGAGACGAATGGAAGACAGCTTTTAACACCCGCGACGGACACTTCAAATATCTCATCATGCCCTTCGGATTAAGTAACGCACCTGCAGTCTTTCAAAATATGATGAATGATATCTTACGGGACTTACTATATCAATGTATAGTAGTATATCTTGATGATATTCAGATCTTCCCACAAGATCTACAAACACATCAAGAGGATGTCAAGAAGGTTCTAAGATGCCTGCGGGAATACCACTTATATGCAAAACTAGAGAAGTGTGAATTCCACAAGGAATCTGTACCCTTCCTGGGCTACATTGTTTCTAAAAACGGATTTCAGATGGATCCTAAGAAACTAGAAAGCATCCGGGATTGGCCCCAACCTACAGGCCTGAAGGCACTGCGCCGCTTCTTGGGCTTCACAAACTACTACCGTTCCTTTATTAAGAACTACTCATCATTGACATTTCCTCTCACTGCTATGACCAGGAATGGAGCCAATCCCGCCAACTGGTCGCCTGAAGCTATATCAATCTTTCTGACTCTCAAAGAGGCTTTTCAAAAGAAGTCATGCCTCCGTCATCCAGACCCACATCGCCCATTCATCGTCAAGGTCGACGCATTGGACGTCGGCGTGAGAGCGGTTTTGAGCCAGTACAGCGAATCCAGTGTGCTCCATCCCTGCTCCTTCTTCTCAAGGCGATTCTCTCCTGCCGAAAGAAATTACGGAATCGGAGACAAAAAGTTACTCACAATCATACTGCCTTTGAGGAATGGCGTCCTTGGCTGGAAGGCGCACAAAACCAGATAGTAGTGTACACCAATCACAAGAACTTGGAGTATCTTAGACATGCTCAACGACTCAATCACCGTCAAGCAAGATGGTCACTCTTCTTTAACAGATTCAATTTCCTCTTGAAATACGTCCGGGAGAGAAGAACACTCCGGTTGATGCCCTATCACGATCCTTCTCATCTCAGGATATGCCTGATGAACCCTGTCATATCATTGACCCCGGGAGAGTGGTTCTTGCAGCCACTCATGTCATACCCGCCAGGAAGATGGTTGTGGCTAGAAATCAAAGGAAGAAACTGTTGAAGTGGGCACACAATTCCCGCCTAGCTGACCATCCTGGACAGAGTCGCACTTTGGTTATGTTACAGCGGTATTACTGGTGGCCAACCATGAAAAAGGATGTGCAAGCTTATGTGGGTTCCTGCGCTGTCTGCACCAAGCAAAAGCTGCCAGCCAGACGTCCATGGGGGCTGCTACAACCCCTGCCAGCACCGGATGAACTCTGGACATATATAGCAACTGATTTTGTGGTAGACTTACCACTCTCCAATGGGAAAAATACCATTTGGGTCACCGTTGACCGCTTCTCGTAGCTTTACCAGGATTACCGTCTTTTGTAGAATTAGTGAAACTCTTCATCAAACATATCTTCCATCTTCATGGAATGCCTAAGCATATTCTGTTCCACAGAGGAGTACAATTCATTGTCAAATTCTGGAGAGCCTTATGTCAAAAATTTGACATTTATTTATTTTTTATTTTAAAAGTTTTCTATACCTTCATTTAGTGATATACCATCACAACGGTTTACAAATAGGCACATAAATAAATTCGAGATGGATTGTACTTTAACCAGAGGGTGCTGCAGTTGTTCAGATACATGATTCAATATTATAAGCTATATGTAAAGTGTATTAAAATTCCCTTTATGGGATAACCGTAGATGTAGTATACTGTAATTCTTTAACTTAATACTTAAGTGTGATAAAATAAAAATAAAAACACACATATGTTCTCAGGTGACTTTTGCTTGTGTGTATAAGTCCTTTTCTTGTTTCTTAGTACTCCCTATTTCCCATTCTCACTTTGAAAGGCCTTTTTGAAAAGCCATGTTTTTAAGCTTTTTTTGAAAAGTTTTTGATCCCTCGTTAGTCTTATTTCGGGTGGCATTGAGTTCCATAATATAGGGCCGGCTAATGACAGTGCTCTCTCCCTTACTTGTGTCAGTTTAGCTGTCTTTACAGAGAGTATGGTTAGTAAGGCTTTATTTGCTGATCTGAGATTTCTTTGGGGAACATGTAGTCTTAATGCAGTGTTTAACCAAACAGTATTTTCTTCATTAATTAACTTGTGGATTGTGCAAAGTTTTTTAAATTGTACTCTTTATTCGATTGGCAGCCAGTGTAATTCGGCAAGAGTTTGAGTGATGTGGTCCCTTCTGCTTTTTCCAGTTAAGATTCTGGCTGCAGAGTTCTGTAAGATTTGGAGTGGTCTTAGTGTTGAATGTGGTAATCCAAGGAAGAGTGTGTTACAATAGTCTGTGCTAGCGAAAATAAGTGCTTGAAGAACAGTTTGAAAGTGCGCTTGGGTTAGTAGTGGTTTTAGCCTTCTAAGGACCATTAGTTTCGCGTACCCCTCTCTAACTTTCAATGATATGTGTTGTTTGAGGTTGATTTCATTGTCAATTATTACTCCTAGGTTTCGAGTTTTTTCGGTTAGTTCCACTATCTGATTGTTTCTGAGTTTGATGGGATTCTGGATTAATTTGGTTGTTTTTCGTTCAAGGTGCATGAATTCTGTTTTTTCAATGTTAATTACTAGTTTTATTTATTTGTTTATTTATAGGTTTTTATATACCGACAACCGTTTGCACATCGTATCGGTTTACAGATAACTTAAAACTTTTTGACAGTGTCAACTGCTGTGCCAAATGTCAGTTCCATTTGGCACAGCAGTTGTTTAATTATGCCTAGGTATAACATTGCTAGGTTCAATGTTTTTTCAATTGTTTCGTCTACTGGTAAAATTAGCTGGATGTCGTCCGCATATATGTAATGTATGGTACGTAGGCCGGCTAAGAGGTGGCATAGGGGCAGCATGTAAATGTTAAATAGAGTCGCCGAAAGTGCTGATCCCTGGGGGACTCCGGTTTTTAGCTGGATTTTGTCTGAAATAGTGTTTTTTATCTGTACCTGAAAGAATCTATTGTTTAGGTAGGACCTGAACCATTCGATTGTTTTGTTTTGAAGTCCTATTTCTTCAAGCCTGTTTAGTAGTATGTTATGATTTACTGTGTCGAATGCTGCTGATAGGTCTAATAATATCATGATGTAGTGTTTCCCACTGTCAAACCCACGTAATACATTGTCTGTTAGAGAGATAAGTAATGTTTCAGTACTATAGTGTTTTCTAAAGCCGTGTTGTGAGAAGTAAAGTATGCTGTTGTTGTCTAGATGTTCGGCTAGTTGTTTTTGTATTGTTTTTTGGACTTGACCTCCGCTTACCACCCTCAGTCTAATGGTCAGACTGAAAGAATGAACAGAACACTTTAACAGTTTCTACGGTTCTACGTTAACTCAAGACAGAGTGTCTGGGCGGAACTGCTGCCTTGGGCAGAATTTGCTATCAATTTGCATCCTGCTACATCTAAAGGGTCTTCTCCCTTCCATCTCGTCTATGGACGACAACCGCTTCCTCCTCTGCCAGTTCCCTTATCAGTGGCTTCTCCTGCCACACAGACTGCTGCAGCAGAGCTATCTCAGCTTTGGAAGCAAACGACGGACCTGCTCCTCAAAGCAGGACAGAAAGCAAAAAGGATCTACGATGCTCACCATCGAGAGGCAGCTCAGTTTCAGTGTGGAGACAAAGTCTGCCTGAGTACCAAGTTCCTCCGTCTTAAACTACCTTCAGCACACTTTGTACCTCGCTATGTAGGACCTTTTGCAATCCTTCGGCACTTGGGAAATCTGACGTACAGTCTAAAACTACCTCCATCTATGAGAATACACAATGCCTTTCATGTCTCTCTGTTAAAACCCTCAATGCTCTCAGAGTTCTCCAAAAAGACCCCAGAACCCACAAATCTGGAAACAGAGGACGACATTGAATATGCCGTAGATGACATCTTGGATGTCCGTAAGAGAGGCAAGACGTGGGAATACCTCATCTCCTGGGAGGGCTGTGGACCAGAAGAAAAGTCATGGGAACCTCTGGCCAACATCATGGATAAAGACATGGTATGTCAATTTCATCTCGCACATCCTTGAAAACCCAGACCACCAGGAAGAGGTCCTGGAGGGGGCCCTTTGAAGGAGGGTACTGTTGTATCCATTGGTCGCAGATGGCTGCGACCGCTCTGCCTCACCTCTCTTCTACCCTTTTCCTCCTCTCTGGGAAGGATGGCTGCCTCCGGTGCTAATTGCCGAAAACCTCGGCGTCTCCAACACGGCATGGGCATCCCTGTCCGCCATGCTTCTTCCTGAGGCCTCCTAGGCACGCGCACACCACCTACACTTTTGAATATGTCATGGCGGGAACCTCGGTGGCGTCCCCACGGCATGATGTCAGTACCTCCGGGTATTTAAACCTCTGCTCCATTTTATCCCAACGAGTTAGCAAGGACTTCGGTTTTGCTACTCTGACCGCTTCTAAGCTGCTCGTTTGGATTCCTCACTACCCTCCGGGTAACTCGCTCCTACGGAAGCTCTGGGTACCCATTCCTCGGGGGTCTCTCTCTTCTATCTGCCCTTCGGGGTTCAACTTCCTAACCTAAGGACACCAACTCCTCGGGGGTCCTATCTACTTTCTTCCAGGATCCCTCAGCACTCCTAGGTACTCACTCCTCGAGGGCCTATCCTGCTCAGGGTATCCTGCACCTGGGACCTCGGGTCCCTCTCTCCATTCTTCTACCATGGAAGTTACCAGCACTGCCACTTTGTGAGTATCGCTACGCTCCAGCTCTCCTTATTCCACCCTTCAGGTTCGGCTTATCCCACACTGCGGAACACTACCCAACCTTGCTACATCCAGGTGAGACCATCATCTATAGAGACTGTCTGAGCTTACTGTGATTTCACTGGCCTACAGTACTATCCCTTCCTTGAAGCAAGATTCAACTTACATCAGCAGTAGAATAAAGCTTGCTTTCCTCAGTGTCTGCTTACTAGAGTCTAGCCTATCGTTGTGGTTCCCCACGGGGCCCCTCCCCGTGGGAGGAGTCATCGCAACTTCGACCAAGCGTCCACAATATTCCACAAACCCAACATATGTATAGCAGCCCTCCATCCCTCCTCGGTTCCTTTCCTTGTTTGAACATTTACACTGATAGCATATGCTTCTAGCGCAACTAAGAAAATAATGCAGAAGTGCCTGAGATTGCTCTGAACCACGATATTGGTTTTAAAACAGACCCAACAGTTAGGTACTGGGTGGGTGGGAGGACTTCGGGAGCAGGATGGCAGCATGGGGGTGATGTGGGAGGGAAGCAAGAAAGGAGTATTTTTTAAAGTATTTACCGGGAAGAGGGCTGGAAGGCAGGTGCACATAAAAGCTTTTTTGTTAATATAGAACCAAATATTTTTTGAAAATACCCGGTTAAGTGGCAGGTTATCCAGCCGCACAAAGCCAGATAACTTAAAAACCACAAATATCAGCAGATTACAAATAACATACACAGTAAAATATATAACAACAGCAATTATACAACTGTAAATAAAGTGATCAATAATTAAAACTTTTTACTTAGGTAAAAGCATGTTTACCCACACAGAAATAAGGTTTGAAAATTGCCCCCAGAAATAACTATTCTTATTTGGTAAAGAGTGGGGATAATAATTAAATCCATGCGGGCGGATTTTAATAGCCCTGCTCGCGTAAATCCGCCCGGATTTACGCGAGCAGGGCCCTTGCGCCGCCGGCACACGTAGAGCCCCGGGACGCGCATAGGTCCCGGGGTTTTTTTGAAGGGGGCGTGTCGGGGGCATGTCGGGGGGCGGGGCCGGATGACGTGGCGTTTCAGGGGCGGGACGCGCCGTTTCGGGGGCAGGACCGGGGGCGTGGCGCCGGCCCGGGGGCGTGGTCCAGGCCTCTGGACGTAGATTTACGTCTGCTTCTCGCAGGTGTAAA
Source organism: Rhinatrema bivittatum (assembly GCF_901001135.1). NCBI lineage: Eukaryota > Metazoa > Chordata > Amphibia > Gymnophiona > Rhinatrematidae > Rhinatrema > Rhinatrema bivittatum. The sequence goes on along the minus strand of NC_042620.1, from coordinate 56,073 downwards.
TCTAGGGACAAAGGTAAGGGGGGTTTAGATAGGGCCGGGGGGGTAGGTTAGGTAGGGGAAGGGAGGGGAAGGTGAGGGGAGGGCGAAAGAAAGTTCCCTCCGAGGCCGCTCCAATTTCGGAGCGGCCTCGGAGGGAACGGAGGCAGGCTGTGCGGCTCGGCGCGTGCAGGCTGCCCAAAATCGGCAGCCTTGCGCGCGCCGATCCAGGATTTTATAAGATACACGCGGCTATGCGCATATCTTATAAAATCCTGCGTACTTTTGTTTGCGCCTGCTGCGCAAACTAAAGTACGCGATCGCGCTTTTTAAAAAAATCTACCCCATGGTGTATAGGAACTGAGTTAGATAGTTGTATTAGGGTAAAGGGAATGTGTTCCATTTTGAGAAAAATTACGGGGAAATTTCCCAATTTTTAATGGATTTATGCATATTATTATCATCTCTGTTTTGCTCAAATATATGAGATCTGTAAACGTTTTGATTTAAACACTGCCTAAGATGTGTATTTTTTTAAAAGAATTTACAATTGCCAACGCGGGGTTCGCTGGTTGATGTTTTTAATGAATGCATGGGTTTGAATGGTTAGATAGTATCAATTGTCTAGATAGGATGTATTACGCTTAAATAAACATTTTTGTATGTTTATACTTAAGTCTTTGATGTGATGACATATTTGGTTCTCTGAGAATCCAGTCGAGCATTCAGATGGTCTACGGCCATTGACATTGTTTCCAGAATCCTTTGATGTTCTTGGCCTCTCTGGACCAGACCTGGAATGGCCTGCAGTACGGTGAGCTGAGCCGAATCCATGGAGTTAGCAATCTGTTATGGTTTAGAGGTGTTTGAGTGGATTGTCGGGGTACTTTGGAGATGACCACGCACACAGGGAGGAGCCCTGTGAGGACCCACAGTACTAGGCTATACTCAGGACGCACAAACACACAGGCCGATACAGTACAGTGTGCTCCAGCAGAGCGCACTGTTAACCCGCGTTTGGATGCGCGTTTTCGACATGCTAGCTTTACCCCCTATTCAGTAAGGGGTAATAGCGCGTCGAAAACACGCGTCCAACCCCCCCGAAACTAATAGCGCCCGCAACATGCAAATGCATGTTGATGGCCCTGTTAGTTATTCCCGTGCGATTCAGTAAGTAAAATGTGCAGCCAAGCCGCACATTTTACTTTCAGAAATTAGCGCCTATCCAAAGGTAGGCGTTAATTTCTCTTGGCACCGGGAAAGTTTTTACTGCTTTTCTGTACACCCTCCGACTTAATATCAAGGCGATATTAAGTCAGAGGTCCCAAAAGTTAAAAATAATTAAAAATTAAAAAAAAAAATGTAAAATCAGCCCGTGGCTCACGGGTTGAAAACCGGACACTCAATTTTGCCGGCGTCCGGTTTCCAAACCCGTGGCTGTCAGCGGGTTTGAGAACAGACGCCGGCAAAATTGAGCGTCGGCTGTCAAACTCGCTGACAGCTGCCGCTCCTGTCAAAAAAGAGGCGCTAGGGATCCCTAGTGCCTCTTTTTACTGCGGGCCCTAATTTGAATAATTTTATTTACTGAATCACTCACACAGGAGAGTGGCCTGTGCGCGCGCCGGGAGAGTGGGCGCTCTCCCGCGATTTTTACTGTATCGGCCTGTAAGATGGTAGCTCTGTGGTAGCAATTCCAGTAGGCAGAAGTAGATGGTTACAGGCACCGAGGCAGGAAGAGCAGGCCGTCGAGGAGCGAGTACCTGATCCCAGTAAGGCACCTGAAAGAAAGCAAAAGGCCCCCGAGGAGCGGGTACCCAGGTTAGAGAATACCCCGAAGGGCAGTAAGAGCTTCCAGTGGCAGCAAGGAAGCAGCAGAGTAGCACAGACAAGAGGCTTTCCATCCAATTCTTGCTAACTCGATGAGCTAGCAAACAAGGGCAGGCAAAATACCTCCAGGAAGGGGCGGAGACCAGTGGTGGTAGGCTGGCCTTTCTGTGCTGATCTTCTTTAAAAGAAAGGCTGGCTTCGCCATGCGCATCTAGAGGACGTCGGGGGGGGTGGGGGAGCAGGGGTAGTCCTTTCGACGTCGCGGTATCCCCCAGGGGGTCTGGAGCGCGTTGGAAGGAAGCCGGCAGGGGTAGGCTTGGTCGGCCTCCTCGGCTGACAGGCATAACATCTCCGCTCCAAGTTGCCAGCCTCTCAGCAGCCTCCTGGTTCAGCCTCTCTGTCTTGCCAGCTGCTGTCCCGCAGCTGGACCCCTTCATTAACCACTGTCCTCTGGTGTGTCACCCTTTGGCCTACCTACGGGATCATCCACGTGGAGACCCACCTAAGTCCAGCCAGCCCCGGAACCCAAAAACTCAACCTGCGAGGATTGAGGGCTGGTATTGGCGAAGCTCCAGCTGGCCTCTGCTTCCCATCTGGCTTCGCCTCCCGATGGTGGGGACCTGTGGTGGTGGCGCCAACACTACCAAGGGTTCACCTCCGCAACACCTGACAAATTCCAAAACATTTGATCATATCACCCCTATTCTGAGGAGCCTCCATTGGTTGCCTATCTATTTTCACATTCAGTACAAATGTTTGGCTCTTATTCACAAAGCCATTTATGGCAATAACACAGAATGGTTAAATGCGTCTCTTCACATCCACATGCCCCCCTCGTAATTTAACATCACTAGGCAAGGCATTACTTTCAGTTCCATCACCAAAATCAGCACATTTAAATGCAGTTAGGGAAAGGGCCCTCTCACTAGCCGGGCCAAAACTTTGGAACTCTCTTCCACTTAATATACGATTATAGGCTAGCATACAACCATTTAAGAAACAACTAAAACATGGTTGTTTGAGCAGGCATTTAACAATGCTGAATAACATCTTTTAGCGAATCCCCCTGTAAACATTTTTAGATTAGATAAAGAAGGTTTTTAGTATTACAATTTTAACTCTCTTAAATGATGTTACTAGCAGTTAGGATGTTTTACTACTTTTAATGTATTTTATTATTTTGTAATTTATAGTATAGAAATATGTCAACGCTATCTTAAAAGAAGGCTTCTTTAAACTTAACGTTTTAAAAAAACTCAAACCCCCTACTTCACTCACATGATTTCCGTACAGTAATTCAAACCACCCTCTCAACTAAATTGGATTACTGCAACTCACTATTCCTAGGACTCCTTTACTCCACCATAAAACCCCTCCAAATGCTCCAAAACTCCATGGCAAGAATCATAACAAACACTCGAAAAACAGACCACATTACCCCCATCCTCAAAGACCTTCACTGGCTCCCCATCCCATCCCATCCCATATCCTATATAAAACTCTCACCATCATCCACAAAGCCATCTACTCTCACCATTCCAACTGGCTCGACCTTCCCTTCATGGCTGCGCACCCAAATCAACCCACGAGATCTATCAACAAAGGATCCCTTCACGTGCCCTCCCACAGAACAGCACATCTCACTTCTACAAGAGAACGTGCCCTCACAATCGCTGGCCCTGCACGTTGGAACTCCTTGCCCTCTATTCTCCGTCTCGAACCATGTTACTTTAAATTCAGAAAGAAACTCAAAACATGGTTGTTGAAACTGGCCTTCCCTGATTAACAGCCCCCCCCCCAATTATACATTCCAGTCTAAAAGCCCCTCCTTGAAGTCCTATCCAGATATTCTGTGTGTATTTATACCTTAATTATATATGTATATAATGCCAATTTACATTACCTGTGTGTATTTATACATTATATATGTATATAATGCCAGTTATACCTTACCTACTTATGTATATAGCTCCAGTCAATCATACTTCACTCAACTATGTATATAGCCTCAGTCAATTACTAATTATCTCTATTCAATTAGTAATTAAGAGTTGTATTTATTCTGATTTATTTTATTAAGAAGTTTATCTGCCGTTGCTCTATCCTTCCTTACTGTCTCAAGTGTGCCCCCAACCCTTACTGTTTACTAGTCCTGTTATATGTATTTTCAACCATTTTGTTACAATGTAAACCGGTGTGATGTACCCACTAATGCCAGTATAGAAAAGGTTTTAAATAAATAAATAAATACATTTTTATGAGTTGTTATTCATTTTATAGGCTTTATTTAGATATTTAATTTTAATGCTTTTAGGGACAAACTATTAATGGCTTGTCCCCAAATTTTGATGTAAACCGACGTGAAGTGCACACAATATGTTCGGTATATAAAAATGCCTAAATAAATAAATACCACATGATTCTTCTGAGAGCAATTGGCCTATACATTTAGCACAGTGCCAGGCTTTTGATAGAGGCTGGTTGTTGGCTCATGAGGTCATCGGCTTACAACACCTTCTCTTAATGCTATGCACAGAGCTGATGAGTGAGAGTCTATCAACACACCTGCCTTGATCTTGGTATCCACAATGTCCAAAATGCTCAAACACCATAGGAGATGCATCCTATAGGACTGTGTGAGAAGCTACATCTAACTTCTGTTTATTCGCTGCCTTACTGACTATTAAAAGCACAAACACACTAAATAATGTTCCCCAATAGTTAACTTCGCCCCAATACTTTTAAAAAAGAAAATTTTCCAAGCAAAAAACTTACTGATTCCTTTCAGCCACCAACAAGGTGATCCTCTCCTCTCAGTGCTCCCGCTGGAGACAGATGGAGCCTGAGAAACTGGGGCAAAGGATTCACTCATCCTTTCTTCCTGCATTGTCAATGTGACCTGCTCTCCCTAACCAACATCAGCTCCTGCCTCTTTCTCTTCTGTCAGTGAAGGAGAAGCTAACACAGTACTGACTAAGCCTCCTAATTTTGGATCTTTAGCTAATGCCTCTCCCATCTCTTCAAGCTTTGATTCAGAGGAAGATGATGACAAAACTGCTTTTAAGACCTCTGCTGCACTAGGGGATAGTGCTGCTGGTGCTTTAGGTTTCACCACTCGTACGTCTACTTCTAAAGGCATTGGTGGTTGTACTCTGCGGCTGCTATTCCTTACCTTTCTCTCTTCTCTAACACAACAGGATCTGGCTGAGACACTGATTGAACTGGCATATCCTTTCCAAATTTCAATTTTTTTTTTGGCTTGTCATGCCTGCTTCTCCTGCTGACATTTGGGTTTTGAACAAATCCGTCTTTATTTTGGTTGGGGGACTCACTGTTGTCTTGCTAAGAAATACCCTACCAATAACTGCAGGCATCCCATATCCTCTAGTACCGTTATAGTTGCCTGACATGATGGAATTTTATCTGCTACAGTGCTGGACAAAAGATATTTTAAATTAATCTTTATTTCTTAAAATGAAGTGAATGTGTGTGACACACTGTCACTAGTGTGACTACAGTGATCCTTCTGTGTGTAACATTGAACAACACACAGAGAATACACAACAGTAGAACTATTTCAGTATTTTGCTCTGCTGACTAGCGCAGTGCATGCACACTCACACACACACACACACACACACAGAGAATACACAACAGAACTATTTCAGTATTTTGCTCTGCTGACTAGCGCAGTGCATGCACACTCACACACACACACAGAGAATACACAACAGTAGAACTATTTCAGTATTTTGCTCTGCTGACTAGCGCAGTGCATGCACACTCACACACACACATACACACACAGAGAGAATACACTACAGTAGAACTATTTCAGTATTCTGCTCTGCTGACTAGCGCAGTGCATGCACACTCACACACACACACACACACACTCACACACACACACACTCACACACATACACACTCAGAGAGAATACACAACAGTAGAACTATTTCAGTATTCTGCTCTGCTGACTAGTGCAGTGCATGCACACTCACACACACACACATACACACACACACACATACACACACTCACACACAGAAAAAGCAAAGAATGGTATAATGCTCTAATATATGTGTATAGTAGAATAGCCATGCACAACTAAATGCAGTAACAAAATAAATTAATCATCAAAGTGGCTGGCACAGACTGCTCTCTTTGTAGATGCACTGACTCTTGTGCACACACAGACCCAGACACAGCCTCTTTATCTTGAGTACTGTGGCATAACTAGTAGCGCTGGTACTACTCTGGTTAGTTAATACAATAACAGGTTTAAAATGTAATAAATCACTACAAACACAGCCACTGCCAGGCAGGCAGCAAATTGCCTTTCCCCAGAAGGGGAGAAGGAAATGATGGAAAATACTCGGACAGTGGCATTGACAGAGAGATGTAAAAAAAAATAAATTAAAAATCTGTGCAAATTAACACAGTGTGACAGCAGCTAAAAGGATTAGAAAAGATGGAATTTTTTTAATGTAGCACTGTTGGTACAGAAAACTGCAGTAAAATACAAAATTCCCACAGAACAGCGAAGCATTATGAATCCTCAATGAGTGAGAGATCTAAACGCAAGCTGTAATAATCCAGGAATGCTATAAGAAGAATAGACAGAGTAGTGATTAGCTGATTTAGAAAGTTGCTTCCCTCTGATACGTTCCCTTGCTTTGTCAGTCTAGTTTCCTAGACAACAGATCCTGGATTTCCTCTGACCTCACACATGAGTCATAGCCATCAGGGCTGGTTGTTATGGAAACTCCCACATGATCTGCCCATTCTCAGGCTCTATCTTTTCAATGCATCCAATTTTTTCAATGGAAAACTTAAACAAATGACATATGTTTCATTCATGGGACTTGCTCATTCGTTTTTGGGAGCAAACAAATCAAACAAATACAGTATATTTGTCGCAGATCGGCCATTCGTTTTAAACAAATGCACATCCCTATTAATTTGTTAGCAAAGGTCTTGGGGCAACACGGGTAAAATAATAAAAAAATGTACTATTCCTGTTCAGACTGTTTGACCAAGTCTTTCTGGCATGGGCTAGTTACATCTAAGTAGGATGAGTATAACCATCTAAAATGTCACAGTCTCAGAACCAGTTTCCAGCTCAAAGGGAATCCCTCAGTACATTAAGATGGTGAAGCTCAACTATATTGTCATCAGCTCTCGATCTGTTAACTTGAGTCCTATACAGTCTGTTAAATCTTATTCCCAGCTTCAAATGCCGGAGGAAACTCAGTCATAAATAAATACCAAACAACATTTATTTGAATGATGACAATTCAGCACTCACAGAATGAGAAGGCATCAAGAGTAGCCAATCAAAAGGGAGACTGTCACAGCTGTGAAAAGTTCTTTCTGGAAGCTCAGTAGTCCAAAGAAAGCAACTGAAGCTGAGATAGAAGCTGTAGAATGTGACTGGTGTAAAGCAATGTGTCTGAATAACTTGAAACAGGAGTAGAAAATGCTGCTAGCCTGCAGAGACCCCAGTTCCAATTGAAGGAAATCAAAGGAGGTAAACTATCCCAGTTATTCCTCGATGCAAAGGACCAATGAAAGCAGCAAGAGAAAGCAGACAGGGAAACAAAGCATAGAAACATAGAAATGACAGCAGAAAAAGGCCATTGGCCCATTCAGTTTGCCCAGCAAGCTCCCACACTTATTTCCCATACTTATCTGTTTCATCAACCACCAAGTTCAGGGCCCTTGTTGGTAACCGCAAGATTCAATTTTCCTGCCATCCCCTGTCATTGATGCAGAGAGTAATGTTGGAGCCGTATCAAAGGTGAGCATAAGGCTTAATGGTTAAGGGCAGCAACCACCGCATCAAGCAAGTTACCCCGATGCCTGGTTACCCAGACTGCACACATCAATGCCCTGCTGGACGCTGTCCGCATGTAAAACCTATTTTCCACATTTCCCCCTACCGTTGAAGCAAAGAGCAGTGCCATATATGTATTCAAAGTGTTTTTATCAGGCTTAATTGGTTTAGGGTAGTAACCGCTGTAATAAGCAAGCTACCCCCACGCTTCTTTGTTTACCCAGATTGTGAAGTTCAGTGTTTGTTGGTTATTATCTGAATGCAAATCCTCTTTTCCATATTTCCCCCTGCCGTTGAAACAGAGAGCAATGTTGGAGTTGTGAAGGCTTATTGAGTAAGGGTAGAATCATCAGGTAGTAGCCTCCACTCCAGTACTCCACCCCCATGGCTCTTCTTTTCATTCCCATCCTCTAGCCTTAATGGATCCACAGTTTATCCCATGCCCTTTTGAAATCCTTCACAGTTTTAGTCTTCACCACTTCCCCCGGAAGGTCATTCCAGGCATCCACCACCCTCTATGTGAAGAAATACTTCCTGACATTGGTTCTGAGTCTTCCTCCCTGGAGCTTCAAATCATGACCCCTTTTTCTGATTTTTTTCCAACGGAAAAGGTTTGTTGTTGACCATGGATCATTAAAACCTTTCAAGTATCTGAAAGTCTGTATCATATCACCCATGCCCCTTCTCTCCTCCAAGGTCTACATATTTAGGTTCTTCACTCTCTCCTCATAAGTCATTTTATGAAGACCATCCACCTTTTTGGTCGCCTTTCTCTGGACCGCCTCCATCCTGTCTTTGTCATTTTGGAGATATGGTCTCCAGAACTGTACACAGTACTCCTGGTGAGGTCTCACCAAGGCCCTGTACAAGGAGATCATCACTTCCTTTCTCTTACTAGATATTCCTCTCTCTATGCAGCCCAGCATTCTTCTGGCTTTAGCTATCGCCTTCTCACATTGTTTTGCCGACTTCAGATCTTAGATACTATCACCCCAAGGTCTCTCTCCTAGTCCGTGGACATCAGCAAATCACTCCCCATCAAATACATTTCTTTCGGATTGCCACACCCCATATGCATGACTCTGCACTTCTTGGCATTAAATCTCAGCTGCCATATCTTCGACCAGTCTTCCAGCTTCCTTAAATCCTATATCATTCTCTCCACTCCTTCCAGCATGTCCACTCTGTGCAGATCTTAGTATCATCTGCAAATAGACAAATCTTACCTTCTATCCCATCCGCAATGTCGCTCACGAAGATATTGAACAGGACCAGTCCCAACACCGACCCTTGCGGCACTCTGCTCATCATCACTCTCTCTTCCGAGTAAGTTCCATTTACCATCACAGAATGTCTTCTGTCCTTCAACCAGTTTGATATCTAGGTCACCACCTTGGCACTCACTCCCAAGCTTCTCGTTTTATTCACAAGCCTCCTGTGCGGGACTGTATCAAAAGCTTTGCTGAAATCTAAGTAGATGATATCGAGCGCTCTTCCTCGATCTAATTCCCTAGTCACCCAATCAAAAAAGTCTATCAGATTCGTCTGACAGGACCTTCCCTTAGTGAAACCATGCTGCTTCTGGTCCAGCAATTCTGCTGCTTGTAGATAGTTCACTATTCTTTCCTTCAGCAGTGACTCCAATACTTTTCCCACCACCGAGGTTAGGCTAATCGGTAGAGATGAGCTTCGTTTTTCTGGCTCAGGTCGGGTTTCAGTTCAGGCGGTTCATGGGAAAACTCATTTTCCCACGGATCATTTTCCGGAAAAAACGAAACTGGAACCCAAATCCGAAACCGGAAAAACGAATTTTAAAAAAAACGAATCAGAAAAAAAAACACCCCAACCCTTCAATTGTACTTTCTTACAAACCCCCCCCCCCCCCCCCAACATCCCGATCCTCCCCAAGACTTACTAAAAGCCCTGGTGGTCCAGCGGGGTCCCATGAGCGATCTCTCCCTCCTTGCCATCGGGCCTATTACGAATCAAAATGGCGCCGATGGCCCTTTGCCCTTACCATGTCACAGGGGCTACCGGTGCCATTGGTCGGCCCTTGTCACATGGTAGGAGCACAAGATGGCGCCGGCCGTCCATTGCTCCTACCATATGAGAGGGGCTGACCAATGGCACCGGTAGCCCCTGTGACATCGTAAGGGCAAAGCGTCATCGGCACCATTTTGATTCGTAGCAGGCCCGACAGCCCAACGGCATGGAGGGAGAGATCACTCGCGGACCCCGCTGGACCACCAGGGCTTTTAGTAAGTCTTGGGGAGGGATTGGGATGGTGGGGGGGATGGTGGGGGGGTTGTAATACAGTAAATGTGAAGGGTTGGGGTGTGTTTTGTTTTTTTTTTAATAAATGTACCCCTCCCCCCGCACTAACCCGAAAAACGGATTTTCCCTGAAGTTCGGGGAAAATCCGTTTAGTGCTTCAGGTCCCCCGAACCACTACGAATTAGGCAATTTCGTCAAAATTGCCTAATTTGTGATAAATGAATGCACATCTCTACTAACCGGCCTGTAGTTACCAGCCTCCTCTCTGCTCCCACTCTTGTGAAGAGGAACCACCGCTGCTTTTCTCCAATCACTCAGCACCACTCCCGTTTCCAGGGATCTATTGAACAGGTCACGCAGCGGAGCTGCCAGCACATCTCTGAGCTCCCTCACTATCCTAGGATAAACCTCATCAGGGCCCATGGCTTTGTCCACTTTCAGTTTTCCTAGCTCTTCTCATACGTTCTCTTCCGTAAACAGAGTTTCATCCATTCCACTCCCCTCCAGTTTCTTGTTAACTAGGGACGGTCCTTCTCCGGGGTCTTCTTTAGTGAACCCTGAACTGAAGTATATTTTTAATATTTCTGCCATTTCTTCATCTGTCTCCACCCATTGATCCTTTTCACCTTTCAATTTCACTATACCACTTTGGACTTTTCTCCTTTCACTGATGTATCTGAAAAATGTTTTGTTATCTCGCTTTACCTCTTTGGCAATCCTTTCTTCCGCTTGATTTTTCACTTTCTTGATTATTTTCTTCGTCTCCCTCAGTTTTACCAGATATTCTTCCTTGTGATCTTCCCTTTGGGATCTTTTATATTTCTTAAACGCTATTCTTTTATCTTTTATTTTATCAGCCACCTCCTTTGTGAACCAGATAGGTTTCATTCTTTTCTTTCATTTCTTTACTTTTCTAACATATATATTAGTGGCTTCAGTAATTGCTCCTTTTAGTTTGGCCCACTGTTGTTCCACATCTCTTGTTTTCTCCCATCCTTCTAGTTCTTCCTCCAGGTACTTCCCCATTTCAACAAAGTCTGTGTTTTTGAAATACAAAATCCTGGTCTTTGTGCAACTTCTCTGTATCGTATTAGTGATATGAAACCATACCATTTGATGATCACTGATGCGGAGGTGGGCACCCACCTGAACATTAGAGACATTATCTCCATTAGTGAGCACTAAATCGAGTATAGCTCCCTCCCTCATGGGTTCCATTACCATTTGTTTGAACAAAGCTCCTTGCAGGGCATCCACTATTTCTCTACTACTGTTAGATTCTGCAGAAGGGATTCTCCAGTTTACATCTGGTAGATTAAAATCTCCAACAAACACCACGTCTCCCTTCTTACTCATCTTTTGGATGTCTTCAATCAGTTCTGTCTAGTACTTCCATTTGATTTTGAGGCCTTGTACATAATTTTGTGTACACCGGACAGGGCAAATCAGAACACTTCGATTCAGAAAAAGATTTAAAAATATAATTTATTCAGCTGTTTATACGAAATTCCAAGACAAGTGTTCTGGGAGATGCAATATGCCCTCTATCTATACCAACTAGCATCTCAGTGAAACTCTGACCTGCCCTGACTTATATAATCAAAATACCACCTTCCTGAAGCTTCCAGAATGAATGACGTAACTAGCCAAAGACTTCCTTACAAAAAATACCTTAGGCTATTGTCATGACAATCTATCATGTATAGGAAATGCTTGTGAGGTCATACTCCATTCAATTGTAAAAATCATTCATTTACTAGTCTTTCCTGATCCCATCCTCCCATGATAAAAGTTCCTGTATCATTCTGGCTTTGATGCACTGTATTCTTCTTTTCTTCTTTTGTTCTTCTTTGTTTATGTAAACAACTCGCAGTCTGGGTCTTGAATAGAGCTAGGCTTGGATTCCATTTCTTGGCACCAGGGTTTAATTAAAAACTGTCACCTCACAGGATCTCCTTTTCAAATTGGTTTCTGTTCATTGACACCATGCATCTGCAAGATAAAAGCCTGCATCCAGGACTCAGTTTCTCTGCATTGTGAAGCAAATACTGCCATTAAAATAGGCCTCTCCCCTGTTGTTGCCAGCAAATCTGTCCCAGAGATTCTCTGCAAGCCATGCTTCAGAAAAGCACCCAAAGTTCATTCACCTCTTGCCAAGCTACCGTAGAGCAGAGGTGTCTGGGTAATCGTGGTTGTCTTAATCAGACATATTCTTCATTTCCCTCTATGGGACACCTTTAATGGACAGGTGTCACATCAACCAGTCTTTGATGCTAAGCCATGACAGAGGAACTTAAAAGTGTAACCTAACCCCTAACCTTGGTATTTATCAGGTGTAGTGCATAGGTGTATGTCCCTCTAGATTCCCAATTAATATGAAGGATGCTCCCACAAGCATTCACTAGTTAAACAAACAACAACATTCAAATTGAATTACAAGAATAATTCTCCAGTTCTATAGTTAAAATACAAATATCATACTTTCATAATGATAGTCTTACACTTAAAATTTGCATTGCATAAGAAGAAAATAATATACTTAAACTAATATTATGGAGAGTGAGTTGTTCCTACTAGAAATTAGTCTGCATACTACAAATCATATAATAGTGCATCATATACTAATATAACTAAGATAAAGCAAGAACTAAAAATTATTAAAAAATAAAATACCTATCATATTACATTGTTTATAAAAGATGCGTCTCTGCAAGAAGAACTGTCTCATATTGAGAACCAGGGATAGAAGTAGGTATGTGTAATAGGGAAGAACGAGGACGAATATGTGATAAAAGTGAAAAAGAACATTGGAAGCAACAACAACCAAAAATCAATATACAGAAGATAGCAAATACAGAAAATAGTAATTTACGTAACCAAGCAATTGAAGGAAGCCAAGAAAATATAGAATCTAACCATGAATCTGTATCAGGATTTATACCACCTTGTGTATACATAACATGCGATAGATTTCGAAGGTGTTGGAAAACATAGGACATATTATGTTCAAACCCCTCCTTTCGACGCAAGGACTGAATCCAAAGCTAACCTATTTTGCTGAGCAGTAATTGCAGTTGCTCTGAGCTCAGTATTGATAGCATTAAGACCTGCAGTAGTCAAATTAACAAACTGCATAAACTGATAACGAATAGTCTGAATCCACTTAGCATTTGCAGCAGCTTGAACACCAGGTGTCAGCCATGAAGCAAAAAACAATTCAGTTCTACTAAACAGTTTAAATTCATCAGGGACATCAGTTGGAGTAAGATAAGCAGAACGACGTACCCGTTTAGAAAATGCAAAGGGTGAAAATATAGAAAGAGGCGAAATAAATACAGGGGCAGCTAAAGTCACCATAGCACAAGTACCACGCCATCGAAAAGGAAGAAACTGATAGACAGAAATACCACACTGCCAGAAAACATCCATAAGAGGCTGTGAACCAAATTCTAAATATATAGCATAATAGACAGTATCACAAGAAGAAATACCTAGAAAAGGTCCAGTACCATTTTGTGAAAAACAAAAAGGAAAGTGGGTAAGCGCAGTATGAAACAAAGGGCCTGAAAAAGGAGGTGGCCATGTATTAATAACAGAAGCAAAATGAGTAAAAGTACAAGTCATTGAAGGTCGTATAGGAATAGCAGAAACACATAATGTAGGAGTATCTGAAGTTCCACATATAGTCCATTTTTCTTTCTCTCTACAAGAATAAGTAAGGTAACTAAGCTGACGAAGTAAATGCTGAGGACACAAAGGGGAAGTCTCATTAATAACAGATGCATTCCACAAGGAAAGCATTGTAGAAGGGGAAAAACCAAATTTAGTATATTGATTAGCATTAGCAGCAGGAGGAATAGAATAAGGAGGTCCAAAAGTCTGATTACCATAGAAACAAGACGTAACAGAAGAAATAAGGGAAGAAACTTGTGCTTGCGTTCCAGCAACTGGACAGGCAAGAGCATGATAGTAGCAAGAGACATTTGAAAGAGACAGTGGTATTGTCAGAACAAAACCAGCCATTTTAGTGGTATGAAAATGTTGAGAACACGCAATACAAGGAGTGTTGGGGTATGATGTAATAGCATGTTTATACATCAATTGATACCACATATTGGTAGAAAAAGGTATATGTGTAGGTAAAGAGAAATTAAGCAAAAGGTCAGGGGAAAGAATAGTAAAAGAGTGAGGAAGAGAACAGAGTAAATAAAAAACACATAGATACATGACTTCTAAAATCTATCACTAATAAAGAAAACAAAAATAAGAATTAGCTAGCTTAATAACCTTCTAATTGAAATACACAGCTACTAAATAATACTTCCGTTGGTCATAGATTAGTCCTTTAAAGAACAAAACAGTCCTTAAATACTCCTAAGAATCCTTTAAAATAAAATAAAGTCAGTTCAAGCCTATGAAGCTGCAAAAGCAGATTTAAAAATAAAGTCTCATCAAGTAGCTTCTGTGCTGGGGCACAATCTCAAATCAATTAAATGAGTAAAAGTAGTGTCAGCATCTAAACAAGCCGCTGTAGGAGTTAATGTTGTTATTCTGTATGGTCCAGTATACACCGGATCTTTCCAAGTTCTGTGGGTAAAGTTGCGGCGATAGACTAGATCTCCTACTGCATACACCCTCGAAGGTTCTAACACTTTGGATTGCTTAGCTCTGGCAGCCTGTATTTGTTGACTTGCAACCTGCAAATTTTTAAGAAAAACAAACAGGTTATCTGGTACCTTAGCATGTTTCTGATACTCAACTTGTTGAGGTAAATTCATAGCTCTACCCATACACAGCTCAAAAGGCGTGAGTCCTATAGATCTCACTGGGCTCATTCTGATTGCCATCAGTGCAGCAGGTAAAGTTGTGAGCCAATTTTGCTCATAAGCCAACATCAGTTGTCTTAACTTTGTTTTAAGAATTCCATTCATTCTCTCTACCAAACCATTAGATGTAGGTCTATATACAGATACATGACGGCATTTAATATTCAGATCTGATGTTATTGCATGCATTATTTCATTTCTAAAATGTGATCCATCATCTGTCACAATTGTCACTGGTACCCCAAATCTGGGTATTATGTGGGTCAATAAAGCTTTTGCCATACAAGTACCTGTTTCTGCTTTACAGGGTATGGCTTCCAGCCATTGAGTGTATGGACATACACACATCAGTAAATATCGATAGCCAGAACAGGATTGGATCATATCAGTATAATCACAATGCCATTCTAAATAAGGTCCCTGTGGTTTTGGAATATGTCCACTAGGGGTCACTGCACCTCTACGGGGATTCGCAGTAGCACATATTGGACATCTGGTCACAAATTGCGAACAAAGGCTTTGTAAATTTGGAGCCCATATACTTTGAGACAAATTCAAATACATTGTATTAGAACTATTATGTAACGGCCAATGAGCTTCATGTAACATCAGATTTAAAACATTCAAAGCACAACACAAAGTTCCTGCTGGATGAATCCAACCTAAATTTTTAATAACTGTACACCCAGCTGCCTTCCATTTTGCTTTCTCATCACTAGTTGCTGACTCCTGTAATTGCTGGACTGTTCTTAAACCTGTATCTTTTTGTGCTCTTGTCTGCACTAATTCCTTCACTACTGGCTGACAAGCTGTCTGTGCAACCTCTTGTGCTGCATAATCTGCCAATGCATTTCCTCTATAGATCCACGTATCAACAGCATGGTGAGCTTTCACCCAACAAATAGCTGTTAATAATCCTTTCTCTCCCCTTTCCTGTAAACGTGATAAAATTAATTCCCATAACTGCACATGTGAAAGAGGTTCTCCAGAAGCTGAAATAAATCCTCTCCTATTCCATTTGCGCAAATGTTCATTAACAGATGAAAATATATAATGTGAATCAGTAAAGATAGTCACCGGCTCGTCTAAACAATATAATAATACCCATGAAACGGCACAGAGCTCCGCTCCCTGCGCAGACAATTCTGTTGGTAATGAAAACTGCTCACATCTAAGAACTTGATCATCCGAGTTGTATTGAATAGCAGCAAACCCTGGACTTGCTTTTGTACAAGACCCATCTGTAAACCAAAAATCTCCTTCAACTAGAGGTTCATTAGATAGAACAACTTTATCAGGTAAAGGCAAAGCTGTGATTCCACAGGTGTGTGGCAACACAACTGCTCCCTCTAGCAGATCTTGGAGAAAATTAAATTTAGATGCATTTGTAATAGTCCTATGTAACACTGTAGAATTCAATAATATAGCTGAATATTTCCCAAGCCTAGAAGCAGAAAAGGAAATATGAGTATCTCCCATAAGTGTTTTAACTGCATGAGAAGTATGCAATATAATTGGAATACCTGGCACATGTGACTGCAATTTACCTATAGCATCAGCACACGCAACAATACCTAGCTCACAGTCAGAAAATCCTTGTTCTACCACTCCAAAAGTGCCAGAAAAATAAGCGATGGGAGTGCTGTTATTATGTTGAGATGCTGCTGCTGTCCAACCATTCAAACCCTGATAGACCCATAAATCAACTGGACACTTTAAATCAACCAGAGCCAAACTAGGAGCATTTAATACTGACTGCACTAAATCCTGCAATATTTCCAAATCTTGTTCAGTTAAAATCAATTTATCTTCACTAGCTGGGCTGCCTTTAAGATGTCTTCTCAATGACTTACTTTTGGTACTAAAAGCTGGAATCCACAATCTACAAAAGTTTAACAAACCTAATAAACCTCTTAACTGTTTCACTGTTTGTGGAACTGCCAATTCTGACACTTGCTCATGCAGTGCACAACCAATACTCTTTCCCTCTACTCCTAGATTCAATCCTAGAAATGAAACTTGTAACTGACAGATTTGTGCTTTGTCTGAATTTACTTTATATCCTGCCTGTGCTAATGTCTGCAAAAGCATTTCAGTTGCTGTCATGCATGCAGACCGTGTAGGTGCTGATAATAATAAATCATCCACATACTGGATCAGCGACACACCCACTGGTAATTGAGTACGTACTGCCTGAAGATCTTTAGACAGAATTTTAGAAAAAATAGACGGACTTTCTACATACCCTTGCGGTAATCTAACCCACTGATAACTCTGCTTATCATATTGGAAAGCAGTTAACTCCCTACTTTGCCAAGCAAGAGGCACACAATAATATGCATTCGCCAAATCTAAAACAGTGTACCACTTTCCTAATGGCTCAGTTTGTAAAATAGTAGCTGGATTCGTAACATTAGGATATTCTACCACTACCATTTCATTAAGTGCACGTAAATCTTGCACTAATCTCCATTTCCCTGAAGGTTTTAAAATTGGGAACAACGGGGTATTAAATGGTGAACCACTAGACTCTATTATCCCATGTTTCAAAAGAGATGCAATTTCTGGTTTAATTCCTTCTTGTGCTTCTCTAGATAAAGGATACTGACTACGCTTAGGTCCTGTATAACCTGCCTTTAATTGTATTTCCACAGAATCTATACTCTTCACTTTACCATACGGATCATTCTCAGTTGCCCACACTGTCTCAGGCACATTAGGAAATTGGTCCTTTCTGTGTGTTATATTAACAAACTGTCTTGCAAAATGTAGTGCTGAGGATTTTGGTGCAAATGAGAGTTCTATTTCTAAGGCTTGTAACAAATCCCTTCCTAGTAAATTTACTGGACATTCTGGAGCATACAAAAACTGACTCATCACTTCTTTTCCTTCTAACTGCACACTAGTTTTTTTTTCTGTTCTCTGTACTAACTTATCCTGTCCATTAAATCCTATTGTACAGATTGTTTCATCTGACAATGCAACTCCCTCAGGAAGTCTGGTAATCACAGATTTGGTTGCTCCTGAATCCAATAAAAAAGTATACGGTTGTTTATTTATATGTATTGTCAACATGGGATCTGCTGTTCCTGCCCTAATTTGCACCACCCCTAAAAGTCATTGATTATACCCATTTCCTGCTCTATACCTCTGAATCTCATTTGCAGGATCCCAATGAGGGAATCCTCCTTGTCTCCCTCTATTACCAGTACTGTTATTATCCGGATTGGCTCTACATTCATATGCATAATGCCCAAATTTACCACAGAACCAGCAATCTATACCTGGTCTTCTATCAGGTCCAAACCCAGCTCCTTGTGATGGACTCCCATACATTCCTCTTCCACCTATCCCTCTTCTGCCTCGCAACATCCCTCTACCACGAATGTTATTTCCTCTAGCTGTAATCACAGCACCTATTAATTGATTCTGGGAATGATTCTGTGGGAAATTCTGGGGGCAACCTACATTACACCCATCCTGTCCCGGTTGTATTTCTGACACAACTTCTTTATCTGAACATCCTTTAACTCCTTCTGTCCCTATCACCTTATGTGTCTCTTCCTCTTTTTGTTTTTTCAGCTGTTCAATCTGAAGAGAGCATAACTTAGTTTGAATTTTAGTCAAATCATCCGTGCCCTTATTTTTCTCCCTAATGTACAAATCCCCATAATGGCAGATAGTACGAAACATTTCTGGCCATAATTTACTGTCTAAACTGACTACAAGATCTAATTTTTGTTGGACACTTTTTGGTAACGTTTTCCTTAAAGCTTGAAAAAACAGAGGTAACATTCCGAGCTGATCAAATGGCTGTTCCATCTGCCTAAACCAATCTTCCTGCATTGTTTGCACATGCAGTCTGATATCAGTTATCCCATCCCATACACGTGACATAAGAGTTGATAAATCTCTTTGTGTAGGGAAGTTTTGCCTTAAAGCTTCCCAGACATTCTGACGAAAATGATTAAAAGGATTACCATCATAATCTGAATTAGCTAATGTAATTTCCCTCATTCTAGCCTGTCTAAACAATGCATCTACATCAATTCCAGGCATTCTAGCTAATAATGCTTTTATATCTCCAATGGCTAACGTCAATCCACTAGTTAATTTTTCAAAATCACGAATCCATGCCCCTGCACCCTTGGTTAACGGCGGCAATTGCAGGATTAAATTAGTCAGATCAGTAAATTGCCATGGTGTATACCGAGGGAGAATCTGACCCCTTTCATTAGGTCTCCCTAACAACAGAGGATACTGTGCAACTTCAGCCCCTGCTTGGTTTTCATATTTCTCCCATACCATTAAACCATCATTCATATATTGATCATCCCACTCAGGATCCCCATAAGGACCTCTAATACACTGACGAGCTACATTCATATCTCTAGAAGATAAAGAACCCTGTTTTGGATATGGAGACATATCTCCTCTCCTGTCCTCAGTCCATCTAGATAACCTATCCACCCATAAATCCACATAATATCTACTAGCTTCTTTCTCAGCCACTATTTCTTTTGGTGTCTGTTTACACCCACTCTGAACTATCATAACCAGATCCCCTTTTTCATCTCTACAAGCTGTCTCTTCATCCTTCCCTTCGTGTGTAATTATACAGCCCTGTGTCTTACATTTTTGGGGTAGCTGTTGTTTAGGAAAATAATTTCCTATCTTAATTGATTTTATCTTACCCTTTTCCCTTACGCTTTTATCCGCTCCTGCCATACTTATAGCACTGTCCCCTGTTGATTCTATGCTCTCAGATATTGGAAGAGTAAGCACTTCTCCAAACCTTTTTCTTAACTCATCTACAGTTAAACCTGATTGCACAGTGTTAGATGGATGCATTAACCCCTTTAAAATGCAAGTTATCTCCTGCCATCCGTCCTGTAATTCTACCTGAGAAGGAACAGATCCCTCTACTGGCTGCACTACCACCGGTGCTTTCTTTAACGCAAAAGCTGGGGAAACCATTTCTGGCTTAGCTACCACCTCTGGCAAAACAGAAGCACCAGCACTGGGGGACTGAGATTGCCCAGACATACCCTCTCCTGAATTAGCAATAACTGATAATGGAGTCACTGGGAGAGGATCCAACTGCAATGGTTTATATCCTGGGGCTACATCTTGTGGATTAACAGGTCCTAAGTCTTTAGGCATAGTATATACTGGAAAATGCCCTAAATTAAACTGTGGCAATGCTGGGTATAATCCTGAATAACTAGAAGCATGAAGCATGGGATTCTCAGGTGCATACGCTGGAGGTTTCTGAGTCCCCTCAGTGTCTGTAGTAACTGAATCTCTCTGCCTATACCATAAATCAAATACCTGCAAATGCTTATCTAACGATTTCCCTTTCTTGGAATCTCTAATATATTTAAGCAATTGTAACAGCACAGAAGATTGTAATGAGCCTGTTGGTGGCCACATGAAATCAGATGATACTTTAGATGGCTTCATCCACTTACAGTGAAAGTCTGTAATGTCTTTACGATTAAGAGGATTAGCCTGAATAACCGATTCTAACGGAGTTTTCATATTGTCCACTAGATGGCAACCCTATACCACAATCTACTTAACCCACACCAGTGCAAAAAATATATAGCTTATACCCCTTTCCTTTTCCTGTTCTAAATTTTACAAATTTTAATATACAACTTTCAGAAGATAGGAAAGAATTGAACTTCCGATAATGTTAAACTCAGAAAGCTTGAGTTAGCATTAGACCATTTGTCAGAAATCAATCAGAAAATATAAAGATTTATTTCCCTTTTCTTTTTTTTTTCTTTTTTTTTTATTATTTTTTTTTTTAGTGTAAGGCAGTCACAAGGACTTAAGGGGAAAAAAAATCAGAAAAGAGAGAGAACAAAATACCTAACTGACACAAAATACCTGAATAAAATGAAACATACAATCACTATACATGTGCACACAAACACGCAAAAAATACAGATAATAAAATGTGAATACTTACAGACGTCTTGTTTGAAAAGTAATTACTTTTGATGTTTACCTGGAACCAGCCAGCTTCTTCTTGAACTCAAATATGCTCCGGGAATACCCTCCAGTCTTTACCTGGGAAACTCAATATCTTTGGATAAAATACCCAAGAACCTAGTGCAAAGTGTGTCCACCACACGTAGCACTACAGCTAATAATTATAATAACAACAGCTATTAATGTCCCTTCATGGTCGCCAAAATGTACATAATTTTGTGTACACCGGACAGGGCAAATCAGAACACTTCGATTCAGAAAAAGATTTAAAAATATAATTTATTCAGCTGTTTATACGAAATTCCAAGACAAGTGTTCTGGGAGATGCAATATGCCCTCTATCTATACCAACTAGCATCTCAGTGAAACTCTGACCTGCCCTGACTTATATAATCAAAATACAACCTTCCCGAAGCTTCCAGAATGAATGACGTAACTAGCCAAAGACTTCCTTACAAAAAATACCTTAGGCTATTGTCATGACAATCTATCATGTATAGGAAATGCTTGTGAGGTCATACTCCATTCAATTGTAAAAATCATTCATTTACTAGTCTTTCCTGATCCCATCCTCCCATGATAAAAGTTCCTGTATCATTCTGGCTTTGATGCACTGTATTCTTCTTTTCTTCTTTTGTTCTTCTTTGTTTATGTAAACAACTCGCAGTCTGGGTCTTGAATAGAGCTAGGCTTGGATTCCATTTCTTGGCACCAGGGTTTAATTAAAAACTGTCACCTCACAGGATCTCCTTTTCAAATTGGTTTCTGTTCATTGACACCATGCATCTGCAAGATAAAAGCCTGCATCCAGGACTCAGTTTCTCTGCATTGTGAAGCAAATACTGCCATTAAAATAGGCCTCTCCCCTGTTGTTGCCAGCAAATCTGTCCCAGAGATTCTCTGCAAGCCATGCTTCAGAAAAGCACCCAAAGTTCATTCACCTCTTGCCAAGCTACCGTAGAGCAGAGGTGTCTGGGTAATCGTGGTTGTCTTAATCAGACATATTCTTCAGCCTGTAAACCACGCCAATAAAAATAGATACCCCATCAGCTTTTTTTAGGTCGGCCCATAACGCTTCTTCCTTGCCCCATCTTCCCTGCAGCTCGGATGCTTGGATATTGTTTTTGACATAAAGAGCCATTCCTCCCCCTTTTCTGTCCTCTCTGACCTTTCTTAACAAGTTATAGCCTGATATTGCCGTATCCCAATCATGTGAATCCATGAACCACGTCTCTGTGACAGCAACAATGTCCAAGTCTGCCTCCACTATTAGGGCTTGCAGGTCTGGGATTTTATTGCCCAAACTACGAGCATTTGTGCATATAGCTTTCCAGCTATTCTGGTACAGGTTAATGCTTTTCTTGGACTCTCTATGTGACTTATTTAGCGGACTATTGTTATCCACTTTGCCCTTTTTTATTGCATTTGAATTTGTATTTGGGGGGGGGTGACTTTCTAATGTCCTACTGTCACTGACTATTTGAATAGCATTTCTGCTGGCCACTTCAATCTTTTTCTCAAGAACTTCTTCGGTATTTAATATAGAGAAGGTTTTTTGTACTTGTGTCACTTGATAGAGCATGTGTCTCCGTATCACAGGTTTAATTCTACCAGAGCCCACTGTAATCCTGTTAATATTTGAGTTCCTTAATGCCCTATGTGAGTGGGGAGGGGGTAGATTTGTGGGCTGCTCAGCTGTCTATAATGCAATAATGGGTTTCTGTGGGTCACAGGTTTTATCCCACCTGAGCCCACTGTAAATCCATTTTTCCTTGACTTTTGTTTTTTTTTTGTGGTACTGGGAAATTAATTCCTGAATAATGTAAAGTGGGTGAAACTTTCTTTATTGCAGCTAATTCAGCTTTAACTTCAGCCAGCTCCTTTTTCAAGGAAGAGAGTTCTGAACAAATGGGGCAAGCCCTAACTTTCCAAATGATTTCCCTCAGAATAAAGGCTCCACAATATTTACATTGCATAGTCCTCATTTTGGTAAATTTAATTGATGGATAACACCTAAGGAAATACCAATGTACTAATTTATCTTGTTGCCAAATATGTATTTAGGCAGAGAATATCAGAAAAGCAAACCTAGGGGTGGGTGGGCAGAGGAGTAGGGTGGGAGGGAGTTAAACAGTTAACATTTGGCCAGAGCTGTTCACTGGACACTGTACCTGCTATTGATTTTGAACAGACCCTCCCCTAGATTTGGCTAGCAAATTTAAGCTATTGGCTTAAATTTCCTTGGCTCTCCCCAAGATTTTGGACTCCTGGCTGTCTCCTTCAATTTCAAAGCAGACTGAACTTGATTACCCCCTGGAATGCACTGAGTCTCTTGCCTATAGCTGTTTAGCCCAAACCTTTTTTTTGTTTTTGTTTTGTTTTTTTTTGTTTTTTGCATAGACAAACACACAGCAACTTAAAGCAGCAATATTAATATCTAGAAAAATAGACAATTAAGGCTAGCACTATAGAAAAACAAAAAAATATAACCAGCCCTCTATATAAGATAAATTAAAGATATTCCTTAGCTTTCACCAAGAAGTTGGTTTTCAGGGTGTCTCCTTCAATTTTGAAGCAGACTGAACTTGATTACCCCCTGGAATACACTGAGTCAGTTGCCAATAGCTGTTTAGGCCAATCCTTTTTTTTTTGTTTTTTTTCTTAGACAAACACACAACAATTTAAAGCAGCAATATTAATTTCTAGAAAAATAGACAAGGCTAGCACTATACAAAAACAGAAAAATATAACCAGCCTTCTATATAAGATAAGAACATAAGAAATTGCCATGCTGGGTCAGACCAAGGGTCCATCAAGCCCAGCATCCTGTTTCCAACAGTGGCCAATCCAGGCCTCAAGAACCTGGCAATTACCCAAACACTAAGAAGATCCCATGCAACTGATGCAATTAATAGCAGTGGCTATTCCCTAAGTAAACTTGATTAATAGCCGTTAATGGACTTGTCCTCCAAGAACTTATCCAAACCTTTTTTGAACCCAGCTACACTAACTGCACTAACCACATCCTCTGGCAACAAATTCCAGAGCTTTATTGTGCGTTGAGTGAAAAATAATTTTTGCCGATTAGTCTTAAATGTGCTACTTGCTAACTTCATGGAATGCCCCCTAGTCCTTCTATTATTCGAAAGTGTAAATAACCGAGTCACATCTACTCGTTCAAGACCTCTCATGATCTTAAAGACCTCTATCATATCCCCCCTCAGCCGTCTCTTCTCCAAGCTGAACAGCCCTAACCTCTTCAGCCTTTCTTCATAGGGGAGATGTTCCATCCCCTTTATCATTTTGGTTGCCCTTCTCTATACCTTCTCCATTGCAACTATGTTTTTTTTTAGATACAGCGACCAGAGGCAATATGACATTTTCCGTTCTATTAACCATTCCTTTCCTAATAATTCCTAACATTCTGTTTGCTTTTTTGACTGTTGCAGCACACTGAGCCGACGATTTTAAAGTATTATCCACTATGATGCCTAGATCCTTTTCCTGGTGGTAGCTCCTAATATAGAACCTAACATCATGTAACTACAGCAAGGATTATTTTTCCCTATATGCAACACCTTTCACTTGTCCACATGAAATTTAATCTGCCATTTGGATGCCCAATCTTCCAGTCTTGCAAGGTCCTCCTGTAATGTATCACAGTCTGCTTATGATTTAAGTACTCTGAATAATTTTGTATCATCCAGAAATTTGATAACCTCACTCGTCGTATTCTTTTCCAGATCATTTATATATATATTGAAAATCACCGGTCCAAGTACAGATCCCTGATGCACTCCACTGTTTACCCTTTTCCACTGAGAAAATTGACCATTTAATCCTACTTTCTGTTTCCTGTCTTTTAACCATTTTGTAATCCATGAAAGCACATCGCCTCCTATCCCATGACTTTTTAGTTTTCATAGAAGCCTCTCATGAGGGACTTTGTCAAACGCCTTCTGAAAATCCAAATACACTACATCTACTGGTTCACCTTTACCCACATGTTTATTAACCCCTTCAAAAAAAGCAAGCAGATTTGTTAGGCAAGACTTTCCTTGGGTAATCCATGTTGACTGTGTTCCATTAAATCATGTCTTTCTATATGCTCTACGATTTTGATCTTGAAAATAGTTTCCACTATTTTTCCCAGCACTGAAGTCAGGCTCACTGGTCTATAGTTACCCGGATCACCCCTGGAGTTTTTTTTAAATATTGGGGTTACATTGGACACTAGGGATGTGAATCGTTTTAGGACGATTAAAATTATCGTCCGATAATTTTAATATCGTCTTAAACCGTTATGGAACACAATACAATACAGATTCTAACGATTTATCGTTATAAATCGTTAGAATCGTGAGCCGGCACACTAAAACCCCCTAAAACCCACCCCCGACCCTTTAAATTAAATCCCCCACCCTCCCGAACCCCCCCCAAATAACTTAAATAACCTGCGGGTCCAGCGGCGGTCCGGAACGGCAGCGGTCCGGAACGGGCTCCTGCTCCTGCATCTTGTCGTCTTCGGCCGGCGCCATTTTCCAAAATGGCGCCGAAAAATGGCGGCGGCCATAGACGAAAAAGATTGGACGGCAGGAGGTCCTTCCGGACCCCCGCTGGACTTTTGGCAAGTCTCGTGGGGGTCAGGAGGCCCCCCACAAGCTGGCCAAAAGTTCCTGGAGGTCCAGCGGGGGTCATGGAGCGATTTCCCGCCGCGAATCGTTTTCGTACGGAAAATGGCGCCGGCAGGAGATCGACTGCAGGAGGTCGTTCAGCGAGGGTTCCGGCGCCTTGTGTATGGCCGGCGCCATTTTCCGTACGAAAACGATTCGCGGCGGGAAATCGCTCCCTGACCCCCGCTGGCCCTCCAGGAACTTTTGGCCAGCTTGTGGGGGGCCTCCTGACCCCCACGAGACTTGCCAAAAGTCCAGCGGGGGTCCGGAAGGACCTCCTGCCGTCCAATCTTTTTCGTCTATGGCCGCCGCCATTTTTCGGCGCCATTTTGGAAAATGGCGCCGGCCGAAGACGACAAGATGCAGGAGCAGGAGCCCGTTCCGGACCGCTGCCGTTCCGGACCGCCGCTGGACCCGCAGGTTATTTAAGTTATTTGGGGGGGGGTTCGGGAGGGTGGGGGATTTAATTTAAAGGGTCGGGGGTGGGTTTTAGGGGGTTTTAATGTGCCGGTTTTTCGATTTTTCGATTTTTTAACGATTTTTCACGATTTTTCACGATATTTTACCCCCCCAAACGGCAACAATACGATTCCCTCCCCCTCCCAGCCGAAATCGATCGTTAAGACGATCGAGGACACGATTCACATCCCTATTGGACACCCTCCAGTCTTCAGGTACAATGGATGATTTTAATGATAGGTTACAAATTTTAACTAATAGATCAGAAATTTCATTTTTTAGTTCCTTCAGTACACTAGGATGCATACCATCTGGTCCAGGTGATTTGCTATTCTTTAGTTTGTCAATCTGGCCCACTACATCTTCCAGGTTCACAGTGATTTCATTCAGTTCATCTGACTCATCACCCTTGAAAACCATCTCCGGAACTGGTATCTCCCCAACATCTCATTAGTAAACACGGAAGCAAAAAATTAATTTAGTCTTTCTGCAATGGCCTTATTTTCCCTAAGAGCCCCTTTAACCCCTCCATCATCTAATGGTCCAACCAACTCCCTCACAGGTTTCTTGCTTCTGATATATTTTTTAAAGTTCTGTTATGATTTTTTGCCTCTACGGCCATCTTCATTTCAAATTCTCTCTTCACCTGGAAGGGCGACCAAAAAGGTGGAAGATCTTCATCGAATGACTTATGAGGAGAGATTGAAGAATCTAAATATGTACACCCTGGAGGAAAGGAAGAGCAGAGGTGATATGATACAGACTTTCAGATACTTGAAAGTTTTTAATGATGCAAAGACAACGACAAACCTTTTCCATCGGAAAAAAATCAGCAGAACTAGGGGTCACGATTTGAAGCTCCAGGAAGGAAAATTAAGAACCAATGTCAGGAAGTATTTCTTCAAGGAGAGGGTGGTGGATGCCTGGAATGCCCTTCCAGAGGAAGTGGTGAAGACCAGAACTGTGAAGGACTTCAAAGAGGTGTGGGATAAACACTGTGGATCCATAAAGTCAAGAGGACGTGAATGAAGAGTGGGTGGCTCGCGGGAATGACGGCTACTAACTGGAGATAATACCCTTATTCAATAAACATACACACGGTTAATGCGACTCCAACAGTGCTCTAAGACTCCAACATTGCTCTAAGCTTCAACGGCAAGAGGAAATGTGGAAAAAAGGATTTGCATTCACAAAAAAGTGGGGAGTAGTTTGCTTGTTACGGCGGTTACTACCCAAAACCAAATAAGGCTGATACTTTACTTTCAATGCATATCCAGCATAGCTTTCTGCTTCAACGGCAGGGGAGAAAGACTGATACTTCACGCATATCCAGCATAGCTCTCTGCTTTAACGGCAGGGGAGAAAGTCTGATACTTCACTTTCAATGCATATCCAGCATAACTCTCTGCTTCAACGGCAGGGGGAATGAAGAACAGCCAACAAGGACTGAATTACATAGTCTGGGTAAACAAATAAGCATGGGTGTAGCTTGCTTATTGCGGCGGTTACTACCCCTAACTAATTAAGCTAGATATTTCACTTAGATGCAGCTCCATCACTGCTCTCTACATTAATGGTGGGGGTGGAAGGGAAATAGAACCAAAAGGTTACTAAGAGCCAAGAGTAACAGATAAGTATGATAAGTATGAGAAAAAAAAAAGTGCAAAAATTGCTGGGCAGACTGGATGGGCTATTTGGTCTTCTTCTGTCGTCATTTCTATGTTTCTATATGTTTCTATGTCTTAACGATTTTTACACTTAACTTGACAATGTTTATGCTTTATCCTGTTTTCTTCAGATGGATTCTTCTTCCAATTTTTGAAGGATGTTTTTTTTGGCTAAAATAGCCTCTTTCACCTCACCTCTTAACCATGATGGTAATCGTTTTGCCTTCCTTCCATCTTTCTTAATGCGTGGAATACATCTGGACTGTGCCTCTAGGATTGTATTTTTTAAACAATGTCCATGCCTGTTGAACACTTTTAACCTTTGCAGCTACACCTTTCAGTTTTTTCCTGTTTTCTTTTTGAAAGTTTAGGGGCAGATTTTTAAAAAGTATGCGCGCATACTCTTGTTTGCGCAAACGGCGCAAACAAAAGTACGAGCGTACCCCTTTGAAAATCTGCCCCTTAGTGTTAGAGCTGTAGATTTATTTATTGGTCCCTTCCAGTTATTAGTTTAAATTTGATTATGTTATGAAAACTATTGCCAAGTAGCCCCCTCCCCCCACACCGTTACCTCTCTCACCAAATCCTGCGTTCCACTAAGAATTAAATCTAAAATAGCTTCCTCTCTTGTTGGTTCCTGAACCAATTGCTCCATGAAGCAGTCATTTGTTACATCCAGGAACTTTATGTCTCTAGCAAGTCCTGATGTTACATTTACCCAGTCAATATTGGGGTAATTGAAATCTAAATCCAAAAGCAAACAATGTGGAACCCAACAAAAAGTTTTTAAATTATAGCCTAAGAAGGTGTCAGCAAGCCTGATGTTGTGTGACTTCTGAATAAAAAACACCAACCGGCGATATTTCCTATTTCATTGCAGTTCGGGGGGGCTACGAAACGATAAGAAAACCCACAAAATTTCTTGTGGTTTTCTTATTGTTTAATTGGGGGGGAGAAAGGGCAAATTACAAAAAAGAAAAAACCGCAAACCCATCCCAACCCTTCAAATTTAATTAATTGCAACCCCCCACCCTTCTGACCCCCCCAAGACTTGCCCAACCCCCCCCAAGACTTACCGAAAGTCCCTGGTGGTCCAACGGGGTCCCGGGAGCAAGCTCCCCCTCTCGGGCCGTCGACTGCCATTAATCAAAATGGTGCCGAAGGCCCTTTGATCTTACTACGTGACAAGGGCTATCGGTGCCATTGGTCGGCCCCTGTCACATGGTAGGAGTAATGGCTGGCCCGAACCACGTGAAAATGAAATTTCCTACGGTGGGCCAATAACGAAGGCCGAACCTAAAGGTTCGGGCGAATCACATCTCTTTCTACCTAAAATCCTAAATTTGGCTTCCAGAACCTCTCTTCCACATTTTGCTATGTCATTGGTGCCCACATATACCACTACAGCCAGTTCCTCCCCAGCAATGTCTATAATCCTGTCTAGGTGACGCGTGAGGTCTGCCACTTTTGCACCAGGCAGGCAAGTTACCAGGTGGTCCTTACATCCACCAGCCACCCAGCTATCTACATTTCTAATAATTGAGTCACCAACTATGTTGTGTGGCCTAACCCTTCCCTCCTGGGCAGTAGCCCTGGGAGACTTGTCCTCAGTGCGAGAGTACAATACATCACCTGGAGGGCAGGTCCATGCTACAGGATCACTTCCTGCTACACCAGGGTGCTGTTCTTCTGCTGGGAGACCTTTCTGATCCAAGGCAGCACTGGGGCTGCCAGACTGGATTTGGGACTTGGCTACTATGTCCCTGAAGGTCTCATCAATGTACCTCTCTGTCTGCCCCAGCTCCTCCAAATCTGCTACTCTAGCCTCCAGAGATCAGACTCGTTCCCTGAGAGCCAGGAGCTCTTTGCACCGAGTGCACACATACAATCTCTTACCGGCGGGTAAAAAAATCATATTTGTGACACTCAAGGCACAAGACTGGAAAACTCACCTCCTGCTGCTGGATTGCTGCCTTCATCTTAATTTTATTGAGTTCCTAGTTAAGTTTAGGATACTAAGGGAGTTGTAATTAGAATACTTTATATTTACAGGTGAATTTACCAATTAATCAGCTAGTGTCCTACAAGGGGATGATTAAACTTTCATTAAGGGCTGGTACAGTAGTATGATTTAGATAAGAGCCTGATTGATTTTTAATGAGAAAGTGTCTTTTGCCTAAAAATCAATGGTTGAGTGGGTGGGAAAGACAGACACTAGAATTAACTATCTCTGGCTTGCTTATTACCTCAGATACACACAAACTCTAAAGAATATATCCCAGTATTTCACCTTTCTCCAAACTTTTATAAGTACAAAGATTTCCCAAAGCCATACTTACCAATCCTCTTTTTTTTTTATTCTTTATTTATTGCTTTCTCATTATTAACAAGAAACATTTACACAAGAAACAATTACGGTGACAGCATCTAAGGCAATCATTTTTTTCCATAAACATACCTTTATCTTAATAAACATCTGTCACAAATGATTATACAAGGAAATATAAGCGAAATCCTTACATATTGAACAGCATAAAGGAAAAATAACTTCTAGGCATTTTTACATTTTCATAGGACCCAAGCTTTTTTTTTAATACCGGTCTATTTTCCCTCGAGAAGATCTTTAAGACCCAATGGATCTACAAAAGAGTATGTTTTACCCTCTAATTTCACAATACATTTGCAAGGATATTTTAGACTAAAATATCCCCCTTTATCCACTACCTCCTTCCTATATTGTAAGAAATTCTTTCTACGAATCTGCGTAGGTCGAGTAAGGTCTGGGAAGATCCATACTCTTTGACCATAGAAGTTTCCCAATCTATTCCGAAAGAATGATCTCATAGTATTCTCCCTGTCTGTGGAAAAGGCAAATTGTACCAAGAGTGTTCCCCTTGATCTTATTTCTAATTCGTCCTGCGACTTCTGCAGCAAATCAGATATGTCAATTGTGTCTTCCCCATTATCTTTTCCTTTAGAATTTTCTAATTTGTTACCCATTCCAATCTCTATCTTTTTATCTCCCAGATAAAAAGCTTTTACAATCACTGGTAGTACTTTCTCAGGTATTTTTAAAACTTGCATTAAGTAGTTCCTGAATAACTCCAGTGGATCCATTTTCTTGATAACTGGGAAATTATTAACCCTCAGATTCAATGATCTTACAGTATTTTCTAGATTTTCTATTCTTTTATTCACTTCCTCTTCTATTTTTATCTGATGGGTTTGAATTTTTTCAACATGAAGGACACGATTTTCTATTTTATTGATAATCTCTCTTTGGTTTCCTATATCAGTGGTATTTTGTACAAGCGAATTAGAAGTTTTAAGTACAACCTCTGTTAAATTATTTATTGAAAGGTCCAGTTTTACCAAATAGTTCCACAAAGTTTCCAGGGTAATGTTTGCAGGTTTCTTTGGCAAAATGTCTCTTTTAATAATTACACTAATGTTTTCCTGTTCTCCCTTTTCCAACTCTGTACTCTTCGGTGTACTGGTCTCTTTTGGCAAAGTAGTAGTATTCTCCACTAGACCCTGAAGTTTTTCCTCTACATGCTTGATCCGTTCAGAGGAATCCACATTCCTATCCAAATTTTCAAAATTTCCTTGCAAATTCAAAGGGGTCAAGACCTCCTCATATAGGCCTCCTGGTATTACAGGGGAGAGCCCCCTTTTGCCAGGTGGTGATGGTGGAGCCGGTGCGGCCGGGCTCAGAGATGTTTCAGTGGCCAAGGGAGAAACACTCTGTTCCAATGTTTCTCCTTCAGCGGCCTGGTCATCCGGGTTACTTTTAGGGTCCAGCCACTCTAATACCGTTTTTTGTCCACTTTCCTGTATAGCCACCTCACCCGGAGGCATAAGCTTGGCCTTCCTTTTTGTGTGTGGCATATCAAGGCAAATTTAAGGAATTATCTAAGAGACTTAAAACGTATCTGGTGGTCCAATGCAATCTAACAAATAAGGATTTTTCTAATGGAGGCTTCAAGAAAGAAGGCTAATAATTCCTACCTGGAAAGATTACAAATTCAGCGACCAGCTTTCTTAACTGTCCTTAGTATATTGGCGAAATCCCGGCGAATTCCCGTCGAAGCCCGTCAAAGCCCTGCTCAGCCGTGCGCCCCTTGAGCGTGCGCGGCTTAAGCAGCGCGCAGGCGTCAACTGCGCGCCGCAGGTGCCAATGCTTTTAAAATCACTTCCTGGTTCCGCCTCTCCTCATTAACCAGTAGGAAATCAGCGTCTTAAGATGTCATAACGTTAGGGCCAATCTGATCACCCCCGGGTTTTGCTGTCTGCCTCCTTACCAATCGCTCTCAACAGGAAAAAACAAAAGAGAAGCGCGGACTTCAGGTAGGACAAGCCAGTTCTTTCCTGCCTGCCTCAGATATTGAGGCAGGCGCCAATGCTTTTAAAGTCACTTCCTGGTTCCGCCTCTCCTCATTAACCAGTAGGAAATCAGTGTCTTAAGATGTCAATCCGTTAGGGCCAATCCGATCACCCCCGGGTTTCGCTGGTCGCTCTCAACAGGAAAAAGCAAAAGAGAAGCGCGGACTTCAGGTAGGACAAGCCAGTTCTTTCCTGTCTGCCTCCTTACCAATCCTCTTTAACCACCATTAAATTGCTCTTCACTCAAAGAATTGAAGGTGTTGAGATTCGCGTACCTAACAGCGCACATTTCCGGTCCTCTTCTACTGCAAAGGGTGCGGGGCCTCTGGAAGCTGGGGCTGTGGAATTCAATTCCTGGATCGCTTACGGTGACCTCTGGGCGCTCTCATTCATTGCCAGAGGATGTGGTTACAGCAGTTAGTGTAACTTGGTTTAAAAAAGGTTTGAATAAGTTCCTAAAGGAAAAATTGATAGACTGCTATGATGATAATTAATAAGCAATAGTAGCTTGTGATCTATCTAATGTTTGGGTACTTGCCAATTACTTGTGACTTGGATTGGCCACTGTTGGAAACAGGATACTGGGCTCGATGGACCCTTGATCTGACCCAGTACGGCATATCTTATGTAACTTATGCAAGTTAACAAACAATCCCCAGGATTCATCATTCTGCTATAAATATAGCGGAATGATGCCCCGCGGGAAAAAAGGGACAGGGTGAAAGTATGCAACTGGCCGCATCACGGTGGTGCATTTTTGTCCACCGTGGTTGCAGCCTGACTGCACATGTTCACCCCCATAGTGCCACGGGAAAAGGTGTTGTTATTTCCCGCGGTACTGCCTGCGATAATGTGGAAAACATTATCGCCAGCAGTGCCGCTGGGCCATAACCTCGCCAAAACACCACCCACATTTCTCCCCTTCTTCTGATTTAAATTTTACTGCCATAATGCAGCCGTTATTGCATGCATTAGGGCCTTATTGTGTGCGATAAGGCCCTAACACAGGCGATCATGGTTCATTGCAGTTGAAAGAATGACCCTGTTTGCAGGGAGAGAGGTCCGAGTACTGCAATTCTGTCTGAAACCTCTGCATTATCCAGCATTTTATTACTTAATTGATTAAATTGCAGAGAAACTGCCATTTCTATGACCTTCCCAAAAAAGAAGTTATTTGATATAGTCTATAATTTGTGTGACTCTTTGAGTCTATATTTGATTTCTTCATAAGAGGATGTACTAATACTTTTTCAATGACAGTAAGAAATCCTTCATTCATTGACATATTTCCTATACTTGTAACAATTCAGTTTTGCTAATTTAAGCAAATTTGTGGGGCAGGAATCAAGCAGAAAGGTTGTAAGCATGTGATAAAATCTTATATGTGTCTTCTAGTTTTATTTCCCTTACATTTCCCAATTTTTCAGTCTTAGTTG
The DNA here is from genome assembly GCF_901001135.1 of Rhinatrema bivittatum. Lineage (NCBI taxonomy): Eukaryota > Metazoa > Chordata > Amphibia > Gymnophiona > Rhinatrematidae > Rhinatrema > Rhinatrema bivittatum. The sequence goes on along the minus strand of NC_042620.1, from coordinate 22,715 downwards.
AAGCAATGATATGATGATAGTGGAAATGTTGATTTGCAAAAAATTCTCTCTGATATTACACTTCTTTTCTATAAAGAAAACTGCAAAATTGAGTCCGGGTCCTTGAATCTGTCCTATACAATTTTTTTTACATTTGTCTTCAGGAGATTTTTCATGTACTGTTTTAATTTATAAAATCGGTGTATTTTTCTCACACTTTACAATTTTTTCACAGAATACTTTGACAGTGCAATGTTCAGAAAGGGTAGAACAGAAGATGCAAAGGTAAATATAAGTAGTTATTCTGTATATTTTGGAGGAAATTTTCAAAGCCATTTACATGGCTAAAATCCAGTTTAGGTGTGCAATTGGTTGTACTGACATAGCCTGGGTCTAAGTGCATGTTAAAATTATGAGCATAAAAGTAAACCAGTTCCATATGTACTTTTATATGAACTGAGCAGATGCATCCCAGGGGGTGAATGAAGTTAGAGATTTATGCATATAAGGGTAAATTTTTAAAGGCATGTGCCAATTTTATAACATGCGCGCATCGCTGCACACGTTATAAAATCCGATACCCGCACGCATGTACACACGGGTTCTGACTCTCACATGCAAGTGAGGTATTTTATAAAACAACGCACAGCGACGCAATTGGCCCATCCCCAGTTGCCTCCCAGTCCACTCCAATGAAAGAGCGGACTGGGAGGGCACTTCCCTATTCCCCTACCTATCCTTCCCCCCCTTTTCCCCTCTCCTCCCTGACCCCTAAACTCACTGTAGCATAACTACATTTTTTTGTTTTTGAACTTACCCGCTCGACAGAGCAGGAGTAAGTTCCATACGCTGGCCGGCTGCCTGCGCACTTCACCAGGACAGTTTAAAATGGTGCTGTCGCAGCCGGCCCCCACCTCACTCCCACCCCACCCAGACCCTGTCCCTGGCCTGCCCCTTTTATACAACCCAGCATTTCCGCATGTACCAGCAGATACGTGCGTGGCCAGGCCATTTTGAAAATGCGCCAGGTTTCCACACGTATAAAACAGGAGATATGTGCGCGGCTGGGCTCCGTGCCAGCTTTTGAAAATTTCCCTGTATATGTATATTTTCAGTTTTGCATGCATATTTACCTATGCAGCAAAGGGGCGACCTAAGGGCATTCCTAGGCAGGGCCAAGAAGTGCATGAATAAATTGCTATTTTAAATGAGATTTATGTGAATAAATTTAGACAACTTATGAACACAATTTTACACTCATCTGTTGTCTTCTTTGCTTGGGTGTGAGGTCTTTTTGAACGGAGGAGTTCAGGATGAAGAACTAGGAAGGTCACAAATACCTGGAAAAGGAATGTATGAACTGGTGGATGTATCGGCAAACTGCTGATTTCAGTTATGCATGCATTTTTTAAAATGGACCATCTTCCATGTACAAATTTGGGTTATGTGTAAGCAAGTACTGTTTTTTATCGCACATAAAATATAACCGTGCATGTTTATAAAATAGGTAGGAAAATATGCACTTTCTATGTTTTTCAGGTATTCACACTAAACAAGCATATGTGCATCTGTTGGGAGGCAGACATACATATATTTTACAAGCTGCACGTATCTGATACTCACAGATTATAAAATACTGTAGTGGATCTCCACACGGCCATATATGCGTGTATGTGGGGTCATGTGGAGTTGTTTGAAAGTTCAACTCGCACAGCCCCATATGCATGCGTATATGGCTGCAGGGAGATCTAGGACAGTATTTTGTAACCTCTGTGTATCAGGTACATGCAAATTATAAAGTACACGTATATCTGGTTATACATGAATAATTGCAATTCATTGAAAGCATATATTTTCTCTACCTATTTTATAAACATACACGGATATAATTTTTGTGGGTAAAAGAAAATATGACTTGCTCGTGGAAATAGGTATATTTTTAAAAAATACACATGTACTTAAAATCCCTAGTTTTCCAATACCTCCTCTAGTTCATCCAGTCTGTCTCCAATTTGACACCCTCCTAGTACTTTACCCTGAAATCCCCAGTTCATCCAGACTTGCCATCCAACAACAGCAAATAAAAGACAAGTCTAATATGATTTGTGCTAGATAGTTAGCAGGTGCAAGATTGCATGAATAAATCGCTAAATGTATTCACATAAAACTTATAGAAAAGCACTTTCCTCTTGATCATGCCCTGGAACACCCCTTTTTTCACAGGAAAATGTACGTATGAACCAAAAATATGCATGTACTTTTGATGTTTATAAAATAGCATGTTTTATTTATGTATTTACAAAAATATATAGCCCACCATATTAACAATTTCTGTTCATGGTTCATAATGAACACAAAATAACATTAATTACAACAACACATCTTAAAACACATCTGCAAATACACGCTACTTATGCATGTACATGCTAATTTTACATGCGTAACTCTTTTGAAAATTCACCCCATAGGTTTTCCTCCATGACTCAAGCCACAAAAATAGCGGGGCAAGGTATACAAGTACTCTTATATAACTTTATCAAAATTTCAAAGAAAAATAATTTGCAAAAGTTCTATGAGTACAAGTGTACCCTTGAACGTTGTGAAAATAGCGACCATTATTTCTTCTCTTTGCTCCATTTTCCAGTACACCATACATTGCAAATAAGCTGTCATCCTCCTCAGGGCCAATGCATGTCTATTTATGAAGTAGTCAATTGTAAAGTGAATTGGGTTCCTGTTTGAATGAATTTCTTACTACTTAAGAGTGAACTATTATTATTAGACTTAAGTAGTATTTAACATTAATACTGTTTTCTTGTCATGATTCAGCTTAAACCAACATTTGAAGACATTTCATTTAGACAATTGTCACTACAATCATCAGCAGGTATGACATGGCTGAAATTATTATTATATATGAGGCGAATATTCAGTCGGCCTTTTAGTAGACAAGTTATTCAGCTAAAGTTAGCTGGATAACTTGTCCCATATAATCAGTGGGATAAACATCACACTGCACATATTAGACTAAAATTATCCAGCTATATATATTTTGTTCAATGGCTTGCCGGTTGCCCCCACACCAACAATCCTACCTCTGTGCCCGGTCCCGGCGAACACAGCGGGATGCTGTTGACACGCAGTGGATGCCACTGATTTGCACTTCCCAATGTCTCCGGGCCAACCGCTCTCTTAACGGTGGGATGCTGCTGGCATGCAACAGATGCCAACACTCCCACATTCCTCCATGTCTCCTCTTACATGCAACATAGTTTAATTTAAAGGACCACAGCATGAATAGCCCCATGGTGCCACTGAATGATAACACAGCCTCTGGCCTATTAAAGGCCCTTGTCTCCCTTCAGTCCTCACCTCGGCAACAGGTCAGCCTGTTTCTTTTAATAGTGTGAGTTGCCAGCATCTTCATGCATTAGCTCCATCTTGTCTTCATTCTTCAAGTCTAGCTTGTCTTTGACTCCAGTGTCCATCATGGTCCTTCTTCAGTTCTTCATTTCTGCAACGTGTTCCTCACCTTCCTATTTGCTCCTTGCCATCCTGCCCTGCCTATCCGTCCCTTCTTCCCTACTGGGTACTTGATCTTGACCTGATTTTGGGCATCCATGCTTGCCTCCTGTCCCTGATTATTGCCTGCTTCTCAGACCTTCCTGAATGCCACCTATCAGTGACCACTGCCTGTCTCAGGATATGCCTAGTCTCCATCCATTTTGACCTATTTAAGTCAAAGTATCTCCGTCATTCGCAGAGACCCCCCTCTTAAGACCAGCCAGCCCCGGCACCCAAAGACTCCAGCCAAGGGGAATGCGGGCTGGGGATAGATGAAGCTCCATATGTGCCTCTGCCTCACCCAGATCCACCTGCAGACATTAGGAACCCTTAGTGCTCCTCCCTGCAGGTTGCACCAACTCCACCTCGGTCTAAGGGTCCATGTCAGAATAGGTTGCCAAGTACATGTATGCAGTGCCTCTCTTCCTTCACCGGTGCCCGCTGCGATCGCTCCCCGCACCCGATGTCGACCAACCAGGTCCAGAGCCCATGAGACCCACCTATGGCCCCTTGTTCATCGCAGGACAACACAGTACCACCGTAGCAGATAACCATGCCCAGAGTGACATTAGCAAGTGTGACAAGGTTCACTTTAAATGTATGCGCAGGCCTGCATTTTGCTCTCTTCCTTCGCCGTCACCCGCTGCGATCACTTCCCACACCCGATGTCGACCGACCACGTCCAGAGCCCACGAGATCCACTGACGGCCCCTTGTTCATTGCAGGACAACGCAGTTCCACCAGCACAGATAACCACGCCCAGAGTGACATCAGCAAGTGCGACAAGGTTCACCTTTAAACGGAGGCGCGGGCCTCAGGCTCAAACAAACAGATTAAGTCCTCTTAAACCAACTCCCCACTCACTTATACGACATCATCTCTATACCAAGGCCCAAAAAAAGAGGAGGAGGCCTCCTACTATCAGTCAAGAAAGACCTTAGACTAATATCCCAGACCGTCAATACCTCACCCAGATTTGAAATTGGTCTATTCAAATCATCACAACAACAAGTATGCCTAGTTTACACACACACACACCCCCCCCAGGTCTCCTTGATAACAACGCCTCCCCCCTCATTGAATTTATAGCCAACAACATAGATATGGACATTCCAGCTATTGTACTTGGTGATTTCAACCTCCACGTAGACTCCATCCCCCTATCCCTCACCTGCGAAGCCTTTCTAGCCTCCATTAATGCCATGGGCTTTAAACAAATTGTAACCTGCCCTACACACAAAGCAGGTCACTCCCTATATTTAATCTTTATAAACTCACACATTGTCTCCGCTGATGCTCCCTCCTGCACCCCTGTCCCTTGGTCTGACCACTCACTCATAAAAAACAAACTATCCATAAAGAAAATAGCTATTTCCCATCCTACACACAATAATACTATCCATTTCAGAAAACCCTGCAACAAAGACGACTTAATTATTTCCCTCACTAACACCCTTGATAAACTTGATCTATCAAATGCCGAATCTGCCCTCTCCACTTGGCATAATCTCACTAACAACATTGCTGACAAAATCTGCCCTCCAACTACCAAAGAACTAAACCCCTCTCACAATACCAAAAAACCTTGGTACTCACCTGAACTAAAAAACCTTAAACGTGACCTAAGAATCAACGAAAAGAAATGGCGCAAGGATCCCTCTCCTACCCAGCTGGCTTCATACAAATCCTCCCTTCACATCTACAGAACTACTATCCTTAAAACTAAACGGGACTTCTATGCTCTTAAAATTCACAACCTTCAATATAATGCCAAAACCTTCTTCTCTAATGTCTCTGACCTTACTAAAACTTTCCCCCTCCTATATCTAACGAAGACTCCAAAATCAAATGTGATGACCTTGCCCACTTTTTCAATGACAAAATCTCCAAACTTATGTTACGTTATCCACCATCCACCCCTTATACCAGCTCCCTCCCTAAAAAACCCTAACGCCACCCTGGACTCCTTCGAGACCACCTCCTTCTCCGAAATAGAATCACTCTTAAAGAAAATAAAACCTTCATTACACCCATCTGATACCATCCCCACAAAATCCCTCTTGACAATCCCAAACATAATAGCCAAACCCCTAGCTGGAATCATCAACTGTTCCCTCACTCTTGGAAATGTCCCTGCCTCATTAAAACAAGCCATTGTCAAACCTATACTAAAGAAATCTAACCTTGAGCCTGCAGAACCTGCCAACTTTTGGCCAATGTCAAACCTACCCTTTTTAGCAAATCTTATGGAAAAATTAGTAAACCTCCAACTTTCTGATCACTTAGAAAAACATAATATTTTATCCCCTTCCCAATTTGGTTTCCACAAATTCTTCAGCACTGAAACACTTCTAATCTCCCTGACAGACACTCTCCTCAAAGGATTAGATAATGGCCACTCTTATATCATCTGCCTTTGACACCATCAGCCACAACATTCTACTAAATCGACTCACCGAAATTGGCATTAATGGAACCGCCCTTCGCTGGTTCGAATCTTACCTGGATAATAGACACTACAAGGTCAGAATAGGTAATAGCGAATCCAAACCCATCAACTTAACTCGAGGCGTTCCCCAAGGCTCTTCTCTTTCCTCTACTCCTTTTATTATTTACTTTCTGCCCCTATGCCAACTCCTCTCCGATTTAAGTCTCACTTACTTCATCTACACGGATGACGTCCAAATCCTTATTCCCATTACAGAATCTTTATCCAAATCCCTCAAAACCTTGGAAAATTGTCTCTCTTCGATTAACCATCTCCTCACAAATCTTAATCTCACCCTTAATATATCCAAAACTGAACTCCTTATCATTTCTCCTCACCATAATACCATGACCCCTTTTGACATCAACTCCTTTCCCCCTTCAATATCTATCTCTCAACATGTACGAAATCTAGGTGTCATCTTAGATAACCAACTAAACCTAAAAAATTCATTAACTCCACCATGAAAGAATGCTATTACAAACTCCATGTTCTCAAAAACTAAGACCCCTCCTCCATTTCAATGACTTCCATACTGTCCTTCAGGCCACAATATTCTCCAAAATAGACTGCTGTAACTCCCTACTTCTCGGCCTCCCCACAACCACCATCAAACCACTCCAAATGTTACAAAATGCTGCCACTAGAGTCCTCACTAACACTCGCAAAAAAGATCATATCACACCCATCCTTAGAGACCTCCACTGGTTCCCAATCTCTTTCAGAATTCTCTGAGTGTAACAATCATACACAGGACTCTACACAACCAAAACGTTCACTGGCTAAATGACTCCCTACACTTCCATACTTCGAATAGACCCACCAGATTGGCCTACAAAGTATCCTTACACACCCCCTCGCCTAAACTTACCCATCTTATCTCTACGAAAGAACGTACACTATCTATTGCAGGACCTTCAAACTGGAACTCTATGCCTCCTGATCTCTCTCAGGAACACTGCACCCAGTAAATAAAAAAAAAAACAAAACTAAAAACCTGGCTTTTCAAACAGGACTTTGTATAATCCCCTCCCCCCTAAATTGTCCATTATACAGTACCTTATACAATCCTTTCCACAGTACCTTATACCAGTGGTTCTCAACCTTTTTTCGGCCGGGACACACCTGACAGATGGTTCTCACATGCAACACAAACTGAAAATGTGACCATCACGGGGCTATATGTAAACATACACTTTGCATCCATGGGAACCCCCTTGACCTCCAACAATGGATGCAGAGCAGAACTAGGGCATTACCCATAGAACTCACCATGCAAAAAAAAGATATTCTGGTTCTGATGACATCTCTAAAAGCAAAACAAACTCCCTTTACTACCAGGCACAATAGCCCTCCTTATGAAAAGGCAATAATTTACCACTAATGATCTCCTATTGAGAAAACACAACACCCCCACACAGAAATAATTGTAAAACTATAGTAATAAATGTTTCAAAACAGCTGATGAACAGAACAAGGTCAAACAATTAAAACTTATAAAAATTATTAAAAATTGTCCAAATATCAAAATATTTCAAAACAGCAGACACATCACATAATACTCAATAATTTAAATGGCAGTCAATCAAGTAAAATGAACTTAAACTGCCGCCTTTACTTACCCTCTCCAGCAACTCTCCTACTCCTTTCCCTTGAAAGCACGTACCAGGAGCAGCAGCTGGTTGAAGACATCCAAAAGATAGGATGGAAGGAAGAAGTGTTGATCATTGGAGATTTTAATATGCCAGATGTAGACTAGAGAATCCCATCTGCAGAATCTAATAATGGTAGAGAAATAGTGGATGCCCTGCAAGTAGCTTTGTTCAAACAAATGGAAATTGAACCCACGAGAGAAGGAGCTATATTCGACTTAGTGCTCACTAATGGAGATAATGTCTCTGATGTCCAGGTGGGCGCCCACCTCAGCAGCAGTGATCATCAAATGGTGTGGTTTAATATCACAAAAAGGATACGGAAAAGAAGCACAAAGACCCGAGTTTTGCAGTTCAAAAACACGGACTTTGATGAAATGGGTAAGTACCTGGAGGAAGAACTAAAAGGCTGGGAGAATGAGAGAGATGTGGATTAACAATGGACCAATCTAAAAGGAGTAGTTACCAAGGCAACTAATCTATATGTTAGAAAAGTAAAGAAAATCAAAAGAAAAATGAAAACTATCTGGTTCTCAAAGGAGGTGGCTGACAAAATAAAGGCCAAAAGAACAGCATGACAAGATATTCATAATGGCCTTCCCTGGTATTAAAAGCTATCTTCCACTTATCACCCTCTCGTATCCTGATCAAATTATATGCTCCTCGTAGATCAAATTTTGAGAACACCCTGGCTACCTGTAAGCGGTCAAAGAGTTCAGCTATTAGTGGTAGTGGATAGCGGTCCTTAATCGTAATAGCTTTAATCCCCCGAAAATCGATACTGGGTCGCAAAGTCCCATCCTTTTTCCCAACAAAGTAAAAAACAGCCCTGGCAGTGGATTTGGACGGTCTGATAAACCGTTTATCCGAGGACAAGCAGGATGCTAGTCCTCACATATGGGTGACGTCACCAACGGAGCCATAGTGCGTGAAAGTTTTTTGTCAAAGTTTCTAGAACTTTTGACTGGCACTGTGGTGCCACTGAGCATGCCCAGCATGCTATGATATTCTCTGCCACATGTGTCTCTCTTCACTCTTCGTCTTTCCGCGCTGCTGTAGGCATCGCGGGATAGGAGCCGTTGAGATTCTCTCAACAATTTTTTTGACTATAAAGTCAGCGATATTCTCTCTCACAGATCTCGAGGTGTAATTTATTCACTGGCCAGTGAGTACCTCTGTCTCATTTTTCCTTCATTTGAAGGGAATATTTTTCTTACGAATTCTCGTTTCATTTCGACGGCTGTCGGTTAGAAATATGGCTACAGGTTTTAAAAAATGTCCTGTATGTGCTCTGAAAATGTCGATTACCGACCCGCACATCGAATGTGTGCTGTGCCTTGGAGAAAAACATGAGGTAAATAACTGCCCACAATCCGCCGAGATGACACCGAAAGGCTGCAAAGCTCGACTTGAAAAAATGGAACATCTGTTCCGTCTTCAGCTCATCCCATCTCCTTCGGCATCATCGAAGTTGTCTCCGGCTGGAGTGACTAAGCGCTTGTTATTTAAAAAACCTTGCCCGGGGCCGTCGGGGGATCCTTCGTCGCCTTCATCGACATCGACGAAATCCATCGACCCTCAAAAGTTAAAACACAATCATCGACATCGACGACCATCGATGCCCGAATCCGCGTCCCAGGAGCCATCGATGGCGAAGCGGCCACGGACCAAGGAAACATCGGCATCTGTGCCTCATCCTCTGTCTTCATTTCCTGATCCTCTGCAGGGCTCTGCACCGGATCCTACACCTCAGCCTCCGCCACCGCTTACAACTGCTCTGGTACCATCAGTTGTAACACCGGAATTTTCTGATATTATCAGACAAGCGGTATCACAGGCTTTAATGGAACAACAATTGATTCCGACGGGCTCGTCGATGCCGATGCTCCCAGCATCGATGCCGGCAACTTTGCCGATGCCGGTGGGACCACCGATGCCGGAGTCGACCTCCAGGATAGAGGTACACAAATAGCTATAGGAAGAGGCTGTTCCCTTAAGGCAAGTTTTGTGACATGCCGAACCCCACTGAGTTAATTTTAAAGATGTCCAATCAAACTGGGGGTTATGGCGTTGCAACCAGAGAATACCAAGAATGACTGGGTGGATGGTTTTGTGGATGACATAAAGAGAAATTTCTTCCGTGTGGTTAGGTGCAATGAAGTAATCCAGAGGAACCGTTTGGTGTGTAATTCTCCCCGGCAAGGGGTCTCCATGAATAGAGGAGATAATCAGCGGTTTCGGGCACAGACGGATAGGAATGAGCAGTTGTTTTACAATATCTTGCAAGATGAAATTTCCTCCAGCCCTGGAATCTACTAGAGCCAGCGTGGTGAATTTCTGGCCTCCGAGGCAAAAGGTAATAGGCAAAGAAAGTGGAGGGGGTGGTGAAGTGATGCCTAAGGTTACTCCTTCAGAGGTCTCTAAACTTTGTAATCTCCCAGGACGTAAAGGACAGCCAGTAATGAAATGACCCAAACTTCCACAATATAGACAAAGGCCGGCCTTGCGACGCCTTTGTCATTCTTCTGGGGAGAGAGGACCACGTCCTAACTGCATAGGTTCTTCTGTAGTTCCTTCAGAGATAGATGAAGAATGGGGAAGTGAAGAAGAAGAAGAGTGTGGAGGACAAGGAGCTTTCATACGCCTTCTTGAACCCAGAGCCTCATGAGCCCTTTCTTTCAGACGGCGGTTAATCTTGGTCGCTAGTTCAATGAGGGAGTTCAATGAAGAAGGAAGTTCCTAAGCTGCCAGCTCGTCCTTAATCTTATCTGACAGTCCTTCAAGAAAGATGGTCCGAAGAACGCATTCTTCCCAATGGAATTAAGAGGCTAAAGTTCTGAATTCAATTGTGTAGTCAGTGAGAGTACGTCCTCCTTGACGGATATGTAGCAGCTCGTCCCCTGTGGCTGTCTCTTTACCATTTTCCTCAAACACAGTTCTGAATAACTCCAAAAACTGAGGAAAATCCTGTAGGACTGGATCTGAACGATGCTACAGCAGAGAGGCCCAAAGCCAATGCCTTGCCTTCTAACAGGGACAAGATGTAATTCATCTTCGTGAAATCATTTGAAAAGAGGTTAGCTTGAAGACGGAAGTGCATGTTGCATTGGTCGAGAAACTCCAGACACAGATGAGGTTCGCTGGAGTAAGGTGGCTGAGCAGGTAGTGGTTCACACAGTATATTAAACCTGGTTGCTGGGTCCCAAATAGGGTTGTCATCAGGGCCGGGATCCCAGCCCAAAAGAGAGTTCAAATTATAACTGGTCATGCAAAGGTTTTAGTCTTTTCTAGTGATTCATATCTGGATTGTCTGTGTTTGTCACTTTCCATTGGGAAGGGTCTGCCGGCGACTCCACGGGTCCCTTGACTCGAGAATGGCGAGTCCACTCTTTCTCAGTTGTGCGCACCACTGTTTCTGTGGTCAGAAGGATTTGAAGCAGTCCTTCCCACTTTTGCTGTAGCTTAGACTCCTTCCACACCTTTATCAACACCCAGTCTCAGGACCAGAACCGGTGTACCACAGAGTCCAGTGGAGGGGTTTGGATAGATCTCAGTCCTTTCGTCCCAGACAGCTCAGACAGGGTGCATGCTGGGGTAGTAGAATCTCTCATGCCTCCTAATGAAGGTGTGCCGACTCATCCCCGAGAACAGGAGATAGGGGGTTGCCTCTCTCTCTTTTATCAGAGGTGGGTCAAAATGATGTCAGACCAGTGGGTCCTGAAGGTGATATGAGATGGATATGCACCGCAGTTTCACAGGACATATTCATGGTGTCTCCCTGCCACTCCCCACAGAAGAGGCAGGCAGTGCAATGTACATTGTCACAATTAAACTCTGCAATTTGTAGCCAGGGGATGTGGTTAGTGCAGTTAATGTAGCTGGGATTAAAAAGGATTGGATAAGTTCTTGGAGGAGAAGACCATTAGCTGTTATTAATTAAGTTGACTTATAAAATAGCCACTGCTATTACTATCAACAGTAACATGGAATAGACTTCTTTTTTGGGTACTTGGCAGGTTTTTATGGCCTGGATTGGCCACTGTTGGAAACAGGATGCTGGGCTTGATGGAACCTTGGTCTAACTCAATATGGCATTTTCTTATGTTCTTAACAGTCCATTCTCCCTTAAATGAGATAAAGAAGAAGACAGAGCCAGTATATAATTCTTTAAAAAAATGTCCTTTGTTTTGAACACTGATATTTCCCCCGCTCCCCCAGGTAGGGCAATCGAAAAATCATCTCCTAGGTGGATACTCCCAAGATCCTTCCTGGGGTGGGTCCTTATCCGTAGCAATGCCAGGGGTAAGCACTTAGTCCAGGGCATGCTGGTTTCAAAAATAATTTTGGAGATTTGTTGTTTCAGGGTTTGGTTCATCCTTTCTACCCTTCCAGACGATTGTGGATGCCATGCCGCTATGGCCTGGACACAACACGGCTATGCCCTGGATACTGGATCTAATAACTTGTAGAGAAATGATACCGGGTGTTTCTTCCTCCAGGCCCCCCCATATCTGTGTGAGCACTCCCAGTGCTGCTTCATCATCTACTGTTCCAAAGAGGGTAAAGCCAGAACTGGGGAGGAGATTAAATCTCTCTTTATGCCCTTCATAATCTCCTCCTCCTTTTCTAACTACTGCTAACGAATCACTTCTTCAGTAAAATTTGCATCGAGGGGTTTATTCTTATGTGCATATGAGTATATCCAAAGCCTTCAGTATCCTGTTAATCCTAAAAATTTCCTCAGTTCCTTTTTGGTCTTTGGCATGGGTAATCCTATTATTGTCTGGATTCATTCAGGGTTTATTCTCCTTTTTCCTTCACTGATTAAATGTCCTAAATATTTCATCTCCTTTTCCACTTATTGTAATTTGGTCTTGGATACTCTTAAACGTTGCCCACCTAGAAAATTCAGTAATTACATCTGGTATCATTAGGATATGCATAAATTATTATTGACAAATGTATTAGCATATAGTTCACTTCAGACCTCCCTTCTTTCACTGATACATCACAAAAATGTTTCGTATCCTTGCTTTACCTGTTTGTCCAGCCTCTTGAACTTTTGTTTTCCTTAATTCTTTCTTTGTCTGTCTCAGTTTTAACAGATATTCTTCTCTGTGTTCCTTTTCTTGTATCCTTTATACTTCTTGAATGTTGTTCTTTTTTCCTTTATTTTTTCAGCCACTTCCTTAGAGAACCAGATCAGTTTCTTATTTCTATTACTCGTTTACTTTTCTATCATGTAGAGTTGTTGCCTTTTTAATAGCCCTTTTTCACTTTGGCCACTATTGTTCCACCTCACCCATTTTCTCCCAGGTTTCCAGCTTTTCCTCTAGGTAAGTCCCCATTTTGACAAAGTCCGTATTTTTTTTATTTCCAAATTCGGCTCTTCATGTGTCTTCTCTGTATCTTATTTTCAAAATGGCAGCATACTGTCAGATCATCACTGGAGCTCAGGTTAGCTTTTAGCTGAATATTATAGACATTATCTCCATTAGTGAGCACCAGATCGAGGATCGCACCCTCCCTCGTGGGTTCCATTACCATTTGTTTGAGCAGAGCCCCTTGAAGGGCATCTACTGTCTCTCCACATCTCCTAGATTTTGCAGAAGGGATGCTCCAGTCCACATACAGCAGATTAAAATCTCCAACGAGTAACACTTCTCCTTCTTTCCCACCTTTTGGATGCCTTCTATGACTTCTATATCCTGTTTTTTTGTTGGAGTCGGTATATAAATGTCTGCATTGCTTGCAGGCAAATTTACAAAATTAACAATGTTTATAAAAAAGTAAAAGAAAATATTGCCAGAAAAGCCTAAAAATCAAGGTTGTCATGTTCAGTGTTGCCAGAACATAAGGTGCATCTGAGACTGTACAGAGCTGCACCATTCAAGATGTTTGAGAAGCAAAAGGGGGCTGGGGACCGAACCCCCCCCCCCCAGGGGCATTAAATATTCTTGCACCAGCCCTGCTGACTCCTGCAAATTCAGTGCAATATTTTAAAGCAAGTGCAAGATATAGGTAAAACCAAATGTATGTGTTGTGGAGATGGTGAATTCTCACACATAGTTTGGGTTTGAAAAGCATGTTTGCAAATATGGGGAGATGGTCATGGCCTGTTTGTGGCATTGCGGTAGGAAAATCTGCTGCTTCTCCTATCCATCTCATACAGTTAATGCAGTGGCAGTAATAATTATAGAATCATGTCTATTAACTTCTCTATTTACTAAGCTCCAAGTTGGTGCTTGTAATTGGACAGATGGCTGTCCTGGGCATCAAATACTCTTGTACTAGCCTTGCCTGTTCCAGCAAATCCCCAAGTAGCCCATTCCTGATTTTGACCACCAGTACCCTTTTAAGACATTTTGTGATTCTATTTAACAGCATATTTGGAGTTTTCCTACCACCACTACCACCACACACACACACATATGTTTTATGGCAAAGAAATGTATAATTCTACAATTTAACACAAAACCAAAATTAATTTTGTCTCCACTCTAACCATGTCCTCACTCTTTTTTTGCCAAACAAATAGAAAATCTACTCCCTTCAATGTGCAGTGCATTTCAGGTCATCTCCTTGCTGAATGGGGAAAGTATCAGCATACTGCTGCTCAGGGGTGGTAAAACAAGTAGCTTGATTTATTCAAGCCCTGCAGGGTGGAAATGAGGCGAAAGAGCAAAGAAAGCATTTGTTTTAAGTCCCTCACAGGGAAAAAATAACAGGAAAACAGTGATGCACGTTGCCTTCAGAGCTATATCATACTGCAGTTCACAGCTAGCTCACTCAGGATCCCAGGAATGGCGTTGATTGCTATAGTACTATAATGGCACCGTTGATAACTGTTTGATAGAATAGTCTGGGGCTCATTTATAAGGTGTTACGTTAACACTGAAAGTGTAATATAAGGCACTAGTATTCCCTCTAGCCCTGAAAACAGTGCTGTATCTTTGAGTGAAACTAATAGTACAATTTTGCCATATCATATGGCATTATAGATGGTAGTGGTTCTCACCCAGGGATACCTGGAAGCCTTTCAGGGAGTTCACAGCCAGCCCATTACTGTCGAATGAAAACGAGAAAGCTGAACTGCAAGAGACAGCCACCTGCCACTGAGATGGATGATCCTTTGTCAGCAGCAATCTATACATCTACCTACAATAAGCCATGTAGAATATTTAATCTTTTTTTTCTTTTGATGGGAGAAGTAAGGCGAATAGAGAAGTGTTCACTTGTAATATTTATCCGTCTGACTCTTTAAAATGAGCAATGCAAACTTAAGCTGTCTGATACTCACCTCCCCTCAGGCGTAGCCCCCTCCATTTCACCCTCAAGCTTCAAAATGTCACCAATTTGACAGAAAGAGACAGCAAAGCACCATTAGGAGTATGCCTTGCAGCTACCGCAGCTCCCTTCTGGAAAGACGCCAAAAAAAAACACATGCCAAAAAAAATAGCCCAAAATCCCACAGCCAAAAAATGAAAAAATATGTCCCGCACACACTCAGGAAAAGTATCGCAATTGAGCGTTAAAACCACCCATCTGGCAACATTGCACCAAGGTAGCATGGCCTTGAAGGCAGGAGCAATCTGTGTGGGAGGCAATTGACACTCCCTGGATTTGACCTTTCAAACAGGAAATAGCATCCACTTAAACTTCTGAGAATTAAGGGGAACCCAATATCCAAATCTCTCTGCAGATGAATATCTGGAATTTGAAGATTTAAAGGAAGGGAATACTGAAAGTCTGGTAATTGCAGAGGGTTTGAAGAACTCGTTTTCTAGTTTGATATGAGGTTTGGTGTGCAGCTGCATTTGGATAGCATAGCCATAGAGGTAGTAAATGATACTGCTGGGGCCAAAAGTATCACTCAGAAACAGCAGGTAGCTGAGAGTATTTTATTATTATTTATCTGTGTTTGTTATCAGTTGCTTTTTTCGATGAATTATGCCAGTATTTTTCTGTTAATCACTCGTTTGATATTCACTAAGTTATCCAGGCAAAGTTACCGGCATAGCTGTAGCTGAGCATATTCAGTCTTTCACTGAATATACTTTGCTAAATGTACAGAGACAAAATTATCCATGTATAGTTGTTATTCACAAAGAGAGACTGAAAGCTGCAGCAATTAATTGACCCTTTTTTGAACTAGTGGTGTAGTATAAATTTTTTATGATACCATTGTCAAGTAATGTGGGAGAAGAAAGTTTTAATTTTTATTTTGTATGTTGTGGATTTCCTTTACAGAATATTTTGACAATGACCTGACAGCAATGGAGAAAAAAGAGGAATCAAGGATGAAGTTGGCACAAGTAGCCATTCCCTAAATGTTTGGAAGACTCTACCCCCCATCTTCTTCACCAAGACAATGGCTTCTTATATGGCTCAGATGGGGCTTTAAAGTTGATATTAAAATCTTGAGTTATTATTATATTTTTGTTATGAAATATTTCAAATTGTCTTCACAATAATTTCTTGTAAACATTTTGTGGATAATTTTAAAGAATGGTATAAATTATTAAAATTGGGTTTTACATATATAAATGTACTTTATGGGCCTGGTTTTAAAAGGGTTACGCGCACCGAGCCTATTTTAAAAGGTCCTGGCGCTGCGCGTCAAGCCCCCGGGAAGCATGTAAGTCCCAGGGCTTGCAAAAAGGGGCAGGGTGGGGGCGGGGTGTGGACGGTCCAGGGTGGTTCAGCCCCAGGGTAGCATGGTCTTGAAGGCACGACAAATGAAATCAGGCATACATGTGCACGCATTGGGTAGTCCGCACACAAATAGGCCGAGTGCGCTTCTTTTAAAATATACCCCACCACGTGTAAGTGTTGTTTTGAAAAATGCAACAATATATGCCATTGAAATGTCAATAGGGTTTACATGCATAAGTGCACTTTAGCGGCCTGAGTCTGAACAGAATTTACTTGTTTAAAACTGGTATTTAAACATGTAAATGCACTTTACTTATGTAAGGGTGGTTTTGAAAATTCCATGGCGAGGCCAACTTTTACACATATAAATCCCAAATTTATAACCTAATGCAGCGCGAATATTTACTTCTTCAGTTTATCAGGTGTAAATGAGAATATAACTCTTTATAGCCAAAACAAGACTGGATAAGGGGTCTGTGTGAACTAGGGGGAGTTCAGGCAGAAGTACCAGAGGGATCTGGATGGCAAGAGTTCGACTGTGCAAATTGGTGTGCTAAATGGTAAAACTGGAATTTTCCTTAATGTGCACATGTTATAAAATAAGCTAATTTCGACATGCAAAAGCCAAATCCAATGGAAAATATGGAAATAATGTTTCCTCTTGTATCTGCATAAATGTAAGAACACACATATGCACGCTAAGCATATTTTATATAATGCGCACAATTGCATAGATAATGTTAAATTGTAGCGCATGTGTGTATATGGGTGCACATGCGCTGTTTTTAAAATCTTCTTTTTTTACGCACACCAAGCCACAGGTCATTCTTAACCATTTATGAGGATAAAACCAGCCCTGTATAATGTCTTTGTCCAGGATGGCAATTATTTAGGGGCAGGAGTGAGGCTAAGATTTGCAGTCTTCAAGCTCTGCAGAATCTCATTTATCATAGAATAGCCTTCTGCTGCCCTGCAACAGACTCTTACAGGAGGTAGGGGAGGTGAAAGCACCGTAAAATCCCAAAGTCATTTCTGCATAAAATGGGATTGGAAAATTGTGCACTGAGCTTTAAGAATCAGTGCTCATCCTGTTGGAATAGGAATGTAGATATGAATGAAAAGAAACACCATAAGGCCAATCTAATCTTCCAAATTTGTCAGTAGTTGATACACATTATACTAAACGATATTCAGCTTTTTATTAATTTTCTCACTACAGATTTTGTATGCTTATTGCAGGGATGTGAATCGTTTTTTGACGAATTAAAATATCGTCTGATATATTTTAAATTGTAAAAAATCATTAGAGCCGCGATACAATAACAATTCCCCCGATTTATCGTCAAAAAATCGTAAATCGGGGGAAGGGGGAGGGCGAAAACAACGGCACACTAAAAAAACACTAAAACCCACCCCGACCCTTTAAAATAAATCCCCCACCCTCCCGAACCCCCCCAAAATGCCTTAAATTACCTGGGGTCCAGAGGAAGGGTCCCGCTGTGATCTTCCACTCTCGGACCTCTGGTGCTTGTAGAAATTGCGCCGTCGCTACCTTAGGTTTTTCGTATAGAAAAACGATTCGCGGCAGGAGATCGTTCCCGTACCCCCACTGGACCCCAGGGACTTTTGGCCAGCTTGTGGAGTCCTCCTGACCCCCACAAGACTTGCCAAAATTCCAGCGGGGGTACGGAACTACCTCCTGCAGTCGAATCGTGTTGTCTACGGCCGGCGCCATTTTGCGCAAAATTAGGGTCAGGGTCAGGGTCAGGGTTAGGGTTGGGTTTAGGGGTTAGGGTTAGAGGGTTAGGGTTAGGGTTAGTAGGGATGTGCAGAGCAAAATTTTATGTTCATATTTCTTATGTCCGAAAGGGGGTCCCACTTGCGGCCAATATGGACATAAAAAAAATCTAATGAGTTGGGTATATGTACATATGTCGCCCATTAAAGTCAATGGGGGAAGGATTTCCAGCCTATTTTTGGCTGCAGAATTGTGGTTTTCTTATCAATTGGCCCAGGAGAGAGTTCCCTTTCCTTTGTGCAGGGAAGTACTCCCTGGAAAGGGTCCACCCCTAGAGTTGTGTGTACCCGGTGTTTACATTGGCGTCCAGTGAATATCGTTGGCGTCTAGTGAATTCCGTTGGCGTCTAGTGAATTCAGACGGTACTTACGCACTTCAGCAGATGACAAAGGAATTGGAGGATCTCTCAGAAATAAGAATACGTGTGGGAACACAAGGTCTGGATGAACAGGCAGGCACAGCAATGGAGTTAAAACAGCAGTAGGAACACAAGGCCTGGATGAACAGGCACTTCATTCGAGGACAGAGGTCAATCCCAGCTAGGGACACAAGGCCTGCATGAATAGGCACAGGAACTAGGTTAAAACACTGGTAGCTCGCCAGCATCTTTCTGATGCATGCTAGAATATTGGCAGCGGTATGGGCATGGTCCGTCAGGTGGGTGTGCAGTAAAGCCCACCTCCACCCTCATGCTTGTTCAGGGAAGGACTCCCTGGAACGGGTCCACCCCTAGAGTTGTGTGTACCCGGTGTTTACATTGGCGTCCAGTGAATATCGTTGGCGTCTAGTGAATTACGTTGGCGTCTAGTGAATTCAGACTGTACTTACGCACTTCAGCTGATGACAAACGAATTGGAGCCTAGGATCTTTCACAAATAAGAATACGTGTGGGAACACAAGGCCTGGATGAACAGGTACATCATTCGAGGACAGAGGTCAATTCCAGCTAGGGACACAAGGCCTGCATGAACAGGCACAGCAACCAGGTTAAAACACTTGTGGGAACACAAGGCCTGGATGAACAGGCACCGCCACTGAGTTAAAACACCTGTGGGAACACAAGGCCCGGAAGAACAGGCAGGCACAGCAATGGAGTTAAAACACCAGTAGGAACATGGATGAACACTGATACTCGGATAGTACAATTTTTTTTTTATGGATTTATATTCTTATTCGAAAACGTTTCTAGCACGTCATACTTGATTACACTCAGGTACTGTAGGTATTTCCCTATCCCCAGAGGAACACAAGGCCTGGATGAACAGGCACCGCCACTGAGTTAAAACACCTGTGGGAACACAAGGCCTGGATGAACACGGATACTCGGATAGTAATTATTTGTTTTTTTAATGTATTTATATTCTTATTCGAAAACGTTTCTAGCACGTCAGACTTGATTACACTCAGGTACTGTAGGTATTTCCCTATCCCCAGAGGAACACAAGGCCTGGATGAACCGGCACCGCGACTGAGTTAAAACACCTGTGGGAACACAAGGCCTGGATGAACACGGATACTCGGATAGTAATTATTTGTTTCTTTAATGTATTTATATTCTTATTCGAAAACGTTTCTAGCACGTCAGACTTGATTACACTCAGGTACTGTAGGTATTTCCCTATCCCCAGAGGAACACAAGGCCTGGATGAACAGGCACCGCCACTGAGTTAAAACACCTGTGGGAACACAAGGCCTGGATGAACAGGCAGGCACAGCAATGGAGTTAAAACACCAGTAGGAACATGGATGAACACTGATACTCGGATAGTACAATTTTTTTTTTATGGATTTATATTCTTATTCGAAAACGTTTCTAGCACGTCATACTTGATTACACTCAGGTACTGTAGGTATTTCCCTATCCCCAGAGGAACACAAGGCCTGGATGAACAGGCACCGCCACTGAGTTAAAACACCTGTGGGAACACAAGGCCTGGATGAACACGGATACTCGGATAGTAATTATTTGTTTTTTTAATGTATTTATATTCTTATTCGAAAACGTTTCTAGCACGTCAGACTTGATTACACTCAGGTACTGTAGGTATTTCCCTATCCCCAGAGGAACACAAGGCCTGGATGAACAGGCACCGCCACTGAGTTAAAACACCTGTGGGAACACAAGGCCTGGATGAACACGGATACTCGGATAGTAATTATTGTTTCTTTAATGTATTTATATTCTTATTCGAAAACGTTTCTAGCACGTCAGACTTGATTACACTCAGGTACTGTAGGTATTTCCCTATCCCCAGAGGAACACAAGGCCTGGATGAACAGGCACCGCCACTGAGTTAAAACACCTGTGGGAACACAAGGCCTGGATGAACAGGCAGGCACAGCAATGGAGTTAAAACACCAGTAGGAACATGGATGAACACTGATACTCGGATAGTACAATTTTTTTTTTATGGATTTATATTCTTTTTTTAAAAATTTTATAGCACTTCATTTATTTTTATATTTATTTTTCATTTTTATATACTGACATTCTTGTATTCAATGCAAATCATACTTGCTTACACTCAGTTACTGTATGTATTTCCCTATCCCCAGAGGAAAACACAAGGCCTGCAGGAACGGGCACAGCAACGGAGTTAAAACACTTGTGGGAACACAAGGCCGGGATGAAGAGGCGCAGCAGTCGAGCACAGAGGTCGATCCAGCTAGGGACACAAGGCCTGGATGAAGAGGCACATCATTCGAGGACAGAGTTCAATCACAGCTAGGGACACAAGCCGCGGAGGAAAGACACTAACCAGGATCCTCCAAGCCCTCATTTTCTCCAAATTAGACTACTGCAACTCTACATTTCTTGGACTCCCTTCCTCATACACAAACACCACTCCAAATGGTTCAAAACACAGCAGCCCGTCTACTAACAAACACTAGGAAAAGAGACAACATTTCCCCAGTCCTAAAAGACCTCCACTGGTTACCAATTCAGTTCAGAGTCATTTACAAATCCATCACCTTGATATACAAAATCTTTCACCAACACACCATAATCGACCTACAAATTCCTCTCCGTTTATACAAATGCACAAGACCGACCAGGGAAGCCTACAGAGGATGCCTCCTTGTTCACCCTCCAAAACCACTTAATCATCAAGCACCTTTAGAGATTGGAGCCTTTCCACAGCAGGTCCACCGTTATGGAACTCCATACCCCCAGATCTCAGAAATGAAACCTTGCCTCCTAACCTTTCGGAAAAGACTCAAGACATGGCTTTCAGGGCAGCCTTCCCGAACTGTACCTAACACACACCATCAATAAATTCTCAGCTCAGAAGCTGTATATATTGGACGCCATATTTGTAATGTAGTCTTGTATATTTTTATATTCTACACATGTATATAATTAACCTCCTCTATCCCTCCTTTATTTCTTACACTCCTCCCAGTTCATAGCCCCAGTTAATTGTAACTGCATCTCTTCACCACGTGTATTTATGTTATAGGTTGTTTTCTTTGCACCCCTGTTTTCTGTAAAAGCGACATCATGTGAACGATTTCCATGAATGCCGGTATAAAAAAAACCTTAAATAAAATAAATAAGTAAGTACCGCAAGGGAAAGTTGAAAACAACTTTGAAGAGGGAGTTCAAGAGGGCGTGAAATTGTAAAGAGGTAAATGGGTGGGGTCCGTGCAGTCCGCCCGCAGGATTCAACCCGGCGGGTTCGGTCGGGACCGTGGTTTCGGCGGATCCCCCACCCCCACCCCTTTCGCGGGGGGTGGGGAGGGGCGGGGAACGCCTCCCGGGACGGCCCCGGCCCCCGCAGGGCGCATTTCCTCCGCTGCGGTGCGCCGCGACCCGGCAACGGGTCAGCTGGGAAGGCCCAGGGGGGGCAGGTGGCCCGCTGCTCTGGCGGCGCGTTGTTATAGCCCCCCCTCCCGGCGTTTCCTCCTTCCCCTTGGCAACTGTAACTTGTCTTAACCTCATTCACTACATCTATGCAGACGATGTTCAGATTCTTATTCCCATAACAGAATCTATTAACAAACTTGGCTATTCTTACAAGCCTTCCCTGATCCTTCAAACTTCACTAGATAAGTACAGCTACTCAGCTTTTGAATATGGAACTTCGCCCCTCCAATATTCTCCTCATTTAGCTACCCTACTATGCACTTCAGAAAATGATGAAAGGAATTGGAAGATCTCTCAGAAATAATAATACGTGTGGGAACATAAGGTCTGGATGAACAGGCAGGCACAGCAATGGAGTTTAAAACACCAGTAGGAACACTAGGCCTGGATGAGAGGCACATCATTCTAGGGACAGAGGTGCAATCCCACCTATGGACACAAGCCCGCGGAGGAAAAGAAACTAACCAGGATTCCCTCTGTAACGGCGAGTGAAGAGGGAAGAGCCCAGCGCCGAATCCCGCTCGTCCGGCGGGCGGCGTGAAATTGTGGCGTACGGAAGATCGCCTCTCTGGCGCCGCTCGGGGGCCCAAGTCCTTCTCATCAAGCCTCAGCCCGCGGACGGTGTTAGGGCCGGTAGCGGCCCCCGGCGCGCCGGGACCGGGGTTTTCTCGTAGTCTGTCTGTTTGGAATGCAGGCCAAAGTGGGTGGTAA